>NC_045733.1:7011666-7332500 GCF_008692095.1 Etheostoma spectabile | reverse complement strand
TAAGTAGTGTTGGGGGTTGAGAACCGAGTCCTACTTGGAATCGTTTTAAATATTACAATTCCAGTAGAATTGAAGAAAGAATTTTGTGAAATAAGCATGTGACCCGTTTCAACTCCACCCCTCAAAGAGTCAGAATCAATAACAACTGGAATCAAAATTAAGAATCAGAATTGGAATCAAAATCGTTCTCAACCGTACTTCTGAGTACCTTTTTGAAACCTGGTCCCAGGGTGACAAAAATTTGAAGACGGTGCCCTTGCATCTTCGTTTGGATGGCGCAGCCACATACTTACAACACACAAACGTTTCTGGTTTCCTCTCGCTAGCCATTTTTGTTGTCTTCTTGTGTTATGGTTTCTTCTTCTACTATCCATTTGTATACAGCCTGCAAGCTTAATACATGTTTCTTATGCATTGGTGACTTCCCATTTTATTCATGCTTATTCATTTCATTTGTGTTTTTTTTAACATTCTGACTTGGGTTACATACTGTGTCTGGATAGGCTGTGGCTACCTCTGTTGGGATGTAGTTGATGGGCTGGTTGTGTAGTATTTGTAGTAGTTTGAAATTGCCTGAAAAACATGCTGAAGAATGGGGTCTTGCCCAAAACGTCTGTGTGGCAATGAAAAGTATTAATTGGAGTGCTGTCCAAATTACCTTTTTATATATGATTAGCTCTTGTCCGATCCTTTTGGTGTATTGTATTCTATGTGAACAGGACTAGGAAAAACTAATAATTTGTCCACACTCTCTTTGGCAGGCTACCCTACATATAAAGAGAAAGTCAAAAAACGACCAGGAGGTCGTCCAGAGGTAATTTACAACTATGTCCAGAGGCCCTTTATCCGCATGTCCTGGGAGAAGGAAGAGGGTAAAAGCCGCCATGTGGACTTTCAGTGTGTCAAGTCCAAGTCCATCACTAACCTGGCAGCAGCAGCAGCAGACATCCCCCAGGACCAGCTGGTGATGCACCCTGGCCCTCAAGTGGATGAACTGGACATCCTACCTAATCACCCACCTAGTGCGAATCACTACAGCAACAACTACAGCAATGAACCTGACCCTGATGCACCTTCACCTGCTGTTTGAGGACACACTGGTCCTCTTTCAATGCCTCTGCCCCTCTCCTATTCCTCTAGTCCTTTTCCCAGCATGCTGCAGCAAGGAGCGCCAGGGGCACCATAACCATATTGCCTTGACACCTCCATTGCAGCCTTAGAGCCTCAAGAACCTGGTTGACTGTAGAAAAAGGAACACGAGGGACATAAGACTGTTGAAAGGAAGAGTTCACTATTATTATTTTTTTTTTTTACTTGACCAAAGGAATTTTATTTTTCTGTTTTGAAAAAAACAAAGTATGTAAAACACTTTTTATTAACATTATTATTTACAATGTTATTGTACCTTCACTTGATGGGTTTGGCTGAGCACTTTTGTGGTGTCACTGTTTTCTCACAGGGTTTTATTTCACTGATAATATTGATTTTGATTCTCTTGGGTGGCCTAACTACTAAACATAGTTTGGGGGAAATGTGATTTTTCTGGTCATGGAGAAAATCAGTTATCACCGCATAGTGTCATGATCTCCAGTTGAACTCCTCTCAGATGTCTTTCAATCTTGTAATTGGGTATGTGGTCATTGGCTGGATCTGATAGGTGATGTTATGCTCCTCCCACAGCCAGGATATTAAGCAGAGCACAGGCTGTTGTGGTCAGAATTTTTGTGCAAAGCTTGAAATTGTTGTTAAAAAATAAAATGTAAAATCATCAAATAAATACATCAAAATAACACTATTGTATATTCAATCCTTAATTGTAAAACCTGTTAATAGTTTAGGACCTGTCATAGGAGTGATCACACTAATGTGATTAATTAGTGGAAGGAAGGAAGTGAACAGTGATACAAAAAAAAGCAAATTTATGCCAATAATAGTACAGAAAACAAAGAATCATAGTATCAGATTACCAATACATTTATTAAAAATATATAAATACTTTAATGGTCCCCTGTGGAAGAAGTTCAAGTACTGCCGCACAGAGCTGCCAGCATAGCTGTAGAGTCTTGTAAACTATAAACATACAACAAAACTAATAATAAAATAATCCCATGTTAGTTATGTTATTCCAAATTGAATAATGCTTAATAAAAATATATTACATTAAATATAACACTAGAACCAGCAAATATAGAAAGAATGTAATGCAACAGGAAAGTACAACATGATCTATTATAAGCCAAAAAATGTAAGTTTTACTTACACTACTACAGTATTTGTAGAGACAATGTACTCTACTTCTTTGGTCAAAGGCTTCTTCAAACCGAACCAGACGCTTCTTAGTCTGATGAATGAGCCCTCTTTCATTTTTTTTTTTAGATTGTAGCAATTTGTATTGATCTTCGCTCTCTGCAGCACTTACAATGGACATGGACAGAGGGGGACAAGGACAGGTAATGGATCAAGTGTCCAGAGCTAAGATGAACTACAACACAAGTTTCACCCATTGCAGCAAAGCAGTGTAATTCCACCACAGCAGATAAGACTGCCATACATTAATCTCTGTACTCACTGTCCATGGACAGCAGTCCTTGTTTTTGAGAGAGCCTTGTGTACTGTAGATGTGAGCAATAACAGGTAATCAAGTGTTGTCCCGTCTGTAAGATGCACACCTTGCCTGTGACATTCTGAGTAAAATGTAGTTCCCAACAGCTATTAAGGTAAATAAGCCAAAATGGCAGTGGCCCCTTAAAAAATAAAAAAGAGTATTTACTTCATTGTCTTTCAATATAATTGAGTGATATTGGATAAGTTAATGATTAGTAAAATCCAAGCATTACTATCTGAAGCATGATTGATAAGAGGTGTCTAGGCATCACTTAAACATTAAAAGTCAGACACTGTGGTAAAACCCACCACAAAGACAAGCTTCCCATGAATGGCATGATGTAAAACAAACTCCGTTGGCTTGAACTTGCTGGGATTCTGCGGGGGCTGAAAAACAGTGTGATGATTACATTACATGTCGATGCTAACGCAGTCAAGGAAAGGGTTAGCAGAAACATAGTGTTGGCCAATCAGAGGTGGTTGTGCCAGACTCCTGCCTTTGGCTGAGTCTCTATCTAATCTTTCAGAAGGAGCGCAGGAGTGCGGTTGTGAAGTTTTACGTTGGTAGTCCCCAGAGAAGAAATTGGTAATTTCATGGCACAGATCTCTATGTATGGTGAAGAGTATGTGATGATGTGGGGTAATTTTAATTCCAAAGGCCAAGGGAACTTTATCAGGATGCATAGTATCCTGGATCCATGAAATAACTGGCCTTTAAAAATAAAAACGGGCCTGCCTCTATGGGAATTTAACACAGGGGGTGTATACTTATGCCCCCTGTAATTTAAGGAAGAACATTTATTTATTTACAAAACATTATTCACAAAGAAAATTGGTGTCCTGAAAAGGTTGGATTTTCCTAAATTTCTTTAATTAAGCCATTAAGATCATTTCCCAAAATATGTTTTTTTATTTCTCTTTTTAATCAACTTGACCATGGGTGTGTAAACTTATTCATGCCACTGTAGCACGAGTTCATAAAATGGGAATTCCACCACATCCATAGAGTGACTTGCAGCTTTTACTGGAGCTTCCTTTCCTTTTGCAATAGTTTTTTTTTGCTGGTTGTGAAGCTTCTTAACACGGTGGTTAATCGCGAGAACATGAGCCTGCTCATCGTATATTAAGTGTCCATACTTTAATCTGCGAGGTCCATATGGCATCCCATGGGCCTACCACCTGTGGGAGGAACCGCTGGGGTCGGGAGCCCTGCTACATGGCGGCGGGTAGCGGTGATTGTCAGGGTCCTCGATGGACCAGACCCTTGCTCTGTGGGGGAAGGAGCCGGAACTTGTGGTGGAGGTGGATCTGGTGGGGCTTACCTCTACACACAGTCTCGTTTCTGGAACCATACTCCTGGATAGGGGCTGGACTCTGTTCTACTATGGTGTTGTCAAGGGTGTGAGGCGCCGGGCGGGTGTGGGGATACTCACAAGCCCCCGGCTGAGAGTCGTTACGTTGGAGTTTACCCTGGCGGACGAGAGGGTCGCCTCCCTACGCCTGCAGGTGGTGGGGGGGGGGGGGAAACTTTGACTGTGGTTTGTGCATATGCACCAAACAAGAGTTAGGAGAATTCACCCTTCTTGGAGACCTTGAATTAAGTCCTGTATGGGGTTCCAGTAGGAAACTAAGATTTAGTTGCATGTTCAAATGTGTGATGCAAATGATCAGTCATTTGGAAATCAAAAGTGAAAGATTGAATCCGGATTGGAAGATCTGTAGTCTGGATTTAGCTGTGAGAATGTTCTAATTAAATGTGTATTCTTATGTCTTATTTGAGAAAGCAGTGGGAAGTTTGGCTCAATTTCAGTCCATTGCTGTCAATGCTAATGTTGCAGTGAGTCCACTAGGAGTCTCTATGCACCAGCAGATGTCGATGTCCTGTGTCACTGTAAATGACAGTGTTAGACTTCTGCCAGCCCGGAGTCACTAAAGTTTATACACAGAGGTAATTGAGTTCAGATCGGTCCCTTTACTGCTGGGTTTACTTCAGGAACCCAGGGATTCTGGCACAACCTCTGCTACATTACATTTATTTGGAAGATGCTTTTGTGCTTGCAACTGCATTACATTCCACTTCCTTCTGTTTAGTTTAGAAGATAACATCTCAGCTTGGCTGAGTCAGAATTTCACACAATAAATGAACATGAACATTGATAACAAAATAGATTTTAGACAAGGCAACCCGCCTTGAACTGTTTCTGCAGTATGCGACGAGACATCATGGTCTTTATTTTTATTAATACGGGGAAACACACAACAGACATAAAATTATGAAACAGTGGTATGGACTTGGTGGTTATCACTCTTTTAGTTACAAAGCAAACAAGTAAAACTAAAAAATTAGTTTTTGGGCTGTTTTCACCCTTTTTCAACAGCTGGGCCAGGAAGGGCTGTCTTCTAATTTAATATAATTCAGGGAGAGAGATGTGAACGTGCAACATTATACCTTATTTAACTCCCACCATCTGCTCATCCTGTGGGATAAAGTGTCAGTGTACCACATACTGACATGTGTAAAATCAAATAAAGAAATTTATTTTCTGAATCCCATGTATAAGTCTTCCCTGTGATTTAACCAAATGTTGCTATAATGTTTCCCCCAATAAATTTCATTTTTATTGCTTTCATTTCCCAGTTTTATACACTTTAGGATTAAGAGTAATTTGCTCCTGCTAAATCAGTTTAGATTTGCTCAGCAGATCAAATCTGACATGGAATTGATATGAGAGCACAGCGAATTTAGATACAAATTATAGAATAGCCTTTAAAGTTCAAACAGCTGTTTGTCATCACAAGACAAAACATGAATTAACATTTGTGCAAATATAGGCACACAATTTAAAATTCAATTGGACTCAGTCAAATAAAAGAGTCACGGATCAGGATGACTTAAAAATGAGTTACAGTAAATGTAGATTTGGGTCTTGGTTTAAAAGATGAAATGCAGCCAAGAGCTATAAACTTCATGACCTGTTATGTTTGAGGAGGAACACTTTTGCACCTAAAGCTGGAGCCATATCCATCTGAATCAAATATGAAATAAATAAATAATAATATAATAAAATAAAAAAATATCTTAAAAAATACATGAAAGGCAGCTGAATTTAGTGTTGTATTCCGTGGTGTTTTTGATTGTAGTTTCACTCGTTACTTTAAGTACATTGACATTACAAGACTAAATACAAAATATTTTTAATTAGAGTTTACTTTTTCTACCACAATTCTTCAAAATGTTTTTACCACTTAAGGCATCTCTTGCCACCCAGCTGCTTGATATTTTGTACTTTTAGAAATCCTATGACCTGGATGACAGCTTTTATATAGATATAATGAGATATGAGGTATGAGATACGTACGCAACTGTATCAGGTTCTCTGTTATCTTGTGTATCACAAGGACCAAATCAGATGTCATCTAATCAGCTTTCCTGACAGCCTTTCTGTGACCAAAACATTGCAAGAAGCAATTTGTGTTCTTTCCTAAAAAAACAAAAACATAGCAACACAATGAGAAACCAGAGATGAGGGAACAACACAAAAGGTCAAATGTCTAAATCAGACAAAAGTAATCCGAGACCAAAACTGCTAATGGGTAGATTGAGTGTACCATATCAGAAGACCCATCAATTTAAAGGCTTCATACGTTGCTGCTTTGGAATATAACTGTGTTAATGTGTTCATAATGTCAGTTATGCTTATAATAAGTGCATTTCAGCTGCATGATTTATTGCCTCAGTCTGACACAGACATTTTAAAGTAATTAAGAAAAACTCCTTAAGGAAAAATACCTTCTTTGGCAACTGGGATCAGAAGATGACTAAAGTCTTATTATAGTCTGTCTAGGTCACACTGGTGAACACGGCTTGGCTGTTGAATTAAAGCGACTGAATCACATGATTTATCTGATAAAGAACTAGTCAAAACAAAATCTTGACTGGATGCATTTGTCCACCGCAAAAGGCTTGTAGACATCTCACATTTCATTTATTCATTTTGTCAAAGTATGTAACGTAATTTGTTCTTTTACTTTAAAATACTGCAATAATGTAATGTATATTTACATAACGTATCAATGTAAAGCTTTGAAACATACTGAAATTATACTGTGCTGGTACTCCAAAGTAGGATTTCTTCAGTACTTCAGTCCTACAGCAAGACAGAAGAAGCTGCCAGGGGCCACCTTTCAGTTAATAAAAAAATCCCAGTATCTGTTTTTGACATACACACTATAACTTTTTAATCACTTTTTTGACATACTATACTATGACTTTTTTGACTTACTATTCTAGGACTTTTTTTGTCTTGCTATGCTTTTTTTTTTGGACATACCATACTATGACTTTTAGAAAGACTTTGGTGGACATACTTTGCTATTACTGTTTTTGACATGGTTTCTTTGGTGGCACACCGGCACAGTGGTTAGAACTGCGGCTAAAAGGAAACCAACAAGTAGTCACTTCAGAATGTGACTCAGATTCAATACCCAGTCCAGACTGGCCCTCTTCAGATGTTTTCTTCGACACACAATATTATGACTTTTTAGACATACTTACACTTTGTTATCACTTTTGTCAACAGACTATAACCTTTTTCTGCAAACACACTATGACATTTTTATCACTTTTTTGACAAAACTATGACTTTTTTTAGACAAACACACAAAGAAAATGTTTTTCTTTACATACAATATGATTACTTTTTTGACACACTAAACTATGACTTTTTATTGGCTTTTTTTCAACATACTTTACTAGAACTTTATTAGTTTTTCATGACATACTATACTGTAACTTTTGTCACTGTACACACTATGAGTTTTATCAACATGTTATACTAGGATTTTTATGACTTTTTTCAACATAACATAACTTTTTTTTAAAGATTTTTTGGGGCATTTTTAGCCTTTATTTTGATAGGACAGCAGAAAACATGAAACGGGAGGGAGAGGGGGAATGACATGCAGCTAAGGGCCACAGGTCATAGTCAAACTCAAGCCCATTGCATCAAGGAGTAACCCTTTGTGAATGGGCGCCCGCTCTACCAACTGAGCTATCTGGGTGCCCAATATTACTTTTCAATGGCTCTTTTCAAAATACTATACTATGACTTTGTTGTCACTTTTTTTCTGAGCATTCTATGACCTTTTTTGACATACTATACAATGTCTTGATCACTGTTTTTGACAGACATTCTATGGTGGCACATTGGCTCAGTGGTTAGCACTGCTGCCAGCAGACACCCAACAAGTATTCAGACTCTGAGCCAGGTTTGATACCCAGTCCGAGTTGGCCCTTTTCATGATTTTTTTTCCACATATAACACGATGATTTTTTTGACATGCAACACTTTGACTTTTTGATGGCTTTTTTTCGACAATCTATAACTTTTCAGAATACTGTTACTTTTTTATGACATTAGACTTTTTTAAACATACTAAACTGTCTTTTTTTTTACAACTATACTATGACAAGCAGTATTTATATAGCGCTTTACTAGTCTTAACAACTTTACATCATACAGGACACATTCACACACATCCATAAATTCACACACATTCATATACTAGCTGCCATACAAGGTGCCACCTGCTCACCAGATAAACACTCACACAGTTCAGTGTCTTGCCCAAGGACACTTCGACAATGACTGCAGGGCCAGGGATTGAACCACCAACCTCCCGATTGGCAGGCAACGAATAAAACGAATTACATCTGTTTCAAGGCTATTTTTTGAAAATTAAATTTGCTTGGTTTTAATTTTATATAAAAGTGGGTCATGACTTAATAACCATGGAAAATGTGGGTCAAAGTGTGAGACCAGTTGAGAACTCCTGGTTTACGACAAACTGCAACTTTCTTGATTTTTTTTTCAAATTGACGAACATCATGTGTATTACATGGCTCAATTCAAACAGGATCAAAATGTCTTTTACCATTCACTACTGTATTTTCCAATTACCTTTAATGAAGTGAAACAGTAAGATAGTCAAGGTTTAAGACAAAAACACCCAAAACAAGGCTATAGCAATGCACACAGTTCCATGCTTAGCTTTGCTAAGCATGTCTTGATTAACAGGTCTGCATGTTGCCACACCCCCAAACTTGTATGATATGTGCATTCTTCTTTTCTCTACATATCAACATAAAGTTTGCTATTTAAATGGTTTGTTGGCTCCTGATCTTGTTAAAATTAGCAATTAGTTTCATGGTTCATTTATTCTGTGGTTTTAATGAGCCAATATTGTTCAAATGCGTCTTCTCCGAATATGTCCTCTTACTATTTACACCAGAGTCTAACTAACCGACAAAGCCAACTGGGGACACCCCAAGAAATGTTTATTTATACTTCAACAAGCACCCCAGTTATACAAAGGCTACACAGGTTCACAACTAAAGCATGACAGACATGCTTAAAAAAAGAAATATTCATTTATTGATGGATTATTGATTACTGGGAGAGCCTGTAATGAGGATGGTTAAAAAATGAGGATGTTTAAATCAAATTGCTATTTAAAAGAAAAAAAAGTAGACAAAGTTATATTATATAATATATATTTATGAATCAGGTTAACTCTTTTAAAAGAAATACACTCCCAGTTATGGCTTAAATTTATTTTATCAAAGGAAAACAGGGGGGGGGGAGGCCAGCTGTGGAGAGACAGTCTACTAAGGGTATGTTCCAAGGGTGCACCAACTTACCCACTACATTGCCCACTGCAATCGATAGTCACTGCAAATCGTGTCACTGTGCTGTTATCACTACAGTCTGTGAAGGGAACCACTCTATTGTGCCAAGCCTTCACCACACCCTGGCTACTAGCTCCACTGGAAAGCAAAATACCAATTAACAAAATCAAAAAACAAACCAGTTGATAACCTAAAATACAAGCAAAACAAACAGGGAGAGTGTCCTGGAGGCACTAATAAAGATGTACTAAAATGATTAAAATCCAAAGATGACTAAACTAAGGCAAAACAGCAGCTGACAACCTACAATTCAGACATAAGATCACATTAATGACAAGTTTAAAGGCAGTGGTCAACGTGTGATCATACCAGACTTGCTGCTTTAAGATACCCATAACTTCACGCAAATGTACTCAGTTGGCTAAGGGAGAGTTCATCACACCACTCCAAGCAGGGGAGCTTGGAATCCCTTCCAGGCCCAGGCAGACAACAATCAGGCAGGCAGCAGACCACTGCAAAATATACAACTCAATATTTAAAAACACCTTGAAAGTATAGACAGACATGACACAATTACCTACCTAAAAGTCACAGAGATGGTGTGGTTGGGTCTGGGTGGAGCTACTTTGGTCTGATTGAAGTGCGTTCAAGAGCAAACAGAGTGCAAAGCTTACTGCCCACACCACTACATATGCATGACTGTTGGGTGAGACTTTACCAGAGAGTGGGTAGAGAAGATGTCAGAAATATGATGATGCGTCTTTGATCAGCATCATCTTTGGAGTTATTTGTTGAGTGACCTAAAAGAAGAATGCCACACTGCTGTAGTCCTTAAAGTGGTTTTGTAGCTTGTGTGGCTCCTTAGATGAAATAAAAATTATTTCTGTGGCTCTGATTTGTTTCTCTATCAAGGCAAGGCTCTGTCTATCTCTTCCATATCCACATGTAGCTGCATGTGGCTGCATTACACTTTTCTGGACTGTAGTGGCCTCTGATTCCAAGTTTTAAAATTAACATATTGACATTATGCTCTAGCTTTTTACTTACAGTGCTTTGCTGCTTATTTTGGCAAATGGTCTGTTAACAGGAATGTTAATTGTTGCTGTTGGTGTGGCAATGCACAGAGACATTACAGCATACAGCACAACACCCTCTTTACACTATCATCCACACCCCGTCTTAGGTATATATTCATTCGTTATGTGTCGTTCACTTTAGACCCTGGTTTGCATCTACTCACAGTCAGCATTGGTTTGTTGTAACTATGTGACCACATTTTTCTCCTAACCAAATAGATTTTAGGAACAAAGTAGACTTAATTATCTCTAAATTCTCTTAATCAAGCTGGTTGGTTTGTATTGAATGATTCGTGAAAATCCAATAAATTGTATCTAGATGAAGTTAGCATCATATAAAATAAAAATTGTTCCACAAGAATTTCACTCTTTTAGATTCTAAAACTGCTAATACCAAAAGACCAATCAACATGCACTGCATTTAAGTATGAGGTTTGGACAAATTAAGTTTGTCCCAGTTTAAATTTGTAATGTACACTAGGTGTGAACAGTTTTTTGTGTTTAACAAGCCTTAGGCTACATATCTTCTTAAAGAGTAACTAGCAGCTACATCTTCCCAGCCAATTCATTCAGGAGCAGCAGGGCTCTGTGATTATGAGAAGAGGCTAAGAAAGTACACCCATTTTATCATACCCTAATAAGGGACAAGAGGCCTCCAGCCTCCCAGACATGCACTATACATTTTAGATGTGACCCCAGTGCTGTTAAAGAGCTTTCAGTCCTCCTCTCCAAAGACGGAGAGTGTTTCTGAATGACCGAACTCAGCTGTTTCTGAATGCTAATCAGCATGTCTGTTATTCAGGCTCAGACTATCTGTGGAGCTCCACCAATCACAGCATACTAACTGTTGCCTTTTCTACTACTTTGCTGAGGCAGTATGCACAAAAGAAATTCAAAACAGCTCTAGAAAAAAAGCTTCAGTCCAGGAAGAATGACTTTTTTTACCATCTGTGTGACAGCTTTCTTCCTCACAACAATTCTACTTTTTACATCATCAATATGCTGATTAATGCTGGGTTTTAGCTTAAACCTGAACTTGTAATTTTGTAAATAGAGCAGTTGGCCGGGATCTACAGTTTCTGCAGTGGTTCCACAAAATTAATTGTCATTGTTTTCATTGAGAGACGTAGTTTCTTTGATAGTATCTGGATGAATCCTGCACTCTGCTTTGAGTGACCTCAAAGACAAGGATGAGCAAATAAGATGAGCAGTGATAGAGCTGACAGCAAACTGAACTGATTGACAACCTTTAAACTTTACTTTCCTGATGATAAGCAGCTTTTGAGGGCTGTGAGTAAATGATCAGTGGTAGACAGTGCCCTTGTCATGGCACGAGTTTTGCAGAAAGCCCAAGCAAATAATATGATAACAAAAAACTTGAATAAATATGAGATTATAAGACGTCATAAGTTAATTGTAATAGTGAGAAAGAATATGGTCATTGAAAACGGTTCAGTTGATTTAATCTTTTTATTGTTCTACAAGTGGAAGGTTTTGCAGCAAGGCACCTAACTATAAATAGACAAAACAATCAGACAATTTGACGTGTAAACTATGTTGTTGGTACAGAATATAGGGAGAAATGTTGATAAAAACAACAAGTGTGAGGAATAGAGTGCAGGACACGTAAGATAAACACATTAGCTGTGTGACTGAGGGAAGCCGTTTGTGTGTTTTGTTTATATTTCACTTGGAATAAACAAGTCTGGTCCAGAATGACCAAAATGGATTTTAATTTTTATGTAATTTGTTGCTAATAGCTTGGTACAAAAGAAGGTTGTTGCTTAACACCGATGTTGCAATGATGTTACTCATTGATTATCTTTGTTTGACTACAATATCAGGACTGACAAAGTAAAGTTATAGAGAAAGTGTTTCTGTTTGTGTCACATGCATTAACAGAATAGACTTCAAACATTTTCCAAACGTGAAAGATTTTTTTTTCAGACTCTGAGCCAGGTTTGATACCCAGTCCGCAGTGGTGGGTGGTCTACTGCGCTACAACAGCACTGTTTATACACTCACCTACAGGATTATTAGGAACACCATACTAATACTGTGTTTGACCCCCTTTTCGCCTTCAGAACGGCCTTAATTCTACGTAGCATTGATTCAACAAGGTGCGGAAAGCATTCTTTAGAAATGTTGGCCCATATTGATTGGATAGCATCTTGCAGTTGATGGAGATTTGTGGGATGCACATCCAGGGCACAAAGCTCCCGTTCCACCACATCCCAAAGATGCTCTATTGGGTTGAGATCTGGTGACTGTGGGAGACATTTTAGTACAGTGGACTCATTGTCATGTTCAAGAAACCAATTTGAAATGATTTGAGCTTTGTGACATGGTGCATTATCCTGCTGGAGGTAGCCATCAGAGGATGAACATCCCCCACACCATTACACCACCACCACCAGCCTGCACAGTGGTAACAAGGCATGATGGATCCATGTTCTCATTCTGTTTACGTCAAATTCTGACTCTAACATCTGAATGTCTCAACAGAAATCGAGACTCATCAGACCAGGCAACATTTTTCCAGTCTTCACCTGTCCAATGTTGGTGAGCTCTTGCAAATTGTAGCCTCTTTTTCCTATTCGTAGTGGAGATGAGTGGTACCCGGTCGGGTCTTCTGCTATTGTAGCCCATCCGCCTCAAGGTTGTGCGTGTTGTGGCTTCACAAATGCTTTGCTGCATACCTTGGTTGTAACGAGTGGTTATTTCAGTCAAAGTTGCTCTTCTATCAGCTTGAATCAGTCGGCACATTCTCCTCTGACCTCTAGCATCAACAAGGCATTTTCGCCCACAGGACTGCCGCATACTGGATGTTTTTCCCTTTTCACACCATTCTTTGTAAACCCTAGAAATGGTTGTGCTATAAAATCCCAGTAACTGAGCAGATTGTGAAATACTCATACCCATCTGGCACCAACAACCATGCCATGCTCAAAATTGTTTAAATCCTTTCTTTCCCATTCTGACATTTAGTTTGGAGTTCAGGAGATTGTCTTGCCCAGGGCCACACCCCTAAATGCATTGAAGCAACTGCTATGTGATTGGTTGATTAGATAATTACATTAATGAGAAATTAAACAGGTGTTCCTAATAATCCTTTAGGTGAGTGTATATGTATGTATATTTATATATATATTACTATCTGTCATAGTTAGGACTTTTAATGAAAATTCAAACGATTGAAATATTACATGGTCGGAAAAGGCCTAAAAGTCAAATATGTTGATGTACTGTACTGAAGTCACTACACCCACTGCAGCATGTTGGAGTGAGTGTAGTGATTTCAGTGAAGTACATTAGCATATTTGACTTTTCGCCCTTTTCCAACCATGTAATATTTCACTCGTTTGGAATTTCATTAAAGCCTTCTATGTTTCTGTACCATCTGTAATTCTCAGAAATGATTCACTCCTCTTTCCAAAATTTGTACTTTTCTTTTAATCAGCTTTGTGGAAATGTGATGGTTGAGACAAATCTGTTCCAGTAAAATGAGGCCAGAGCTGTGCGTCATTCCCATTCTCACTCGTTCACTGTTTCCTACACAATAGACACTTTTATAGTGAGATTTTCAGACAGCTACAGTACAATTCATCATCCATTTTGTGTAATTACTGAGAGAGATTTATCAATAAAAAATTATTAGCAAAAGGACATTAGCCTTTTGCTACTAACCATCACCTTATTGTGGTGGAGAGGTTTTTGTGTCCCTATGAACCAGAGGGCTGTGTTGTTGGGAGCTTTGTGCTCCCTGTATGAATCATTGAGAGGGAGATAGAGTGATCCTGCCCAAAGGAAGCCCGGGGCCCCTTTCTGGAGCCAGGCCCAGACGGAGGGCTCGTTAGCGAGCGCCTGGTGGCCGGATTTGCCACGGTGCCCAGCCGAGCAAAGCCCGAAAAAGCTACATGGCGCCTATCTATCCATCCCATGGGTCCACCAACTACGAGAGGAACCGCTGGGGGCGGGTGGGCTGCCACATGGGTGGCGGTGAAGGTCAGGGGCCTCAACAAACCAGACCCGAGCGGCAGAGCCTGGCTCTGCGGACATGGAATGTCACCTCTCTGTGGGGGAAGGAGCAAGAACTTGTGCAGGAGGTGGAGCGCTACCAGTTAGATTTGGTAGGACTTACCTCTACACTACCTCTACGTTCTCAGTTCTGGAACCTACTCCTGTAGAGTTGTCGGTGCATATGCAGCAAACAAGAGTTTGGAGTATTTGGCCTTCTTGGAGACCTTGAATGGAGTCCTGTATGGGGCTCCAGTAGGGGACTCCCAAGTTCTTCGGGGGGATTTCAACGCACACGTGGGTATTGATGGAAATACATGGAGAGGCGTGATTGGGAGCAACGGCCTCCCTGAGCTAAACCAGAGTGGTTGTCTGTTTTTGGACTTCTGTGCTAGTCATAGATTGTCTATAACAAACACCATGTTCAAACATAGAGATGTTCATAAGTGTACGTGGTACCCGAGCAGCCTAAGCCTAAGGTCAATGATCGATTTTATAATTGTTTCATCTGATCGGAGGCTGTATGTTTTGGACACTCGGGTGAAGAGAGGGGCGTAGCTGTCAACTGATCACCGTCTGATGGTGAGTTGGGTCAGGGGATGGGGGAAGACTCTGGACAGACCTGGTAAGCCCAAACGGGTAGTGCGGGTAAATTGGAAAACATCTGGAGGAGGCCCCTGTCCGACGGACTTTCAACTCACACCTCCGGCGGAGTTCTTCGTGCATCCCTTTGGAGGCTGGGGGCATTAAACCTGAGTGGATAATGTTCAAAATTACCATTGCTAAAGCTGCGGTGGAGAGCTGTGGTCTTAGAGTCTTAGGTGCCTCAAGGGGCGGTAACCCCCAAACACCCTGGTGGACACCTGTGGTTAGAGAAGCCGTCTGACTGAAGAAGGATTCATTCCAGGATATCCTATTCCGTAGGGATCCAGAGGCTGTTGCAAGGTACTGAAGGGCTGCAGCCTCTGTTGTGAAAGAGGCAAAGCAGCAGGTGTGGGAGAAGCTCGGAGAAGACATGGAGAAGGACTTTTGGTCGGCACCAAGGTACTTCTGGAAAACAGTTCCCCACCTCAGGAGGGGGAAGAGGGGAACCATCCAAGTTGTTTACATTAAGGATGGGATGCTGTTGACTTCAACTTAGGAGGTAATAGAGCGGTGGAAGGAGTTCTTTGAGGAACTCTTAAATCCAGCTAACACACCCTCTATGTAAGAGGCAGAGCTGGAGGATGATTGGGGATAGTCGTCAATTTCCCTGGTGGAAGTCGCTGAGGTAGTTAAGCAATTCCACAGTGGCAAAGCCCCAGGGATTGATGAAATCCGTCCAGAAATGCTAAAGGCTCTGGGTGTGGAGGGGCTGTCTTGGTTGACATGCCCCTTTAAAATTGCGTGGAAGTCTGGGACGGTGCCTAGGGAGTGGCAGACCAGGGTGGTGGTTCTCCTCTTTAAAAAGTGGTATCAGAAGGTGTGTGCCAGTTACAGGGGTATCACACTGCTCAGCCTCCCTGGTAAAGTCTACTCCAAGGTGCTGGAAAGTAGGGGTTTGGGTTATAGTCGAATCTCGGGTTGAAGAGGAAAAATACGGATTCCGTCCTGGTGGTGGAACAACGGCTCAGATCTTCACTCACGCAAGGATCCTGGAGGGAGCCTGGGAGTATGCCCAACCGATCTAGATGTGTTTTGTGGATCTGGAGAAGGCGTATGACCGGGTCCCCCCGGAGAAACTGTGGGAGGGGCTCAGATGGAGGCTGCGCAGTAACACCTAGCCATCACTGGAAAAGTGCTTCTAATAGACTTCACTGGTCTCCGTCCAGAACTATGGGATCTGTTGGTCCATTTCTTTAACTGTCTATGATGAAAACAGACGAAGCCACTATCTTAAGAAGCTTGGTGTTCTCTGTTAACTCACTTTTCTTCATCCTTCCTCTCGTTTTTTCCGGCACACAGTCTCTACGCTAAGTCCGACACCGCACACGGTCGCTTCACCACTTGGGCACTGTCGTCACGCACTCGCCTGCCGTTCTTGGTCTCACTAATGCCTAATTTATGGCTCCATGTTTAATCTACGTGGAATATGCCCTCTTGTAACAGTATTGGAACAAAAGACATGACCTGTCAGTCTGTTTAAGGTGTAGCTTGTGTTGTGAGTATCAGAAGTGTAGAGGGTTTCAAACCATGCAGACAACAGCGGTTGTACAAAGTATGTTTTGTTATTGTCACTAGTTATTATATTACACCCATCTTTTCATGATATAAGGGCATACAAAATGTTTATTCAAATAAGAATTTGTATTTTTGTTATTACAATTTCCAAAATATTAAGTCAATTTAAAAAAAGTAATGCAAATTGTGTGTATGTATTTCTTCTTATGCTCGCTTAACTTTGTATGTTTAAGTTAAAAAGTGTACAAAATTGTAGTAGCATATTTTCAGCATCCTTGAGTATCCTTGATAATCAAGTAAACTCAAGATGCCATTAAATTGCAAACGTAATCACAGTATTGTAAATCACAAACGCAATATAATTTTTTTCTCCAAATTGTGCAGCCCTATTCTGTGCTTTTCCTGCTATGACATACTGTACTGTATCAAAATATCTGCTGCAAAAATGGTCAACTACGAAGAGTTTTCAGTGATTGCATTAGCAGATTTAAGACCTTGTGCAATGTTTCTATTTAATCCTCATTGATGTAGACTTTGTTAAATCTTGCCCAAATGTATTTTAAAGCTCTTTCTGCGATGTCAAACAGTCTGAATAATAGTGTGCACAAATGTGCATGCACCATAAGCTAAAAGGTTAAATGTACCTCAGATGAAATTTGCACATAAACAACAGCTCCTGTCCTGTCATAATGTTTAAATACCCCTTGCATTAGGTTGCAAGAGGTGCAACAAAATCAGAAACTTGCCACATTCTTGCTGTTTTGATCCTATTTCAGTCTCCACTGTACACAATGTGTGTTTCAAAGTACTGCAACACAATCCGTTCCCATTGTATGTTAAAGCAAACTTTCCCATTAGGTGATAAGGAGGAAGGGGTTACAGCAATTGTTCTGGAGAGAAGATTATGTGATGTTAGCCTTGAGCAGAATCCATTGACTTTTATAGAGAGGAAGATAATTCAGTGAATTTCAAATACTCCAAAGCTTTTTCATGAGTTTTTCTGTAACTGATACACCATGCATACCCATGAAATCCTCTGTTATGCACGATAAGAGGATGTCTGTGTGTTGTTGGAGGATACACTACTGTAATATACAGCTCTCTTTTCATCACTATGGGTGTGGCATCTTTTCCCACAGACTACCTGAAGCCGTTGAACACTTGTAAGATGTAATGTGGTATATCCTTCCACTAAACCCTGATACACTTTAATTAAAACTGAACACATTCACACCAAGGGAAGCCAGGCAAGGAGCCATGGAGAGCCAACTGAGTTTGGCTCAGAGGGAGTGTAACAAGAGCTCCTATACCAAACTGAATTCCAACAACCAGACTCATCTGCCTATTAGGTTCTTTTTCTTAAAGCTACTTCACATTAGACATGCTAGTTACATGGCTTTTGCAATGACAGTATAGGTCAGTTGGTCCACCACTTTAGTCCAGATCAACATACTTCAATAACTGCTAGATTGATTGCCAAGAAATTTTGTACAGGCAGTCATTGTGTGACTTTAACATCATCAGGTCATAAAATAAATTTGTTCCATGTACTAACAAACTTATGACATTCCCATCAGTCTCAGCTATATTTTGCATTTAATGCAAATTAGCAAACATTAAAATTTAGCTCGAATCACTACTGTCCCTAAGTGCAGCCATACAGAATCACTAGCCTTAGCACTTGCCCTACTTCCATCTAAATATCAAAGGTCTATCTTACCCCGTGGAAAGTTTAAAAACCGGAATTGCATTTCCATATCACACTCACAAGGTCATGGACTGTGATTAACGTCACTGCAGAGCTATGCCAAGGTTTATTCTTTTCAAGCAGGGAGAATGTTGGGTGTGATATGAATGAAAATGGAGGTATTGATGGAAATGAGGGGAAATACAGGGATGTAAGCAATATTACACAAGAAGGTTTGATTTAACATCATTATTGGCACAACAGTGATGCGGCTAAGACCAAGGCGTTAGCGCAGGGGTTGTATGACCGCACATATAAACCCAAAACTTCTGTGCTTGCTCAATCTTGTTGTAACTAAGATATCATCTGAAACAAATTATTTTTTTCCATCGACAGACACAGCTAGCTCTTGTACGTCCACGAAAATCCCATTTAGCAGCTGTTTTCTAGATAGCACTGTCACTGGCACAGCTGATCCAAACATAACCAGTTATCCAGTAATATACTAGTTGGAGAGCCTTTATGTGTTCCACTGTGGTCCCTGCATTACTTACATGAATACAAATGTTTTTAAACAGTTTTTTTTCCCCATAATGTTGACAGGGCAATGGCAGAGTGATGTTTTAAGTGATGCGCCAGTTGTGATCAAAGGGCTCTGGGTAAACTGTCATGCGGATTTGAGCACGTTCTACCTGTCTAGTTGACCAATCAGATTGTCTGGTAGGATCTACTTGTTGTATCATAGTAAACATACTCTACTACTCTAGGATCTGTCTGATTTTTCAATTTTTCGTCTTGAGTGAGGACGTTTTGTTACAATATCTTCTTTAAGACACCCCTGTGCAATTTTTGTTGATGGTATGAAAGGTTTTGAGAATACAACAGTTTTAAGCATGATTTGCCGTTTTGCAAACAGGAACACAGTTTTGTTGTATGTAGCACCTATTCTCAAAATCTCTGGTTTCTAACCGAACAATGGTGTGAACTGTAACCTAGACGTCTAGACGTCTTTTGAAGACAAAGGGTCCTGCTGGACAGCTTGGATTATGTTGATCAATTTACAATGTACTCTAGTGCTTAAAAACATGGCCTCCCATCTATTAGCAAAACAAAAATATTCATACCACTATTAGTCTTTGTTTGAAGAGCTTTAAAATAGCGTGTTTGCTGTGGAAATTTGAGAAAATGTCTTTTGGATAAACCACAATGATTTCTTGATTTATTTGCCTCGAGTGATTTTCACAAAGGTGAATTAATACATTCTTCAGATTGCAGTTAGATATCAATGACACCAGTCATGATGTGGTTTTATGATGTTTGGTATTCAAAGAGTAGCATATTTTGCCCTAGACTCTTTGTTGCTCCACTAGATGTGATGTAAGTCCTCTGAAGAAGGTTATTGGAGGGTAATGAGCCTGTTGGTGACAGATCTGAGCAGCATCAGCTTCTACAGGAGGTGACAGGCCTTGAGACGCTCGGAAAGACGTTGTACAGTATCCCACAGGCAAGGTCCCGGGGTCAGCACCCGGCCTTACAGGATTAACACACCTGCCACCAGCACAATGAGGTCTAATGAGCGCACACTGGCGGCCCTAGTCTGTTAGCAGCCGGCAAGTGCTCTCTGAGTGGCTCACACATCAGCGCTGGTATTGAAGTCCTGGCTCTCGAGTCAATACCTTCATTAGTGACTTCGTGGCAGATCACTCTCCGAGGCCGAACAATGGACCAACACAAAAGTGACACATTCCTGGGATTAGTGAACTCTGGCACGTTGTCTTTTTTTCTTAACATGCAAGGAATTTACTTTGACAACAGGAAAAGATAATAAATTTCAGTGCAATTAATTTGAGGAGTTTGATGTTGTTCGAAGTAATGTTGACATTTCAACAAATCAAGGCATTTTTGTGCCTAACACATTTGAGGCTGTTATTTAAAATAAATATTGTATTTCATCTTAACCTAATGGGTTGAAAGCAAATAGTGGGCCATGGGCAAACTCCATCCATCTGGCAAATTTTTTGCCCCCCTAATGAAAGGAAACTTATTATAATTATAATTTAAGCCTTGTAGTGTAGCTGCTGTCAATCTATGAGCACTCAATAGCTAATAAAAATGACAACTGCCCTTGAATACAAGCCTAAAACAATAAGTTTATACATCTGTTTAATTTTTTAAAGAAAGAAAATGTTAAAAATGTTCATTGCAATTAACACCGCCCCACATGACAATATATAGGGCTGCATCTCCATTGCATCTTTAAAGCTATGTTGCCCCCCCCCCTTGAAGAAAATTGAAAAAACTGGGCCACAATTGAACCTTATTGCTGAATCCTGGAATATAGTATGCATCTTAACCCTTAACAGGTTGCCCTTAGTACATTTTACAGTATACAAATGTGTAGTACTGGCACCAAGACTGTAATTTGATTGCTTTTTCACCACCACTGATCTTCTGCCATTGTGAGCAATGCCTCTATTACTAGAAACGCAGCTTTGCACCTGGTTGCATCAAGCAACTCAGTTTTCTCTACATTCAGATTGGTCTATGCTGGGCAGAAACCTACTAAGATCTCTTACAATGCTTCCTTTGATTTTGACCTGCTGCTAAGATAACTCTTTTAGTATTGCCCTAATCAGGTTATAATTGAATATCAGCATTTGTGTAAACACACCACCTATGGACATGAGAAAGTCTCCTCTGAAGAGAA
Organism: Etheostoma spectabile; assembly: GCF_008692095.1. Lineage (NCBI taxonomy): Eukaryota > Metazoa > Chordata > Actinopteri > Perciformes > Percidae > Etheostoma > Etheostoma spectabile. Next base: position 7,311,561 of record NC_045733.1, on the reverse strand, counting down.
TATTTTTCATTTGGATGTCATTTCCTCATTTAGACAGAGGAGGATGCATGGAGAGAGTCTTACAATACAAATTCTTGTATTGTATTGTATTGAATGTGAAACTGCATGTTGTATCGCATGCCTATGCTTTTCTTGGCCAGATCGCCGTTGCAAATGAGAACCTGTTTTCGGCCTACTTGGTTAAAAAAAAAAACTGTTTATGGAGTTAACTGAGATGACATAATGATTTAGTGGCCATGCAGAGACCTCTGGTCTCCTGCTGCTTTCGTACCACCACATACAACCCTCTGCTCTGTCCATAAAAAGCCAAAGTTGGGGAGTCCTGCCACTTAAAGTGTGCTTTCTTCACCAGCTCCTACCTCCCAACTGTTCACCTTCATGACCCCCCAGCATAAAGGGTCAGATGGCGGCTTCAGTAACTTTAACCTCTGATAACATGACCTGTGAACCCTGTGATGACCCTAGAACAAAGACTGTGACATTTTCTCTGTTAGGGCTTGACATGTTTTTGTTAGCGTGCACAGGGATGTGAGTACTTATGCAGATGCCAGGATGTTGTAATAAAAAAACAAATTTTGGACATACTTATTGGATAACGGCGACAAAGAAGCTATCAGACAAGTTGCAGGGAGCTCTGATTGCATACCAGAGAGAAAACTAGGACTGACATTCCTCAAAACCTTTTGTCTCATTAATAATGCCAGCTCAGTGAAAAGCCTTGGAGAAGGACACTTCAGACTCCTGAATTTCCTCTTAAGTGGCTCCAGACTTCTGGGGACAATCCACATAATCAAAACTAGACATTTATACAACCCCCATTCAGCAATGTGGGAAACACTCCACACTAACTTTACTTCTGAAACAGAAGATGAGGAACACACTCATGTTTTCCTCTGAGAATACTGCAGTATAACATTTTTGCTTGTTCCTCTGTGTAACAAAGTGGTAAATAAAAAGAGAGCCACATGAGAAAGGAAAGTGCTGCTGTGGGTCAAGAAGCAGGAAGGCTCCCACAGGGTTTGTGTAATACAGTACTTCCCCTTGTTTGACAATGATGCTGTCCTAAATTCAAAGGACAAAGACACTTAAGATGAGGTGTGTGTGTGTGTGTGTGTGTCACTTATTTGTGAGGACCAATTTAAGCTACACCCTTGCCAGTGAAGATGTTTTTGGAAACTAAGGATATTTTGGTCTCACTTCTATAAAAAGCTGTTAAGATTGTTTTTTTTAATGTCAGAGTTTGTAGCATGTAGTTTCAGTAGTTATGACCGGAGGATGCATAGTGTCATGGAGTCTCAGGGTACCTCCCTTTTTAACAAATTTAATAAACTTTTATTTCTCAAGCATTCCCTACTGACTAGTTGATAGAAGAAAACACATTGGAGACTATTTGAGCTGCCTCATGAACATAAAACTTGTGTTTTTGTTTCTGTTGTCCAACTTAAACATATTCATCCAGTGGACAGTAAATCAGGAGCAGTGTGCAATGAAGTCTTTCTAATTGCTTGTCAAAAGTGATTAAGAGAAAGACATTTACCTTTTGTTTGATCTCTCAAGAGCTAAAAACTTCACTTTGACAGTAGGTGGTTACAAACTGCTGTCAGGATCCAGAAATGTGCCTTGCCTTGTAATGTAATTCCTGCTGTGTGGAGCTGTTGGATTACCACAGCAGGTTGTTTGATCTGTGAGTTTTGGACAACCTGTATCAAGAAGGAGGCTGCAGAGCACCTCAGAGAGTTCACCTGCCATAAACTATGCATAACAACATGTCGACACAAGTCTGGTCTATGACATTTGTACAGGAGATCTAGAGAAACTGGGAGTATAAAGTAAAGTACTGGGAGTAACAAATCGTTTTAATAATACTGTGGATGTTCTCTTTTGATATGAATTATTCTCATTCCTAATAATTGTAGCTGTTACCTTTATCCACAGTTTGCATTATGTTTTAAACCATGAATCAGCTGGATGCTACATGTCGTCTTTTCAATGAGAGAGACCTAAAATAAGGTCAGTCTCTTCTCTGTGAGACGCAGCTTGCACTAATTTTCCTTTTATGTCCTTTGCAAGAAAACGTGACCTTATCTGCAAAGCAAGACAGAAACGTGTCACTGTGAGTCACTGCACACAGATGAATTACAGCCACTGAAAATTAGCAGATGTGGACACATTAGTCAACATGAGCAGCCTGCAGCACTCCCACAAAGCAGTTCTCGGCTGCACTGCACACTAAAGCTGTTCAGTTTTATTACCCCAACCAAGATGGCTGTTTTCGGTTTGGTTTGTTTGTCTGTCAGCAGGATTGCAAACAACAATTTTCATGAAATTTTCAGGAAGAGTGAAACATGGGCCAAGAAAGAACCCATTAACTTCTGGAGCGAATCCAAATAACAGGGTGGATATACAAATTATTGTTTTTACTTTTGTTAACAATGTGATATAGGGTCTTTGGCGTAGCTTTCTATCATTTTCCCTTAATCACAAAAAAACATACAGGGCTTCAGCTCCTCAAGTGTATCTGTCTGGGTGGCATTTCAATACATTTTAGCTTGAATAACATTCAAAGATTATTTTGCACCGTCAAAAACTTGCACAACATTGTTCAGTCATTTTACAACATAAAGAGATGATGGTGTTGTTAACTGTCTTACTGTATATGTTGTGGGCAGAATTTTACTTTTCACCTATAGTTTAACATGTTAAAACCCATATCTAAACTATTACAGCTGATGTCTCTCTCTGTGTCTGATTCATCAATTACTCTCAGATAAATAATGTTGAAACATCAAACACTGTATAATAAAAAGATTTGACAGTAAAAAACACACAAGGAAGGGGCAGTGGGACTTGTTCTAGGCTAATATTATTAAAAGTAGCTCTTACATTTACAACAATGAATCTATATATTTTTAACCTTTGCATTTAAAGATGTTCAGCTGGTGTGCCCAGTTTCAGTCTGTATGCTGCTTCGAAGTATTTTATTTTTCATTAGCCAAGAATAAAGTATGAAACAACTTACTGACAAAAAAATTTGCCAAGCTTAAATAAGCTGTAGCTGTGTGTCTGCGTACTTTTTAAACTTTGAAACTGACACTTGATGTTTTCTTTTTTTTATAATTTAAATTCAAACTTGAAACACATGTCTGGATTAGGGATTATAAGATAAAAAGATTATCAATAATTTGATGAAAATGTTTCTCAGGAGTAACAGAGTGAAAATATCATTGTGAAAGGTAGCTGAACAATGCCAGCCCAACATTGCTGTGGTACACTAGGAACACAGATTATACTCCAAATGTTATATGTGATACACACAGTCACTGTATATACTGAGAAACCACTTTAAGCATTGTTTATTTCCCTAAGGTTTTGAATAATTCAATACACCTATTAAGTAGGTATAAAACTCCTAGGACACAGGTAGTAATGTATACTTTAGTTTTGTATTGTGTATCACTGTGCATAAAAGTAGCACATGGGTGGGTTTATCAAGGGCAGAAACTCAATACTCATTTTAATGCTGTTACAGTGTTTTTCATTGTCTATCGCCAAGCCTAGATACCTTTTCTGACAGTAAATAAATTTAGGAAGGAGCAGTAGTGTCATATTTTCTGTCTGTGTTTTTCACTGCTGCAGCAGGGATGTCACGTACCCTACTGAATATCAACATAACATTTTTGTTTATGTTAAAAGGCCTTGGACGATGTCTCAGGGCTACAAATCAAACTCAGAATTTTGTCATCTATTCAATTCAATTCAATTCAATTTTTTATAGTATTAATTCATAACAAGAGTTATCTCGAGACACTTTACAGATAGAGTAGGTCTAGACCACACTCCAGAATTTACAAGGACCCAACAGTTCTAGTAGTTTCCTCCAGAACAAGCAACAGTGCGACAGTGGCGAGGAAAAACTCCCTTTTAGGCAGAAACCTCGGACAGACCCAGGCTCTTGGTAGGCGGTGTCTAACGGGCCGGTTGAGGTTAAATCTGTAGGCCACAGTGTTATAATGTGTGAAGTGTTAGAATGTGTGAAGTTCAGCTAAATTATTTAATAGCAGAAAAGGGATTGCACCACGTTTCATAATCCAAAGCTGAAATCACACTAAACTTTTTTGACAATATGTGTAGGTCTTTGACTACCTGACTTATACTTATTTATGATTAACCAGCTTCTGTAAAACATACATTAACTAAGAACAGCTGCCAAGTACTCATCCCATAGCAGGTTTTTTTTTGACCCAATTTAAAATCTTTATGCTACACTGCATGGAACTGGTTGGAGTCATGTTTATGTAAAGTTAAAAGCCAGGGAGGCTGAGGTACTGGAAATTTAGTTGGAGGCCCAGTGTGATTGAAGTTATGTAACTGATTTGTTTTTAATAACAAGAAATAGAATTTAAAGTGGCTTAGTCTCATCATGGGGCCAATACCACTCTGGTATCCTTAGTTATCAGAATCTTCGGAGGTCAATGATATTTACCAAACCACAATATTATTTCTATAATGACTACTGAAGGAGTCTTAAAAAGGGCTTTAAGTGAACTGCCAATATGTGAGGCCTGGATTATAGAAATTAAATTGAAATGGTCTTGAGATTGTTTTTCTTTGCTGCCACGCAGAATCATTAATCTTCTAGAAAAGTATAGAAAAATAGCTTACTGCACACCAAGATAGGGTGAACTGAGGATCAACAGTACAAATATACCTCAACTTTTAGGCTACATGAAGCAGAGGTTATTGTCTACCAGGACCGGAGGGAGTGAAGAGTGAAAGGAAAGAAAAAAATAAACAAGAGCAGAAATGTTTCTTCTTGTCCCAACAAAATGTGGGCATCATCAAATGTAAAGTATACTCTCAATAAAAAGTAATGTCTGACTAAAACTTCTAACAGCAATCATCCTGCATTAAGACACACCATTTTAATATAGCTATCATAGTGTGTCTTATCATCTGTGGTTGTGTCTTATCATTTCTGCTTGTGAGACATCCAGGGTGTAGAGCTGCCCTATTTGAGCTTTGTGCCTCTGTTTTGACTTCAGATATTATTATGACTTCATGATTCACAGCAAAGAGGTTTTCTGTCTGGGTCACAGTGAAAGCTCAGATGTTGTTTACAATCTGCAGAGTAATCCCACAGACATTTGAATTTATGCTTTGGTTGTGTCACCCTGCTGTCTCTGAGGTGTGTATAGACACAGCAGAGTGTTTGTTTTCATACTTCAATCTCATGTCTTCTTTGCACCCTGCAGTGCTCACCCCAACATCTTAAAGGAGAATTCCGGTCGATTTCAACTTGTAGCTCTGTTGTTTGTAAATTTGGAGTGCTGTCAGTAGTGAGAAAAATGAAGAAAAAAAATGGTGCTGTCTAGGGCTGAACGATGTTGTGTTTTAGCATCAACATTGCAATGTGCGCATGCGATGTCACATCATATTACCGGCCGACCCTTCCCCTTTAAAACAGGTAATCATGTGGCCAATGTGTGTATGTGATGTTAGTCTGATGGGTTTGTTATGGGAAGCAAGGCTCTCCGTGTGTAGAAAAGTACCGTAGGCAGCAGCTGTGATGACACAGTGATGCGCATAGTTTTTGATGGGTAGTCAGTGAAGCTACAGTAGTCAGTGTTTTATGTTCGAACTAAATACAAACTAAATTACCTGATCAATGCAACATAATCACAACGACCCCCGGCCATTTTCCCCCGCAGAAAGCTGCTACCAGCCAGGCTAAAGCTAATATAGTTAGCCTAAAGAAAAAAGAGGTCTGTCTGTCCCAACTAACGTTACGGTTCGGAGCCGCGACACTGGAAACGTAACACTAATCTACTACAGAAGTCTGTGTCTGATCTAACGTCATTTACACTGATTTAATTGTTCTTGGATACACAGTTTGTTGCTGGTGTGCGTGACGTGCAGGTCTGATCAATTCATCACACAAACAAGCTGGCCCCGCAAGTCGACCACAACCTGAAATTTAGAGCAAAATGCAGTCATTGTCATACACTTTAGTCTGGATTCATTATTATATGAATACAATGATGTGATGTCAGCCCACCAGCATATTTCTACCTAATTTCCCTCTCCAAAATCACTTTAGAACAGTAACGTTAGTCACAGCACTTACTTGCTTTGGTGTAGGTAAAGTATAAAAGTTTAACAAAGAATGGTTCACATTAGATAAGATCCTTTTTCATTGTTATCTTCTATGTAGATGCACTCCCCAACAAAATCACTGCAGTAGTTGAGAATGATTTATTATTTAGAATTGAGCTATTTATGTAATCTTATAAAAATATATCTTTTAAAAATAAATATCGCAGGAAAAAAAAGCTACGTGTTGGAATCAACCTGAATTCTCCTTTAAGGTTTTAAATTTTACTTTTCAGTTTTGTTATCTGTGTTTTGCTCATTGCAAAGAAAAAGGGGGAACAATTAACAAATCAAGCTTCAAAAACAGCTTTTATTGTTTTATGTCAAAACAGCATGCGCCAACAAAAAACTGTATTAGTTCTTAAAGGATGTTCTATAGAAATATATGAAAATATAGGTATATGTAAGGATTGTTATGATGACATACAAAGGTTTTTTTTCCCCTTTTAGAACAGCATAATGTCAGATAAATCCAGTATTTCATCCATGTTTACTTCAGAGCAACAAGGATCCCTGAGACTGTAGAAGTTTCTTCTTTTTCTAGTTGAAAAATGATAAACAGTCAGATAAGCGACCTTCCTTCCTGGTAAAATCCTAAACCAAAGACTCCCACACAGTGTGACTGCCTGAGTCCTGACTGTGCAGAGAACTTAAGCCAGTGTCTGAGTCGTCATCGTTCACACTGTGAGCTTTGGACAGGCCCCTGGCCTGCTCCACCCACTCATTTTTCCTCTCCAAAGTGCTCGTCATCCCTATTTTGTCATCTGCCCCGTGGCTACATCTCTCCTCTGTCCCTTCCTCTATGTCCAAAGTGTTCACTTTCTCGAGTAAATCCCTCATCTCCTTCTCCCTCGCCCCACAAATCTCCTGGGTCAACTCTAAATCGCTCCTAATAGCTTCTAAATCCGTGTTGAGGCGCAGACCGATGTATAAACTCGCATCTAGCTGTGTTCTGATCCTCTCTTCTTCCAAAATCAGCCCCTTTTCTGACGCTGTGTTTGCCTCGGTGCCGGGGTGGGATGGTGCGCCCTCACACGGCTCTGTTCCTCTGCTGTGCAGCTCCTCGTCTCTCCGCTGCATCCAGCGGTGGTTCAGCTCTTCCTGCATCTGCACCGTGAAAATGTCTATAAGGGCTTCCTGCTCCAAGAGCTCCTCTTGTAGTCGAACCACCTCCTCACACTGCCGGACATACTCTTCAAACTTGGCAAGAGTCTCAGCTGAACACACTTGGTCTCCCTCTCGCTTGGAAGCAGCATCCACTAAATACGTGTCCTGCACATAATTAACCCCGTGTCTTTTTATTCTGTCAAAATGCACTTTTGTCTCGCATCTTTCGATGTCTGCGTCCAGCTCTGTAATCCTCTGGACCTGCTGGCGGATTGTATGATCCTGAGAAATCACAAGATGGACCAACGTTTCCATCTTTTCCACAGAGGACGCGTCTCTCTGCGCCCTCTTTTGATTGATCTTCTCCAACTTTCTGAAAGCTTTCCTGACGACTCGACGCTGTTTTTCGGGTGGGATGCCACCCATGGGAGACCGTGGAGTCCCCTTGGTAACACAGGGGCTGTGTTTGCTGAGCACTACTCGCGCCTCTGCGCTCCGGGCTCCGTGGTTCGCCAAAGACGCCTCACTTTTCACCAACACAAACTTGACATTCCCCTGCTCCTCTGCCCACGCGACCCAAAGCCGTAAAATCTTGGTTTTCTTCGGTAAGATCCTCTCGAAGCCTCTCCATTTCTCCACGATGCAGTAAGACTGCGAGCAGGAAGCTGTGGAGAGGCCGTGCTGTGAGTTCTGGTCCTCCAGAAGTATTTGGACAACATCAGCGCAGGTTGTGCGCTTTGACAAGCCGAAGACGAGCTTCTCCTCCCGGCAGACCCACACTGATATCTTACTCTCTTCCGACTCCATTATGGATGTCTGCTAAACCGTATTTCTTATAAACAGACGTGAGAAAAAAAAATCGTTCTTAAAATAGATTTAAATCCGCATTTCTGGAGAAAAGCGCAGCCTTGTCCATACTCAGTTTGTCTGTGTGCATGCGCGCTGCGTCCCAAGCTCATCTGAGAAGTTGCTGATGGAGCTGCCGGTGTTCCACAGAAAGCTGTGTCCCATCAGGAACTGTGACCGCAGAGGGCGCCGATGCACGTCGTCTGCCCGTGCGTAGTAGACAATGCAGGGTGAAGGGGAGCGTCTACGCAAACGGCGTTGACATTAATACAACACATTCGGAAGTCCATGCTTCCTTCTTTGCATTTTCTTTCGGCCAGGTCAAAGAAAACACGGGTGCTTTATGCTTCTGCGCGCTCGTGAGGCTGCCTCTGCTGAGATCACATGACTGCACCTGCAAGCATCCCAGCAAGTGGGCTAGTAGCCTACCTGTTGAGTTGTGTTGGAGGTTATTTTTGGTTTATTGTATCCACTGCAGGGTTAATGTCTTGTGGTCACTGCACTGTTTAAAACATCACCAAAATAGTTGAAAAATGAAAGAACATAAATGAAGATTAGAAAAAAATTGCCTAAAACTGAATAGGCTATAATTGCCTCATATGTGACAGTGGGAGATAACTTAGATTATTTTTTTTATTTTTTTTTAAAGATACATTAAAGTGATTTAGTATTTTCTTTACTGGCATTTTATCTTTGGTTTGGTCTTCCAACTTCTGTGAGAAACATCTGGTTTTTCGAATGTTTGTGTTGATTTGCAAACAGCAAACGTACAGTGCAAGTTTCAGGACTGGTCCAGTCCCGTGCAGGGACCTCAGGCACAACAACTGACACACTTCTGCCAGCAGGGGGCACTTTAATAAAAAACGTGTATTGCCCTACAACTCCCATCCCATCGCACAAAATCTTATTTCTACATGTTCCCTGAATGGAGCTGAATCACATGACGTAGAGCACGATCATTCTGCCTAGACTTTTTTTTACTCTAAATGGCAATAGGCCTAGGATATATCGGAAACCTGCTTTTTCGAACTCCTCCTGGGCTGTGTGTCCGATCTGCACGAAACTTGGCCTATAGCATCTCCAGACAGACCTGTTAACATGTATCAAAAGAATTTTGCTCGGTTAAAAAATGCGGAAATTATGTAGGCCTACTGCAGGAGCCACATTATGTTGTTTATGGTCTCATTTATTGATTGTGTTATTCGCTAATATTGTAGCCTAGTGGTGGGCGTTTTCATGACGGTTTGAGCGGAAGTGATATATTTGTTTGCTTCACCTGTGCACCTGGGTTCTTTGGGCTTTGACGGAGTGGGGGTGAAGCTGGGGAGCGGACACTTTTGTTGACCGCACCACGCAGTATTACGCAACTATTTCTACTCACCAGTTAGCAATTACATATAGTAACAGCAGTGCTAGGTGTATTGTAGGCTACATATGGAAGAAGAAGAAAATAAAAGCATTGCAATACGATCATGAGCGCGTCACATGTGTCCATCTCTCAGTGTTCAGTCCCTCGCGGCAGCACTCTTTTGGATTGCTTACAGCCGCAATATGTACAAACATATTTGTGTAGCTAGCCACCAAATCCAGAACATTTACATATCTCGGCTAAAGTAAATGCTTTCTACACAGAACTGTAGATTCTTGTTTGGTATAACACTCTGAGGTGCTGGACCACATTTGGCCACTAGGTGGGTGCTACAAAAAGGTTACATCTCATGAAGGGCTCATCCAATGTTTACGACATTTGGAGGGGATCATCTACGGCCACTCCTGAGACCACGCCTCCAATGGTGTACCTACTGATTCCTTTGGATTCAACTCTTACACTAACGTAAGTGACTTCAAATTTACAGGGTAGATGTACAATGCCTAACACACCTCATAATGCAAAAAAAGTACATATCTGGACCACTAGGTGGCGCTATAATCAAGCCAGAGGAGTTTGGCCCTATAATTCCAAGACTCATCTCATGTCATCCCCGAGCTTCTACTTTTCAAAATAAAAGCTTGAGTCTGGAAAAAAATAAACTTGCGTCAACTATCATGCTAATGAATAAAATACTTGAAATAGTTGGTGTTTTTTTAACTAAACATTAATGACACTCATACAAATGAATAAAATACTTAAAAATATATGTACGTCTATAAATGCAGAGTATAGGCAAACTAAACAATTCCTTCTATGGCTGCACCCTGGAGCTTCCCGTCTCATGCTGTCTCGCCATGCTGATAAGCAATTTTATTTGCAGCAATGATCAATGTTCCAATGTTCAATGATCCAGTGAAGTGTGAAAACATATAGAACATAAAAATAAAAAGGAGTCTTGCAAAGTGTAACATGTTATTTTTTGTTTCTATTTTGTATTCTTGTTCCTGTGTGTGCAGCCATTTCTGCCAACTAACGGCAGGATTTCCTGCCGTTAGTTGGCAGAAATGGCTGCATTGCTGATGCTGGTTTCATCAAATATACGTTAACATCAGGGACACAACAATAACATCCAGAAATCAGCAAACTATATGTATGGCTAAAATTGTTACTTTAACAGTTTTTAACATTTTCAATTAATTGCAGCAAACGTGGTCACAAATTCTCCCGTGCATGTCCTGCATCTGGAAACTAATTCGCGATTTCGTATTTTTGACCCTACGGACTTACCGTTGGACACACTTCGGCATGAGACAAGACGGCATGACTTGGGACGCTCCAAGTCGCAGCCATACCCGCATCTATAATTCCCACATTACACATCACACATTTAAAAATCTTACATCCCCGCATTCCTTGAATGAAGCTGAATCACATGGTGTAGGCCACGCCCATTTCCGTGCAGATATTTTTTTGTTCAAAGTAAATGCTATCAACCGAAAACTTGAAATTCTTGCTCTGAGGCTCTGGATCAAACTTGGCAAGAATCAGCCTTTAGGGGACGTTAAAATCAAGGCAGACGCATTTTACCCATAGACTCTGCATGCATGGACAAAGCATCCGGTTCGTGCGTTAAAAATGCCTTAAACCGGCATTCTGTTTGAATTCCAGCAGGGGGCGACACATGCGGTTGCAAAAGGAGGTCTGTTCCTTTAGAAGTCTGAGAAAGTGATTCACTTCTCACTTAATTTATTACCTTAGTGAACATTTTCATAATGCGTTTGTGGTCTCCAGCACTAGTTTTAAGTCTTCTGCAACACAGAATGATGTTCATTTTTTGAATTATAGTCTCGTTGATTTTAAAATCGGCGATAAAGCTGGGGATGTTTTAGGGCGTGGCTATGATGTGATTGCCAGTGAAAGTGTGTAACGAAACTGAGTGTAGTATGCTAAGGGTTCTTCCCTCACTCCTCCAGCTAGCCTAAAATCAATCAAGTCAATATATATTATACTTAAAAAAAAACAGGTCATTGCAAAGCAGACTTTCTGCAGTCAAAGCTGTGTGACAGAAACACAAAGAAACTTACAATCAAACCCATTCAGAGATCTGAGTGGAGCAGCCGTGACCTCCACATCTACTGGATTACAATTTTGTGTTCAGTGAATATTCAGGGTCAGGTTGCTTGGGTTTATGTGAGTGAGAAGAGGCAGATGTTGGACTATGGTGAGGACAGGGCCTACCTGGAGAGTTAGAAATATCAGCACTAAATGTAGTAGCAGTATTGAATGTTTCTTATGTGTCAGCTAAGACTCACTGTGCTGCTTTGATTGGTAGGCCTATGTCTTTGATAGTGAGTGTCCAAAATGAGTAATGTGTATAAAGGCAAGTGATGTCTTTTTAAAATGCTATAATTCATCTGAATTTGACCCTGGTAGCTTTTAGGTCAGTCTATTTGTCCTTCTCATTGACCGCTTTCAGATTTCAGCCTGGGTGAGTCCTGAACACTTGTGGTGTTACAATGTACAATTGGTTTTGTTTTCAAGGTTTTGGTGGATTAGTTTGTGTGTGTGTGTGGTGTGTGTGTGTGTGTGTGTGTGGTGTGTGTGGGTGTGTGTGTGTGTGTGTGTGTGTGTGGTGGGTGTATGTATGTATGTGTGTAAGAGAGTGACTTGTTGTTGGTAAAACCTTCACCTTAGCTTTAACCACATTTCTCTGCAGAGCCTTGACAGTAGGAAATGAAACATATTGACATTAGAAAGCACTCAGAGAACACATACCTCAATCAATGTGCACAATTCCCTAAATCTGTCATTTCATTCAAAGCAAATTTTTGCAATCAACTACACATAGAGAATCATTCTGCCATTTAAAAATACTTTATACCCTGAGTCTATTATAACTTCATACTAGAATAAATTACAAAATTTCAATTAAGTCAGACTCATGGACACTGAGTTAGGGCCAATTAAAGGCTGCCTTGAACTGCAGAATTCATTTAATTTGGCTTGCACCCCTTACGGTTCAGAAGTTATTACTTAAAGTGTAAAGTGCTTTATAAATGACCACATGGTGGTGCTATGCAATAAAATCTCTCATGTATTCCTTCAGATATCCTGCCAAATCACAATCAAAATTTTTAGTGTAAAAGTTGACTGTGTTAACTCCGATTGCCTCCAAAGGTTTAGTTCAAAACTACAGGAACCAACTGATATAATCCCCCAATTACCTGACAGTTGTTTTAAAATAGGGGCGTTGACATCAACCACATCTCAGTTACTGATGTTGTTTGTTTTCATCAATATTGTTTTTAAACACAGCAGGAAAATAGGCAAATATTTCTAAGATCCTCTGATACCTGTAGGGTCAGAATGATTATTGATTGAGCCTATTTCTGCTTTCAGTATATGCAGTGTATTGCTCTAAAATATTTTATGTGACTGCACATTAATTACACAATATATAATTTTTACTGGTGCCTTAATTTATGGATTGATCTCAAAAGGAAGACAATCAAGTTTGGGTTAAATAAACAATGTCTCCCTCTGGGGAGGTTTTCTGGTATTACAGTGTTGTACATTTAAATGTGTTGTCTTACATGTGAAACAGGGACACAGAGAGTGAAATATAAAGCAAGTGCCAGGCTCCATCTACTGTTGATCTGAGGTTTCTGCTGTTAAATGGTGCCTCAGTCCACACAGAGTCACGTATTACTGCTTTTGGAGTGAATACTCAAACTGTGCTAATTGCTTTAGCACCATAACTATGTTAAATCTTTAACTGAAGTGACAACCAAAAGGCTATATATTTTCAGATTTATTTTACTTCAATATTGCATACATACAAAGTATCTAGAAAGCTATAAAATATCTACTATTATCAAGAAGGCATCATATTGTTACAGAGCAAAGACAAGACCATATGCAGAACACAGAAACATAGCAGAGCTTCTTTTCTCTCCTTTGCTCCCAACACTTTACTGTCATGGATACGAAAAGATATCACACATCTGTACCAAGAAAAGCTAAGATATATACTTTTGTACAAAGCACCTTTTTACAAAAAACAAGTCTGCACACAAAACCTAAATGTGTGTATGACAACTATACGTGAGCTAAGTGAAAAAATCACTTTAAAGCCACCATCTGAAAATGGTCACAAAACAAAAAGGTACCAGTACCTACTTGACAGAATTACAAATAACAAGAGCTAAACTGCTGATATGTTTGTAGCATGATTCCTCGACTTCGCAGATTTCTTTTTAATGTGTCCATTTTCCTTTTAAATGATCCATTTCAAACATTCGTGCCATCGAAGGCATCAGTCCTGCTGTTTTAGTGATGAAACAACATGTCAAAATGTACCAGCAGTGCAGCAGCAACATCATTACCATCTTATTGGGCTTGCAATATACAGACAATGTCATCACAAAACCAAGTACAACTGTATACAAGTACAATAACAAAACATCTTCCTAAGTAATCAATAAATGTGAACAGATACACAGGGTAAACATAAGGGGGGGAAAGCCTATTAAACTCTACAGTGTCCACAGGACTGTGGAAAAATACTGAATGATTGAACTTTATCTGCATCTACCAGAGACATTGTCTGCAATTATTTAGAGCTTCTTCTATTAAAATACTTTAGAAACAGTAAATGTTTGAGTAGCTATGGTCCTTACGGAGAAAAGTATTGACCTTGACGGCCTCGTCCACACTAGGGTTGTGAAAAATAAGTTTCTGAAACAACGTCTCAAACAGGTTTTGGGAAAAAAAAATCAACCACATTACAAGATATTTTAGAAGTAGTAGTGTAGAATCACTATTAAATAAACTTTCACTTTTAAGTTCTGAAAGATAGATTATAAAATCTTGTGTCGGCCCCTCGTCAACATCACAGCTGTGTCTGCATCAAAGGTCACATTGTGATTTATTTCTGTGGTTTTTCACATCATGCGAGTGTGTGGTCGGGAGCGTTTTGTTTTTTTTAAAACACTTGAACCTGCAAGTGTGCATGACGCAAACAGCTGTGGTGTTCGTATGAGTTGACATCCTGAATGCAGTCAGCGGCTGTAGGTTATCAGCAGGTCTTTCAGTCTTTGACCTCAAGCAAAGAAATACGTTTTTCTTCAAATACATCATTTCTTTATTTTACCGGTAACCAGCTTTCCTCATGCTGTCATTACAATCCTTTAAAAAGGCAATGTGGTGATTGGTTTCACTTATGTCTCATTTTTGGTCTAGCAACATTTCATTTTTAATTTTTAATTTTTGTTTGATCTTTTTGAAGCTGTAAATTTTAAACCAAAGGCACTTACTTGCTACCATGCAGGACAGGACAAAAGATTGACTGTATCTCTGTATTTTTGGTCTTTTAAGACGGGAAAGGCAGTCAGTCTGTGTTTATAGTACACTCTAGAAAAAAGGCTGATATTTTAGGAACATAATTACAGTGTTAGAGAAAAATACAACATGTGTTATAACTGTTTCTGAACTCACATTTGCAAACTTAATTTAACATAAGTGTACTGCTTTTGACAACAACAAAAAACTATTTCCTAGAGTGTACCAATTATAAGAAACAATTTCTCAGATGTGAAGATGTACCAAGTAACTTAGCGGTGAGTTATTTTTGCCTGTTTGATCCACAGAACTGATTTTAGACTTAAAACAAAGAAACGGGTAATGTTAGAGTGTATTCTAAGGCACTGTACATCTACACTTTGGCAGATAGTATTGTGAATTTCTTACACAACATATAAAGAGTCCTCCCACGTAGAGATCACAGTTTAAGTGGCATCTTTTGGAGTTCTCACGGCTATAACGTGTTTAAGGCTCGGGATCGGCGTAGGCCACAGAAACATGTGACTATAGTGTGAACGTGAAGGCAGCACCACTCTGGTTTGAAGTTTGTACACCCGAGATCCCAGAGGGGAACGATATTCTAAATCTTTCAGAGGGCAAAGCCACAGCGTCCTGAACAAAGCCTGCTTTCTACACGTGATTTATAGTGTTGTGATTGTTTATAAGTGTTGCTCTAAAACCACAGTTCTAACAGAAAAAAAAGTAAGTATTACTAAGGGAAATCCAGGAAGGGGAACAAAGTGCTTTTGGACAAGATGAGAGTTCTGGTTTAAGTAGTTTTCGTAGTACTTTCACCTGTCTAAAACCTACACATTCACCTATCAGTTGACACAGAAAAAAAGACTTGAAAATGCTTAGCAGGTGGTAAGACTTCTTACATTTATGGAGCAGATGCAGGCAAACTGTTTGTAGTATTTTCACAGTGCATTCTGTTGTTAGTGTCAAAGACTTGGAGTGCTTCAACAGGGATAAATATACTACTGAAAGCTGAGTTTTCTTTAAAGAAATAGCAGTATTTCTTCAATATTCATATCCACTTGCTTTCAACTGTCTATGTAGTGTTAGTTTAGTTTCTTTGGAAAATCTATTGGCTGTGGGTGCTTGTCTGTATATCTACAGTATGTACGCTCACAAATTATGAACAACAGACACACCAAACACACTCAAACATATTACACAAACCACATCAGGCAGCTGAAAGAAAAGGCCAGCATCCTTTTTTTCTTAGTCTACATAACAAAGCAGAAGAGGACGACATATTATTCCATTTACCAAATTAATCTAGTAAATTCTTTAAAAACGGCCACATTTATACCCAACAGAGACCAACTCAACACATTTCAAACATAAAACTGTACCGCAATTCACAGCTGCAGTCAAATAACAAACACATTATATTAAAACTTATTTATAACAACTGACTTCACCCGATACCATGACCAAAAAGCATCGTAGGTGTGACTTTCAGGTAGAGGCACTGCCACCAAGTCTTGAGGTTGGTAAGTCCATGAAAAGGAGACGGGGGGGATTATGGGAGGGGGAAGTTCGGAGCCTCTCATTCCTTTACCAGTCTGTAGATATGATGCTGGGCGCCGTGCTCACTGTTTGAAACTTCAAACACACACGCCATACATAGCAATGTCTCCTGGGTGTCCCTATTCGTCACAACCTGCAATAGAACAGACAGTCACTTTCTAGTATTGAAGTACAAGTATTAAAGGAGTTGCCATATTTTCAAAGAAGCCACACATGTATAGAATGAAAAGCTCAGGGTCCTGTTTTCCAAAAAACAATCAATCTTAGAAGTCTTTTAGGTGCATTTCTTTAAACGTTAAATTTGCCTAAAGCAATAGGAGTTTCTTAATGTCGACGACTCTCTGTGGTGCTGAAGAGAATAGGGAATACATTTTAAAGTAACTTGACATATTTAACTGTCTATGAGCTATATATTCATAAATACACAGATATCAAAGCACAAATGTGGTAAACAATCCAACAGTAATGTTTTATATGTAGAATCATTCAAGCTGAAAAATAGCTGAATGTGCAGTCAGCAGTCTACACCTTTCAGTTACTGGGAGGAAGTTCCGCTTAAAAAGTAAACATATTCTTTAATCACCTTTTTTAACCTTAAATCTAGCAGTTGTGTTCTTATAAAATGAATGAATATGCAACTCATAATTTCTGTATTAGAGCTTAATGAGCAAATGGCAATTCAACGGCATACAACCCTTCAAATAAAAAAAGATATAAAACAGAATGCGAGGAAAATGTACTCTAGCATTGCTAGAGGATGCAACTATTTTCATGGCAGGTGTATAGCTCAGGACCCAAGGGAGCGCAGTATTGAGTGTGAAGTTGTTTGGAAGAGCAGTTCAAGAGAAAGCTGCAAGCTGCAATACAGGAGGACAAGCAATCGACCTGTTCAAACTGGCACGTTTTAAATGGGCACTGCCTTAATACAGAATACAAAAACAACTAAATTTAGCTTTTTAAGATGTTTGTCTTCTACAAACAGTTAGGAGGCGCTCATTTATCTAGGATAATTTCTACCATCATGCTTTTTGGAAATCTTGTGAACCTTTTTTACCTTAAGATGCTTTTGTGCCCTGGTTGCTATTTTGCGTGCACACTCCCATGTAAAGACCTATGCCTGTTTTTGTTTTTTTGCTGTCTTAGTATTGCTGAATGACACTTTAAGACCCCATGTGATGGATAATAACAGGGATTCCTGCCCCCTTTTAGCCTCCCTTTTACCCTGCAGATAATGAGGCTCCTCACACTATGTTTCATCCCCTGTGGAATGAGAGCAATGTGAGCAAAGCTAGAGGAACTCATCTCAAGGCCCGGCCAACCCCCCCACCCCACTTTTCTTTGTTTTATAAAGCCAGCTGGAGCCACCAACACATCCTGACAGCAAAGAGAAGAAGAAGAATGAGAGTCCTGGAGAGGGATCTCGCCCACTCAGGTCAGTCTGGTGATTACCAATAAGATAGTGAAGTTCTCCAGCACACTGTTCATCATATATTTCTCTGGCAGATGTTTTAGTTTATGGATGAAGTTGATCATGTATTCACACATGGGAGACCGGCTTATGCGGTAGACAAAGCGTCCATTCTCAAACCGTGCATATTCAGTCTGAAGAAAAAGAGAAAAATATTAATTAAAGTGGTATGTAACCTCAAAATACATAGGTATAGTGTAAATACTCATAGTGGTTAACACATCCGGTTTTAGCTATTGTTCTGATCCCCAGGATGAAAAGATTAGAGTTCATACCTCAACCTTCTCGACCACTTGCTTGCCAAAGGAGCAGACCTTTGTTGAACATGTAATGGTCATGTTCTCCGAGCTCTCGTACTGACTTGTGACTCCATAGAAAGATCCGGTATCATCTTGAATGTTGCAGTTCAAGTCAGCCTGGGAGCCAGAGAGAAGCCAGAGAGAACGCAGTGAAAATCAATATTTGTATTTAGGGTTGAATTTACAGGAATAAACAATACACACAACCATTACACAATACAGTGTATTGAAATGGTGAAATAAAATACTGTGAGAGTGGCAAGTGACACTAAACGTACAAACAGGTGTACAAGAGAATAAGTGGTGAGGCAATACTTGAACTAAAACTAAATTAATTGAGTAATTATGTTTTGGTACAGCAACCTTTGTCAGGTATTTCATACAACAAGCAACTTCAAGCCCGTGTGAATATACATTCTTTGAAAGGGTAACAATCAATTTAAACAATTTATTATCAGAAGAATCACAGAGAACAAAGACACATTCATGAAAGATTATCTGTAACTTACCCAGTTAAACATTTAGGATAAGAATCTGTGGGCAATGTCAATTAACCCCAACACCAGAACAAAATCTGATCAATAGTATTTTTTTAAACATAAACAAATCAACAATCATTTTTTTTTTTTTTTTTTAACGATGACCAAAATTCATCAGCGGGATATTTTACAGTTTTCAGTGCTCTCTGATTGACAAACTATGTCATGGAGACACTGCTACTAAATAACCTTAAACCTAGCCTGGCTCAGTGGATGTACATAGCGGGATATAGCCTGACATCCGGCACGTCTCCCGGCTCAGAATAGATAAGAAGTATAGCCAGACCATAGTCCAGCGCTGACACAGCTTTGGAAGTCCCGAAATGCGAGACTACCTCAAACCTTGTTTTGTTATTTTTGTTCTGCAACTTCTTTACATTAGCTGACATATACACCAATACCAAAATATCTGCAAAAAGCCAAATATTGGCCAATATATCAGCTTGCATTAATTTTTACTACCTATTGCTACTTTGTATTACATGTCATTTAGCTGACGCTTTTATCCAAAGCGAATTACAATTGTTATACATGTCAGAGGTCACACGCCACTGGAGCAACTAAGGGTTAAGACACGTTGGTTGATGTATCGCAGTGAGATTCAAACCTATGTCTACCACACCACAGGCATGTGTCATATCCACTGCGCCATCACCACCATTGCACCATTGTAAGCAGGTTTTAATCATGTGGTGTGTGTTAGCAACACTTCTCTATTTACACATCAAACAGTTAAGGAGCAACATTAGCAGTCATGGGGAGTCGGGTGTCTGATCACCTGACGAAAGTCCAATATTCAGATTCTTTTAGCTCTGTTTTGGTCTCTAGCAACTCCTAATTTTTGTGATACTAACTGGAAAAACAACACACTATTAAGACTAGTACACAACAAGTAAACAATTTCTATGTAGTATGCCTTTGAGATATCACAAGTCAGTATTTGGTTTAAATGTGGTGTCTAAAAATGTTAATTTTCTTTGTCACGGTCTAATCAATAGCGGTCGAGATTAAACATCTAAATCATATATCAAAAGAGAAGATTTCAGCCACATCTGAATAAGCATGTCTCTATACGAAACGATATTCTAAAGAGGATTAAATTAAGTTACGTTAAAAGACTGATTTACAAGGTTGAACTGGTCTGCTCCAGGAGGGTAGCCTTTCTATGCCCTGAACGTCCTGTTCATTATGGATACAAAAAGAGGAGACATCCTCCTACAACATTCTCCTCCTTCATTAAGCAAAGCAGTTATACATTCATTATTGTGCAGATTCTGTCTTTCATTTGAAATTTAGATTTGTCGGTCACTTCAAAAGGAATTTGAAGGGACTTGGTCCAAGTGCATACGGTCCTACTTTGTTGGCTGCCGCTAGTTAGCATTTTGCATCAGGGTGGAAATACATGCAATGTTTAAACAGCCATTAGCAGTGCAACCAGGTCACTCCATTGTTGGGAGATATTACACTGAATTAGCGAGTGCTTTGATCAAAAGCTCTCCTGCTATGCAAGTCCAAATATAGCAGAGTGCATTCTGCAAACATTAAGAGAGCAATCTTCTCTGTGTAGACTGATTACACCCAATCACTAAAGACGAACCTGAGCAGACTGTTACTGATTCTGCCATCCAACATTTCACAATGATTTTAAGACTGATATGTGTAAAACATAATCCAGCTGTAACACTGCCATTTCATATCATCAATATTGTGCCTGACAAATAATACTCACCCAGAATTTTATAAGGAAGAAGGCATTCTGGGGACCTTTTCCATACAGCTCTTTCAGTCCTCCTTTCTTTTCTGGGAATTTGTCATAAATCTGACGAATGTCCACCGACTCTAGCAGGGCGTCACTGTAGGAATGATTTGTCTGTCCGATATGTACAAATAGGTGTTTGTTGTACTGAAAGAGTAAGAAAATAGTATTAGAAACATACTTTAAAATATGGTGCTCTATTTCAGGTTGTATAAAAAATATCTATAGCATATCAATATCCAGAGAGTCAGTCAACACAGCAAGGTTTACTGAAACAAAATAAACAATTCTGAAAAATAACCACCAACATAATAAACAAGCTAGAATTAGATTAGTATAATACACCCTCATGATGATAACCCTATGCAACATTGCTTTTTATTTGGCTGCCTGCATGGTTTTATGATGTACAAATTAGGAAATATCATCCTGCTCCACTAAAGCCAAAAACAAACTGATCCCCTCATTTGTATTAAACCAAGCCAGGGATGCCAGACTGCCTCACCCAAATTCCATAAGCTTGTATGTTGACTTTATTACAGGCAAGAAAGCCATGAAACCGCAAATCTTCATCTGTCTGACCAAGATAGATCTATCTCTACATGGTAAATTAGACAAACCCATATTGTAAAATTATTAATTTTCTCAAATGCTAATGGTAAATGAGTACACTTCACTCACATGAAAAGCAATATTTCTGCATCAAAGGCAACTACAATCAACTTAAATTGACAATATGTAATGAAAGGTGAGTGCTTTATTTTAAAAATATATGTTTGCTCTATTCCTTCAACTGAGAATATTTGGATTTGGTATTTCCAAAGTGCATATAATTGTGGTCTGTTAAACCTCAAAACCTACGATCTAAGCTAAAAGCAGAAAGAGAAGCAAATCAGAGAATAACATTGGATTTTCAGAGGTTCATTGCCCTCATTGTGACTGAATAAAACCTTGTCATGTGGTGCTGCACTTCACTTTAAAAGCTCATAAAACAGCCTCTCCAGCATGTAGCCTTTAGGGCAAATGCAACAATTTCAAGCATTAAGCTGAATATAAGATTAATGGCTGTTGTCATGCAGTATCAATGCTAAAACAAAGTGTTCAGGAAAATGTGGACAACCATTAAAAAATTGCTAAAGCAAACAAGAAATGTGAGACTTAAAGCTGCTGATTTGTCAACTCACAGTCAGTGAGTCTGTGGATCGTCTTGCTGAGCTGACGTCTGCAGCGCGAATATAGTTTTGGCATGCAAACTGAACTGATTAATATAGTCCTTTATTATTTCTGCAGGTTTTCATGCTGTGTCTCCCTACAGGCCAGGCTTCTCCCCTCTCAGCTTGTTTTGGCCTCATCTCAGCAGACTTTCTGCCTGGGAAAATGTCCCAGTGTATTCGTTGAGGAAAGGACTGAATGATAAGAGGTGGGAATGAACACCATGATATAGTGATATGTCATGCTTTAATGTAATGCTTAACTCACTGAGTCTGGGTCTCTCTGTTGCTCTAGGAAGGCAGAAAATTCCACAAGTCGGAGTTTAGATGTACCGATGGAGCGTCCCTGCCATGCTGGTGCTGTGGGAGCTGAAGCTGCTGTGGGCTCGTAACCTGCAGTAACACCAAAATAATAAAAAAGATTTGTCCTGTCTGTGGGTTGTTTTACAGCAAGAATATGTTCATTTTCACTGTAACAAATAAAACATGTCATAATAACGATATTGTTTGAGAGGTTTCAGGGACATCCGTCAGGTTTGTTTCTTGTCCTGATGTTGTTAATGGCTACATTCCTCTTTACTTTAAAAATTCCCAGCAATTCACAAACTGTTTTCAGGTTCCAGCAGTGCATTGGAACATCATTCAGATAAAAATGTAATTGCACAGATTTGCTCTTAACTTGTGAATTTGTCAGATGTATCAATATTTACTTATTGAATATGTAAAAATAATAACTGGTCAAAACCTCAGTCTAATATCCAGGAAAACTTACTGTATGTTTGTGGCAGGTTCTGAGCAAGAAATGATAAAACACTAAAAGGTTTCCCAACATTTGTGCAATAAAAAATGGTCACATGGTGAAAAAAAGGTCTATTGTCTCTGAGTTCTGTATCCACACCTGACAGATTGTTTGCTTTCTGATCGGTCTGTGCACGTCTTGTGAATTTTCTTTTTTCATATAATTTATATGAGCATAAAAAAATTCTGGATGAGTGTTGCATGAGGGGAATATCTACAGTTTAATTGACTGCTACCGTCTAAACATATTTGAGCAATATGTGCTTAAAATCATACATTTAAAAAAATAACTTTTGCAAACAAAATGTAACTGATAAAAACTGAACTTGCCAAAATTAATTTCATTTTGGTCTCAAACCAGAACCTTAAGTCCCAACATTTACTTCCCTCCTCCCTCCTGGAGCTACGCTGTAGATACAGTGATCTGGGGGAAATAAATGTAGGTGGGTTCAAAGAATCAACGCCTGCTTTTATGGTTGTTGCTTTCTCCCAAGCATTTAACGTTCGCTCTATCAACACATTTGTTTTACACCAAGACAACCTGCCAACTCTCACAGTATGATTAAAGGCCCAGATTTAAAGGTTTCACTTTGAGGTTTTTTAACATTAGTATGCGTTCCCTCAGCATGCCTATGGTCCCACAGTGGCTACAAATGGTGCTAGGTGTAAACTGAGCCCTGGCTATCCTGTTCTGCCTTTGAGAAAATGAAAGCTCAGATGGGCCGATCTGTTCTCTGCTTTGCCCGCCCAGAGAATTTGGTCCACCCATGAGAGAGACATCATGGTTTTCAAACAAGTAAAGTGCCAGTTGGTCAAGGCCACACCCCCAGTCTCCGCCTTAGTGGTCCCCTAATACCATTAGGGGACCACTAAGGTCTGTATAAAAGCATCCAAAGAGCACCATGTCATGGGACCTTTAACAGCTAAGCTGTTCTTGAAATGCACATCACATGTGGAGATGGAGTGAGCTCTAATACATTAAATAGTTAGCAAATTATCAGACCTTTTGTCCAGTAACAAAAGAGATGTGAAGTTGCATTTAAAAATTTATAAATTCAGCAATTGTAAAAAGTGCGATGTACATTTCGGGTCTTTTTTCCTTGATAATTTTTAAATCAGGTAAATTCTTACTTGAAATGGCTGTTGTGACTGGCTGAATGGGATAGGCTTGCTGGGTGAAAGGCTTAATACTGCAACAAAGAATGACAGACCCATTAGGAAAAAACATTACAATAGCACACTATATTGAAAATGTTGCTTAAAGAGTTTTTTTCTGAAGTATGATACATACTCTTGCGAGGATCCAGGCTGACCAGCCGATATCATACCCTGCCATAACTGAAGAAGTACATGTATTCATAGACAACAAAGAACAAACAACATACAATTGTGAGCAGCTGTTAGAAACAAGATCAAAATGGATCTTAGCTCTGTGTTCAGTGGATGTAGTTATCTTGACTACCACTCCTTTTGATCGTGTGCTTATCTGATAGGGGCAGTTGTGCAAAGCTGTGGTGTGTAATGTGATTTGGCCCGGGTGACTGCGTGGTTGGCCTCATGGCTGCCCTGGGTGAAGCTGGACAGGATGGATCAATAGTGGGGTGCCGACAAAGCTCTTACCCCTGCTCCAGGGAAGGCTGGGCGCGGGATGCCTGGCAGGCCCAGCTTGTTGTGAATAGCCGTGGCAGAGACGATCTGAGCCGAGGACATGGAGGCCATGCTCTGGAGGGCTTTGTCCTTCACGGCTTGGTCCTTTAACAGCAGTCACAAAAGGCTTAGCACTCGCACAGAAGGGGGAGGTGGGGCATGTGGCAGAGGTAGCAACATACAGACTCCAAACAACATACTAAAAGCACCACCGACCTCTCTCATAACAGTAAAATGCAAGCAGGTTAAAAGAAGTTGCAGGGGTATTACTATTTAAGTGTTTTACAGGACTGTGCCAAACAATTAGAATTCAATTCCAATATACAATGCACTGGTATGCACTTAAATGAAAGTTTTCTTGTTGATCCACCAATAAATACTTTCTAAAAACATTCAGCAGCACTTCTATCAAGGTTGCTTTTGCCTGCATGTCAAGACTTTCACAGCTACAGCTACATTTTTCTTTCATCTTTTAACAAGAGGTTTTTAAATGATCAGGATATAACTACATTAATTGTAAATGGACATGCTTTATTAATAGAATAGTAACACAGGGACCCACACAAGCTTGCAGAAGTGCACTGCACATTTTATGTTGTTTTGGAAATGGTCCTTTGTTATTGTGCATTCACAAAGTTCTTTAAAGTCATACTGAACGTGGTAAATGTAGTGTAAATACTGCAGAAGAGTGCAGACTGGGGTAACCCATACACTAGCAAACACATGCAGACTCACTGGTGGCAGAAGCTAAAAGGTAAGCATGCTGGCAACAAATGTTGGTGGAGCACAGTCCAGCTACAGTATGATAATAGTATGAGGACACAAAGAGACACCACTAAACTGGGAAAACACTGGCAACAACTACTGTGTCACTAAGGCAGGGGCACAAATGCAAAACTAGCAGCTGAAAGACGAGGCAGGTCCTAATGAAAGCAGAAACAGCAACACAAAAAAAGACTTACCATGCTTGTAACCTAAATGCAAACAAACAGGGTTTTATTGTAAATTAATTTATAAGTCAACATTTTTTAAACTGTTAGTCAAGACTGCATGAAAAAGTGTTACAAAACAGTAAAAAAAACACACCTAAATTTAAGAATGTCAAGCCATCTTAACACAGTGTAACACAACACATATTTAATGAACACTTAATAACAAAGGATTATGAAATTTGTATTTACAAATTATTCTTGGTCTCAGTGAATTTTTACAATCTGATCACTTGAAACAAAACAACAGAACAGTAATGTAATAACTGTAATTTCACTCAGATGCCTTAGACAAGAGCAGAAACAGCAGGTTTTCATTGATGCCCCTGAAGTGAAAGGCATACTTGTATTTCCTTTTGCCTGAACTCTAATTTGTTTTGAATAAGAAAAGACAGGGATTCATAAAAAAGCTGTCTGTTTTTCTTCAGACAGCTGCCTGTGTCCTTGAAAGACCAGGCATTCATGTGGCTAGCTGCATGTCTGACTCTTTCTGTCTCTCAGCACAAACAAGGGGCGACTGTGACTGCTCAGGAGGTAGAGCAGTTGTCTACCAATTGGAAGGTCGCTGGTTAGATCCCTGGCCCAACTACATGTTGAAGTGTCCTTGAGCAAGATACTGAACCCATCGGCCATTGGTGTGTGAATGTGTTTAGCCATGTTGGTGAAGAATATGTGTGTGAATGGTGACTGTAGTGTAAAGCGCATTAAGCATAAACGGTAAAATGATGGACAAAGTTTTCAGGCCTGAGAAGTGAAGCCAATGCGGAAGTGCCTTAAACCTGCTTCTATCTAATTTAAAGCAGGGGGAAACTCCACTGGTTGCAAAAAGAAGTCAGTTTCTTTAGAAGTCTATGGAAAAATTACCCTACTTTGGCCTTAATTTATTACCTCAAACATTTTCATAATGAGTGTATGGTCTTGATCGCTAGTTTCAAGTCTTTTTCAATACAGCATGATGTTCATTTTGTAAATTATGGTCCCATTTATTTTAAAATTGCTAGGGTTAGTTTGTAACTTTAGAAAGCTTGCCGATTTTCTGTACTGCCATACAAGCAGATGATTTTCCGCGGTACCTGAAAGGTTGGCATTTACCCGCCAAAGCTCCAGTGAATGACTCGCATAAGAAGGGTTGAAAATTGGCAAATTTCCCCTTTAGTGTTTAGCTTAGCGCAGAGCCATTGCAAACATAAACAACACTGGTTTGGCTCATTTCTCCCATGTTCACAACCTTCACCTATTTTGTTGTCTATTTTGCAACTCCACCCTCTTGTAAAAAAATCCTCACATTCAGTTGAATAAACAAGATGGTGACGCCCATATTGCCAAAGTAGAGGCTTCAAAACTACATTCCACAAACCAATGGGTGACTTAACGGATGCAACGTTTTTCTTTTACAGTCTATGGCTTTGATTGGTCACTAACACTGAAAAAGCGCTATATAAATGCAGTCCATTCACACACAGATTAATGAGGGGTCATTAATTTGTGTTGAATACTGGGAGTGGAGAAAAGTGTGAAAGTCAAAACATATAGTTTGCTCCCCAAGAAAAGAAGAAAATGGCACATGGGTGGTGTGCCCTTTGATATACAAGCATTACTTCATAAAATACCTTAAATTACTGGTTTATTCCAGATGACTTCTTTCACAATGCTATTCTCCTATTTTAATCTGCCATTGTGAAAAGCTTTCTACAGTGATTTCAACAGAATTCACTATTGCTGAAATAAGTAATGCTCTGAACGCTCTGAAATGACGACATGTGAACTGGGAGGAAAGAAAGCGTCTGGCAGCCATGGCATTGTGAGAGTCTGGAATTACCAACCGATTGAAAGAGGAACAAGAAAGCAGAGAGAGCATTTCAGAAAGAGCCAGCCATCAGTCCATTTTCCTCGGACCTTAAGCTCTCAGCCACTCATAAACAGCCAATGCCAGCATGCTTCCTAACATTTTACTTTGATTTAGATTTTAATAAATTATTACAAACGTATAAAGTACAAGTAAGAGCCCAAACAGTAAACAACTAGGCTGATATATTCACTGGTGTTTAGCTTATTATGACCGGTATTGGAGTATATACCAGCCAATAAGTAACAAGAAATTGTAGTACAGAAATGCATTATTTAGAAACAGAGTTGTTTTGCTCAATTTTAGGAAATTCCTAGGAATCGATTGTCGGTCTCTCAATCAGTTCAATACTTTGGGCCATACTGAAATATACTAATAACATGTTTTTAAATGGATTGCCATTTAATTTGGTGTGTATAATTCATGGTCCGCAGAGGATGAACCGTAAAATACCTCCCTCAGTACATTCTATATCTTGGACACAACTCTTTCAAAAGCAAATTTAAGGGATGATCACCAAAACATTGTTTGTTATGTTATGTATTTTTTATCAGCCTCAGTAAATCCAGTACCAGTCAGGCTCTTGTATAACTAAAAAGCAAACACATAAACTATGAGTACCATTTGCTTTGGAGTCTTTAATATTAATCTGTTTTTTTATTTTTACTGAAACAAAATGTCTTTACTATTTTTATACTACGTCATTAAAATGATGAGCAAATGCCTGTAAATAAAAGAATACATAGATTTAGATGAAACCAAGTAGACAGGACATTGACAGCATGTCTGAGTGAGGGTAAGAGAGATGGACTGAAAAGGTGGAGGGGGGTTAGAAAATGTGAACAGACTACAGTCAGCAGAAGATTTGGGTTAGTGGAACGGGGAGCCCCGGGCTTCATTTCTGTCCCCAAAGGGGGGGGGAAAACAGAATTTAAGTTGCCAGCAAAAAAACCCAACCCAAAGCAAAAAAGCGCATACCTTTATTTTGGGAATAAAACTCACGAGTTTTTCCTTTTTGGCAAACCTAAAGGGGCAAACCCCCTTTCGGGGTAGGGGAGGGGAGGAAAACAAAGGAAGAGCCGGAACCAGGAAGAAAACCCCCTTTGCCTGGGGCAAACCCCGCCGACCTTAATGGCAGTTTGGTTTTCTCAAACCTTTTTTTTTTTTGGCAAAGACCTGTATGTGCTAACACCTCCTTAAAAAAAAAAGAAAAAATGAAAAATAAAAAAAAGAAAAACCCCCAAAAAAATTAAAAAGTGGATTAACTTTTTTTGTTTAACAACACTTAAAAGGAGAAAAAGGTGCTAAAAAAAAGCCCCCAAAACCACACCCCAAAGTTTTAACCCAAAAAAGCTTTATGCTTTTGTGTTGTCATCACTTAAGTGAACTGTTTAAAGGGGATGCGGCCCCTTTGGCCCACATTAAGGCCCCCCGAGTGATCGGGATTTGTGTTGAATGAAATTGACTATCAAATTATTCTTTTTGGGGGGGGGGGGCGAGGCTTTTCCCCGGGCCCAAAGGGTTTGGGCCTCTCCCGTTCACAGAGGGAAAATTTTTTTAAAATATTCTCATACAAACATTCAGATTTTTGAGTACATTTAGAAAGAAAGAAATTTGTGGGGTTTGATGACGGGTTTTGGGGGGTTTTTTTTTTCTGCCCTTTTTTCCTTTAAATCCCCCCCAGGGTGATTTTTCCAAAGGGCAAAGGGGAAAATAAAAAATGCTTCCTGATGTTAAAAGTTGGGGCTCAGCTCCGTTTTTTTTTTAAATTTTTATAAAACTGACGATAATTTTTTTTTAATTTAAATTGATTGTTTAGGGGTAAAAAGGGTAAAAAATAAAAAATTTTAAATTTTAAAAAAAAAATTTTTCCTAAACCCCAAAGTTGACATATTCAAACTATTTTGTCCAATCAACGCCCCAAACCCGGGGGTTTTAAGATTTGAAATGTTAAGGCAAAAAACTTTTGGGAAATCTTTGACCATAATCAAATCAATGTTGCTAAATAATTTAATCTGGGTTTCTTTTCCATTTAAGTTTTTATGAAAATCTCTTTTACTGCACCTTAAAAAAACCCATCCAGCAATCAACCCCACAACCTCACCCTTTTAAAACTAACGATAAAAAAAAAGTGTGTTTTTTTCTAGTGCGCTGTAAAAAATCTCTTTCTTTCCCTGTTCTTTTTTTTGGGGAAAAGGAGTCACAAGAGAGAAACCCCCAAACCCTTTTCCTTTTCCCGGGTTTTGTCAATTCCCCCCAGTGCTCGAAGTCACTCCCCGGGCTTTTTTCTTTGGTATTCGTAAAGTGGTCAAAACAGGGTTTTCCTTTTTAAAGGGGGTAAATTAGCCAGGGGGTTTGCAACATTTTATTTGAAGCCCCACCCAAGCTGCTTTTTACCAAATTTTAAATAAAAACAAAAGGGGGATTTTTTGGGATTTTTTTTTAAGTACAAATATTTCCTAAAATTACATTTAAGAGAAGATTAGAAACTACATCTTTTATTACTTTTTACAGAAATACTCCCGCACGTTTTATTCAGAACTCTGAGTTTAAAACTCTGTGTAAAAGCTGTGGGTTTGGCAAAAAAAGGGTGCCTCTCTCTTTGATCAGAGATTGTACCAATCTATTAAGGCTTCTACCTTCCTATTAATACAGACTTCTATTCCGACCAAGTGCAAAACCTCCATGATTTAGTGCTGAGGAAGAATACTTGCACTGTTAAGCTACTGTGGCTATTCTTTTTTAATGCTCTTATATTAATTGTAGTATAGCTGTTTCATTGTAGAAAATGAAAGGCTGCATTTTAAGTAGATATTAGATTTTAAAACTACTACAGTTAGTATAATGTATGTGTACCTATAAGTGACAATTTTGGGAATGTCATAATCCAGGGACATCTGCTCATGCAATACATGCAGCAGTGCTGGGGGAATTGTTAGCCTCAGAAGTCCCCTCGACAGCTAAGCATTGTGTTATTCTCTGTCTGGAAACAAAGGCAACAGTCTGCACGCATTCAGATTTGACAGCCCTCTGACACTATACAACAGAGATGTCTCCTCTCTTGTCTTACCTGCTTCCGAGTCCTCGTCTTCCCGGTCCGAAGCTTGATGTATCTGGCTATCAGCTCATTTCGACCTGCGTGAAGAAAACATGAGGAATGTGTTTCATTTAAAATACAAAAGGGGAAACATTTAGTGGAAATGTTTTTGCAAAAAATTTAGAAGACCACATCATGCCCATGAATACTTAGTCGAAGTTGCGTAGACTCATGTAAGCTCTAGACTCATAGTTTTATTTGTTTGATACTCAAACACATGCTGAGCAACACATTTGAATTTAGCTTTTACAACTAATGCAAAACTGAAACATCATCCTTGGTGGGGTGGTATAGTATGTGATATTGTTCCAATGATTTTTGTCAAATGCAGATTAAGTGCTCTAGCTAAAGAAACAGTGACAATATTTTAACCAAGTCAATAATAACTATGGATGCACCGAACCCAGAGTTCAGGTTTGGTTTGGCCAAACTTTGGGGTTTTTGACGGATTTCGGGTATTGCCGAATTTTTTAATTTTTTTCCACCGAACCTAACGCTACCAAAGATTTGAGAAAAAGAGCCTATTGTTGTGTTGAGTTCATGTTCTTGTCAAGGAGTATATAAGTAACAAGAGGCAAAACTCTATTACAATAAACGCACCCATGACTGAGCTACAGCGCTGCCATCTTGGACTGAACGCAACACCGCCGTTTAAACAGGAAGGTGTTCACATAGGTGGACCGCAGGTGGATGCAGTAGGCTGTGAGAAAATGGAACTTGTGAGCAGAAAAAGTGTTGTTCGACAGTACTTTCAGTCAAAAGAAGGCAATTCAAGTGCAGCTACAGGTTCAATCTGAAATGGTGATTTGTCTCGTGGTGGAAAGGACCGTAAACAATACACAACATTGCCACAGTTAAGACATTTGCATATGAAACATCAGAAAGAATATGAGTTGTGCATTAAGGAATCCACAGACAGCAGCCAAAATGCAGCAACTTCAGGTACGGCAAAGTAAGGACAGTCACAGCTAAAAACTGTTAACCAGACGACCATTATTAGCTTGGCTAGCCCTACACCAAACCAACAGGGCATCGGATAACTCACAAGCCAAAGCTATTCATGCAGCAATTGGGAAAATGATAGCCACTGACTTGCAGCCCTATAGAATAGCTAGTGGAAGACACCGGATTCAGCAAGCTACTCTATCTGCTTGAGCCACGTTACTCCAGGTGCTTTTTTACTGACAAAATCTTGACTGGATCTTGAGATAGTATAAACATTGGCCTTGTCAAAAACAGTTTTTCCTACTTGTGTGCCTGGTAAAATGTTGCCTATTCTTTTTGTTACTGTTAAAATAAAATGAAAAAACGCACTGCTGTTGACACTGTTTACTTCATTAATGGACTGAGGATAGCAGTAGGATTTGGTTCGGTTTAGGGTTCGGCAGAATCGTAACCAGTGGGTATGGTATTTGGCAGAACCCCAAAAATCTGGGTTCGATGCATGCCTAATAATAACCTTTGAATCTCTGAACATATAATTGTGTGATTAATGAATATACAAAGCTTGCTGACTAATGAGTGGATTTAGTCACAGTATTAGTCATATACTCATTAAAAAAAATTAAAATTAAATTTTTAAGGAAGTAGTCATAAAATCATACACAAAGCTATGAAGGCAAGGTAAGCTTAGCAGGTAAGCTAAGGTCTATTTCTAGTGCATTCAAATCAGAAGGTACTGTATGTGCATCTCCTAAACAAACCAGATCCAGTTTCACTGTGAGAACACCATGCAACATTAGCATGAAAAAAACTCGTAGCAGCACAGCTTTTCAAAATAATCTAATTCAATCTCATTTCTCTTCAAAGCCGGCGCTTTGAAAGGGAACAGACCTAGCTGTTAGTACTATTACAGAAAATAATGGCAACTGAATATATTGGGTTTAAAACAGTGCAGCTGACTAAATTATAATTAAGGCATAGCTTTGTAGAGATTTCCAATTAACAATGGCTCCAAACATTCTTCTGCCCTCATCTCTGCTCTAATTGCTGTTGCAATGCACATGACCCCTGTTTAGCCCTTTCATATGGTAATAACATGCCGCCAACCAAAACTATTACACAAATTATAGGTAAGGAGGCACTCTAATTACGTGTGTCCAGCTGTAGCCAACCAATGTCATGGATCTGCTGTGCTCCTCTATGAAATGCACCAAACCCTCAATATAATAAAACATTTTTCCACATTCACATCATTACCAATTAAAGGCCTTACTTTTGTTATGACACAATGGGGACACCGCGTATGCTAATTAGCCGTATCTTAGGTAATCAGAAGAAAAGGCATTTCCATCAATGGCAGCACATCACAGATCACAGTGTGACATATTACAAAGTACATCTCAAAAGGTAGAAAAGAGCAGAATATAGGGGATATAAATAGACAAAAAAATACTGATGTTTCTATCTGCTTTATGTTTGTATAATGGAAACATAAGGAGTAACCAGTGAGAAGAAGAATCTTGGGATGTTCAGGGCTCTTGTGGTGATGAAAGACATGGTTGCTCTGGGTATAGCATCTTGAATTACAGCACAACCCCCAAAACCCATTATGTCCATATTGTAAAGCTGCAACTAGTCTTGCATTGCCAGACCTATCTCCACAGCGCTGTAGAGTAAGGTCTGGCCTTTTCACACATACTGTACATTCCAGGGTAGAAGAAAAAAAACACTCTGGGTTGTCAGCATTTCTTTAAACCAATCACAATCATCTTGGGCGGTGCTAAGCTCTGTTCGCAAAGATGGTGGCTCCGCAAAACATTTTTGGGAAGGTAGGGCTGGGCATTATTTGCCTTTACCCATTTTTCATTATATTCACATTACTGATGATAATTTGTCACCAATAGCCGACCCTACAATAATGCCATAATATTAATATTGATTTCTTTGGTCAAAAATCTCATATTTGATTTTCTCCATATCACCCAGCTCTACGGGAAGAAACTTGTTTTGGTGGAACATTTACACCGCGCATAAGTTTTACATTACAGTAGCTGGATACATGGTTAAAAGTAATTTTCTATAACCAGTGTATTGCAGTCTGTACTTTGTCAATTTCGTCTTCGTCTACCCATGACTCCCAAAACGTCCCAGTTAGATAGTAAATGCGGTGAACATATTTCATGTAAATCTTTACAATAGAGTGAAATCATTCACTTAAAAAAACAAAAAAACAAAAACAGGCTTGCCTTATTGCAAAAATGCCAAAAACATTATCTTAAAAAAATCCTGGAAAAATTATTAAAATAGTCTTGTGAAAAGCACATTTGTTTCAGGCAGACACAGTATTTTATAGGCTCTTGACCAACAAAGTTTAAATAGAAACACAGGGTATTAACTTGTCAATAACATGAGATCTTTGATACTGCAGCACCTGGCTGCGTGCCACACCAACACATTCTGTTGTTCCACTGCGCAGAGCCAGAGAGGGGGGAGGGGTGGGCTTTTGAGTTTGAGCAGCAGTTTGTTAAAGGTTGACCCCGGTGCAGTTTTCAT
Organism: Etheostoma spectabile; assembly: GCF_008692095.1. NCBI lineage: Eukaryota > Metazoa > Chordata > Actinopteri > Perciformes > Percidae > Etheostoma > Etheostoma spectabile. Next base: position 7,278,044 of record NC_045733.1, on the reverse strand, counting down.
GCAAACATTTAGGCAAGGCCAGCCTGAGTGAACCCAGCCACGTGACCTTACAGGACAAATAAACAACATCTGGGGATTTAGAATGCCAGCCTGCCTGTCCACAGTGCCTGCAGTGTAAACTTTACCAGATGAAGCATGGGCCTCCACTATTTTCAATCATTCAAACACACACTATGGAAACATAAGATGACAATACAGGCATTCATGCAAACTCCTGATACCTAGATCAAAGCACACAAATGGCCAGCTAAAAGCTTGCTTACTGTTGAATAATTAATTCTTTTCACCAGGCTGGGGAAAAAAGCTCAGTGGGTCCTGGCGGGCCTGAGTATCTTTTTTTCTTGCCTGTGTTTGGAATGGAAAACAACAATAGCTGAAATAGATGTGACTGACTGTCCACAATTAGGATTAAAAATGCTTTAGACACAACTCTGCTTTTCCCACCTGGCATTTATAAAGTGCAACATGTTCCCACAAACTAATAAAAAAAGTTGTCTTCCACATATATATTTTATATACGATACCCTTCTTCATGCATAAAATGTTGATCCTGATTTGAATTATTTACAATTATAACTTTAAAAAAAAATCTGCTTATCAAAACTTACTAATTTTTTTTCATTAAGAACACCTGATCAGGACAATATTTAAACAATAAAGGTTTGCCATTTATGTTTGGTTCAAAGTTCTATGATGCAAGGACATTTCATATAATATTTTTTAATATCCTATGTTAATTCCATGTGTAGTTTGTTAAGGAAAGGTTGTAATGTGCACTTCAATCAAATTCACTGTCCGCATCAGTGGCACATTCAGTAGCTGAATAGCTCTTTAGGAAAATGTAACATCTTACAGTTTGTTAGTTGATGTTTGTCAACTAACAGAAATCAAGATTATTTCTTTCTGAGGGGATCTGGACCTGCAGTCAAATTAATACTGAGCTTTGCTTAGGGGCACTGTACACTAATAAGATATAAAAAGACATTTTGTGTAACCTTGTAGAGTTTTACTGTATATGACAAAGACATAAGCCTCTAATTTTTGACTACAAACAGCATAGATTTCATACATTTTTAGTGTCTATACAAATACATGTATTAAAGTGCTCATATTATGCTAATTTTCAGGTTCATAAATGTATTTAAAGGTTATATCAGAACAGGTTTACATGGTTTAATTAAAAAGAAACACCATATTTTTGATGTACCTAACATTGCTGCAGCTACTCTTTTCACCCTGTGTGTTGAGTTCTCCGTTTAAGCTACCGAGTAAGGCATCTCATTTCTGTTCCATCTTTGTTGGGAGTTGACACTTGCACAATACCTAGGTAAGGACTACTAGCCAGTCAGAAGCAGAGTGTAGTGGCGTGCAATGCTAACAGCTAGGTGAGCATTATAACGTGCGTTACAAAGTGACACACGTTTCTCACGGAAGTAAAAGCTGTCCTACAATAGAGCTATTTGTGAACAGTGTTTTCTGATGGAGATGGTATATCCATTTGGGGTGGACTAAGGGCTTTTTCACCTAAACCTATAACATGCACAAAACAATATATATAACACAATAGAGGAAAGGGGAAAAGCCAGAAAGCATAATATGAGCACTTTAAATAACACAGTTAAATAGAAATAATAAGACACTTTTTTCCCCCACTCTCAGATCGGTATGATGTGATGTGGAGACTCCGGAAATGCTGACCAATCAGAGGAGACTGGTCATTTTTGAGATTCTCAGAAAAAGTGTGAATACAAGTGTAGCAACCATGGGCAGTATGAGCAAACCAAAGAATTTTTTTTTAACATTAAAGCATGTAACATGTTCTAACACAGCAATATATTCAATGTGTTTAATTCAGATTTAAAAAAGAAAACTGTATATTTATTTTATTCAAAATGTGAACTAAATGTACAGACAGACAGTCAACTAAAAGAATTTCAGTCAAAAAATTAAATTGACATTTAAGAAATAATTAATAAAATGTCCTTACATTTTATGAAATATTCAACTAAAACTGGATTAAAACTGACAGTTTCTGCCAAATTAACCTTGACCAAAGCCAACATTAAGTGATTAAGGGAATTTTTACACTTTGTATATTGGCTTAAAGATTACATTTTTAGCGTCAATCTAAGCCGTGAATTTGAAGAGTTACTACTACTGAGTCAGTTTCTAAATATTTAAGTCCTGCAGTTGTAGCAAGGCCTGGAGAGGGCTTAGAAAAGTAACTCTTTCTGGGGTCTTTCTGTCACTCAAAGCAGCCGGAAAAGGATTAAATATTTATAGCGTGACCCCTGAGCAGATTTGTGCTGTTAAGCAGCTGGAGGAACCCTGCACCTGGCCAGACTGAATCTCAATGACTCTGGAGGATCTGCGACATATGAAAGGCACTCAAGCAGCAGCCCCACAAAGAGATGGTGGCTCAACTTTCTCTTGACCGTCCACAAGTAGCTGATTCCTCATTCAGTCTGAAATCCAATTTGGCCCTCAGCATCCTTCCTCCAAGCAACCTGGGACAGCCTCCCTCTGTTGTGAATAACAATGAAGTGTATTGTCACAGCCCACTGGGGACCAACCTCAGAGATACCACACCCAGAAATAACATCCCATAACCCAGTGGCTCCCAAACTATTTCTGCCGGTCCCCCTTTTGTAGAAATTTCTTTTTTTAGAGAGAAAGAGGTGCGCAACCATCAGATGTTTTTACAATGCGACTGGGAGATTGGCAGTCAGCTCCTTAGATTATTTTCTTGTCTTTGTTTTGGCAGTTGTGGTGTTTGAAATTGGTTCAGGTGCTATGTTTCCATCCACACGTTTTTATCCAAATTAAGTGATATTGAATAAAAATTGCCTTCTGGAAAAAGTAAATTTCTATGGAATTTCATGAATATTGTCTCAAAAGAAATACGTTTGGTCTCATTGGATTTTCTCTTGATCGATATACGGCTTATGCGATAAACGCTGATTGAAACATCATTTGCCAAATAAATAATGAATTGGTCCTTTTATGGTTGCAAACCGCTACAAAACAAAGAAGAAGTTTTAATTAGTTTCTGCCCAGTATTTCCGCTCTGTTTGCACACAACGCGGCAGTCAACAAAGACAGATGTAAGTGGACGGACGAGGAGACAAGAGACTTTCTGAATTTAATTTATCAAGAACTTAGGTTAGGACAAGCCGTGAGATGTCCTCCGGAGTAAATGGAAGGCACTCAAACAGCGAGACATGTCTCAAAAAAAGAGTTGTCTCGCAGCGGTGCTGGAGGATAAACAAAAGGCAAGTTGCATCTGCATCATCATAGCAATGTGTTGATAGCACTGTTGTTTTCTTATTATAGCTTGATATGTTGCAATCAGCTGGCACATAAGCACTATTACACTATTGATCATTTGTTGGTAGACGACGCAATCCATTTTGTTGAGCAAAACTTTGTTTGCAAATGTTTGCTTGAATGTTTCAGTGATTCAGTGTGAAAATGAATGGAAACACCTTAAAATGTCTAAAATCAATTTCATATGCCAATTTGATCGCAAAACAGCATGTAACGTCATTATGCACAGTTTTTTTTCTTTTTTTTTATCTGTTTATTAATCCCCAATGGGGAAATTACAATTTACACTCTGTGTCCACACTTGTTAGTAGTTACACACAGTCTTGAACTACACACACACACACACACACACACACAGGATCTATACATGCACTAATGGAGAGATGTCAGAGTGAGTGGGCTGCCAGCCGAACCAGCACCCTGCACGGGTGGGGGGGTACGGTGCCTTGCTCAACAGCACTGGCAGTGCCCAGGAGGTGAAGTGACATCTCTCAAGCCACCAATCCACATCCCTTCTTTTTGGTCCATACAGGGACTTGAACCAGTGACCCTCCGGTTCCCAACCCAACTCCCTATGGACTGAGCTACTGCCACCCCCATTTATTCGCTTTAACCCTCATGTTGTCCCCGGGTGAAATTGACCCGTTTTCCTATATCAATGTTCTTTTTAATTACCCAAAATAACATGATTGATTCCACAAAACGCTCTTTGGGGTGATTTTGATGGGTAATTTTTGGGGCGTCTTATTCAATTTTATAGTATTTGAAAAAACAATTGAAGTGTTTTTGAAATAGTATTGAGTAAAAGTTGACATATTCCAGTCTGTGATTATCCATCAACATCCATTCCTTTAATTTTAGTCTAAATAATTCCTAATTTCTGCTTTTCCAACTCAAACATTAGGCATAATTTCCTATAAATGAGGTTTATTGACCATAAATTCCAAAAAATAACTGTAAAACTAAAGTGAATAAGCTAGTGTTACGTGTTGAAAACGTCAAAAAAAGCATCAAAAGTGTTGGACAAAAAGGGCAAAAACGTAAAAAAAAACATTAAAAACATCGATAAAAAGCGTTAACAAAATTGTTGATTTTCAATTTTGATAGGAAGACAATACAAGGGTTAAAGCCGTTGGATGGAAACACACGTTCACCAGCTTTATTTGCCTGAGTTTTTTTTACCGGAAATAATTCAATTGACAGGTGGATGGAAACTCAGCTATTGTCTGCCTTAAGTTTATCTGGAAGTCCTTTCACAAACTAGGTAATGCATGGCTAGCAGTTCAGCAGAAGCATGCAGTCTGGAAACCACTGCCATATCCTCCTTTACGACCTCCACTGTCTAAACCACTTTCATGAACTTAACTCTACACGTACATGAACATGTATGGGGCAAGATCATACCTCAGTTACTGCTGTGTGCATGTAAATGCACTGCATAACAACACATACGGCAAGGAGTTTTTTGCAGTGCTGTCACCCTCAGCCACAACTCATTTAAATATATTAAAACAAGAATTTGCAGTAGTTTGACAAGTTGATCACACTGGAATAGACATCTGACCTCTCTCCACCTGATAGTAACTGAGTAAGTGCCCTGCTACATAAGCCAAAAAAACAGGTTACCACATACAACCAATTTTTATCATTTGTAAATTACTTCATTTCATACAAAGGAATCCCATTCAAGCTGTCCTTCTACAATTTCCCTTCATGTTATGTCAATTATCATTTGCAATACCACAATTTGGACATTTATTGAGTTGGTCCACAATAAAGACAGACATCAGAAACACAACAAAATGGAGGTTCACGTCCTTGACTTCCTCCCTTCTTAACTACCAACTCTAGATGGAAAAGAGTGCAATCATCTTCTGCCACTGATAAAAGGTGTAATTTAGTGTAGTTATTTGTAAAATGCATGAATTGTGTTAAAGCATTGGTCAGTTTAACCATAAGAGCCACTACAGGGCTTTTTGTTACATTATTTTATTTCTTTTACAGCCATTCCTTCAGTTACCCCGAGTACTGCAGTAGAAGAGAAATGTAAAAGAGAATGAGAGTCACACCGCAGTGTATACCACATGTGGACTAATTTGTGGCAGTGCGCAACACAATCAACACCGGCTGCCACACATTGCATTTGTTCTTTTTTTCTACACTATTTAAAAAACGCATTCATTCAGCTGCATTTCTTTTCCCTGCTTTCCTCTGTCTCTCTGTCACTCTACACACACATACACAGCCCCTCCCCTCTCCATGAAAACAGTATTGCCAACTTAGCCACTTTTCAAACCCCCTTAGCTACATTTTTCACTAAAGCGGCTAGCAACAAATCTGGCAGTTTTCTGTAGAAAAAATAAATTGCCAGCATTGTCCAGGAAGCATGCATGCAAGGTATGTCTCTCCTGTGGCCACCAAAACAGTCACCTCTCTCTGAATCTGTTTTGTGAGGAGCAAAGGAGCAGCCCCTCTCTTCCCCTCTCTCCTCATGTGCGCCAGCACTGCGCACAGTAAGACGCAGCTGAGCTGGCCCTAGGCAAGCCAGCCTTTTTTCTAAACAACATATTTTAGATTTATATTTCATTCTGGTTTATTGAGGCTTCTCACAGTAAAAAAATCTGGTGTATCCTGACATTCATACAATGGATTGTACAGTATGTATGAAGCCTTTGTTCTTTAGTACTGAGGGACTGAGACCAAAATGTAACCTTTACAGTTACCTGATAAACGCTCCGTTATCAAACTCCATTGCTGCTACGCTTCTCAATAAGCCTCTTACATGAACCAACGTGGTCCTACATGAACACACAAGAATCTCGGTTATTTCACAAAAAAAAATTCTGTATTTGTGTTTTTGTCTAATGTCACATACTTCTATGCACTAATCAGGATTTAGCACCATCTGAAGTTTCAAAGTGGTAAACTCTAAAAACTAATAATAAAAATGACCAACAGAAGGTTTTCCTTTTCAATTCAAATTGTTGCTCATTTGGTCATTAATATTGAATGTTATAAAGAAAACTTGAAATCTGATGGCTGGTTTTTAGGGGCTTTAATGGCAATTGGTTTAATGGGCTTTAACTAACGGTTATTTTCATTATTCTTTAATATGCAGATTATTTCCTTGATTACTTTGTAAATCATTTGGTACATATATTATCAGAAAATTGTGAAAATTCAAATTAGAAAACAGTCTAGTTTTATTTAACCAACAGAACAACACTTAAAGATGTTCAGTAGCATCATAGGACAACGAGAAGCAACTAATTCTCAGATATATAAAGCTGGACCAGGTAAATATTTGTGCTTAAAAAAATCACTAAAACAATTATGAAAATAGTTGCAGCTTAATTTTCTGTCAATTGACTGATCGTTTCAGCTCTGTTGAGGATATTTGCAATGCTTTTAATATATCATTTGGAAAGTTTGGGCGGTTGTGATTAATATTATTGTAATGTAAGTACCCTAAAGAAGAATTATTCTTTTTTTCTTGCACCGGGCTACGAGTGTGAAAGGCTGCCCCCACACCAATTTAATCTACGTGAAGTAAAAACTCCTCTTAGCTTTTAGACAATCTTTTTCAGGTAGCTTGTGGCTCTGATGTAGAGTGGTCGCCCCATAACCACAAGGTTGGCGATTTAAGGGCCCTGACACACTAACCCAATAGCTGACCGTTGCCAGAAAAGGAAGTCGGACTGACTGCCTCCGCGACGTGGCCAAAAAAATTGCCTCAGAACACACCGAAGTGATGTCAACTGCCGACAGCAGCTGATTGGACGAACACGTCACGTGGGTCTGGTTTCTCCGGGAATTCAAAGCAAGACTGTCATGGTGGCTTGTTCAGAATAAGCAAGAAACAGGCCAAGCAATTGCTGAATCTATTGATCTGTTCATTTCAGATCAACAAAGGTCAGTTTAGAAGATTTTTTGTCAGATTTTGTGAGACTTTAGTCATACTCATCCCGCTCGTTAGCACTCCACCAATCAGATTGGTCATTTGAGTCTGACTGCTGGCAGTGCCCGCCTTCCTAACGAGCATGTCAAGTCACCGACCTCGCCAGACTGTCCGACTACCAATTATGAAGTTAGTGTGTCAGGGCTTTAATCCCATGCTCCTCTAGCCACCTCAAAGTGTTCCTGAGCAAAACACTCACCCCAAAGTTGCTAGGATGGGTTAAGAATGCAGAAATAACATTTCCCTACATTGTAATGTGTTTATGTGAATTAATAAGAATACAGTTTGTTTTAATGTGTTAAAACAAATAAATATATGGAATAAGAAAAAAATGAATACATCTTTAATCTAGATGATCAACTTCATCCAACCATTTCATCTGTGCATTAAAAATAGTTTTTACAAACTCAATATAGAATAAAATAAAAGAATTAACAAGCAGATACATACCACAGAGGAATTTTACATGGCTCTTTTTGTACTGTCTAAATTCCCATTATTTTTTTTTTTTTTTTAACTTTATTGCCCAAACTGAACATTACAGGCAATTTTAGACAATTAAACTTTTTTTTTTTTCTAATCAACGAAAATAAAAAATAAAAGTAAAAATAAAAAAAACAAAACAACAAAAGGGTCACCCTGTGTTGAGCTTCATTCAACAACCATATTGGCTACATAGAAATAGGATAAATACACCATTACACATCATTATGTTTAAATTATTTTAGATCAAGGCCTAGAATGACAGCGGTCCATCTTCTCACAAACACAGGCACCTTCAGCTGTAAAATAGCAGTCATATTTTCCATTGTGTGGACCTGTTTAATTTTTTGTTTCCACTGAGCTACTGTAGGGGGGCCAGGCTTCATCCAATTAATAGTAATCATTTTTCTTGCGGTCATTAACAAAATATGTAACATGTAGCTTTGGTCCTTGGAGAGCAAGTCCTCAGGCATTATCTCCAATAACAAAAACAAAGGGTCCAAGGGGAAATCCATCTGGAAGATTTTGTCCACTTCCTCTTTAATGTCTTTCCAGTATGTCTGTATCACTGGACAGTCCCAGAATATGTGGGTATGGTCTCCCACCCTACCACAATTTCCTAAATTCCCATTATAACAGTAAAGCAGCATCAAACACAAAGGCTTGAATTCACTAGCAAAGCATGTATGCACCTGTAAAACATAAACACTGAAGATAATTTAAGTAAATTATAATTTAAGATAATTTAAGATAATTTATGCAGTTGCAGGGTACCGACGGGCCCGAAGGGCTGCAGCCTCTGCTGTGACAGAGGCAAAGCAGCGGGTGTGGGAGAAGTTCGGAGAAGACATGGAGAAGGACTTTCGGTCGGCACCAAGGTGCTTCTGGAAAACCGTTCGCCACCTCAGGAAGGGGAAGCGAGGAATCATCCAAGCTGTATACAGTAAGGGTGGGACCTTGTTGACCTCAACTGAGGAGGTAATAGGGCGGTGGAAGGAGCACTTTGAGGAACTCCTAAATCCAGCTGACACGCCCTCTTTGGTGGAGACAGAGCTGGAGGATGATGGGGGATTGTCGTCAATTTCCCTGGTGGAAGTCGCTGAGGTAGTCAAACAACTCCACAGCGGCAAAGCCCCAGGGATTGATGAGATCCGTCCAGAAATGCTGAAAGCTCTGGGTGTGGAGGGGCTGTCTTGGTTGACACGCCTCTTCAACATTGCGTGGAAGTCTGGGACGGTGCCTAAGGAGTGGCAGACCGGGGTGGTGGTTCCCCTCTTCAAAAAGGGGGACCAGAGGGTGTGTGCCAATTACAGGGGTATCACACTTCTCAGCCTCCCTGGTAAAGTCTACTCCAAGGTGCTGGAAAGGAGGGTTCGGCCGATAGTCGAACCTCGGATTGAAGAGGAACAATGCGGATTCCGTCCTGGTCGTGGAACAACGGATCAGATCTTTACTCTCGCAAGGATCTTGGAGGGGGCCTGGGAGTATGCCCAACCAGTCTACATGTGTTTTGTGGATCTGGAGAAGGCGTATGACCGGGTCCCCCGGGAGAAATTGTGGGAGGTGCTGCGGGAATATGGGGTGAGGGGGTCCCTTCTTAGGGCCATCCAATCTCTGTATGACCAAAGCGAGAGCTGTGTCCGGGTTCTCGGCAGTAAGTCGGACTCGTTCCAGGTGAGGGTTGGCCTCCGCCAGGGCTGCGCTTTGTCACCAATCCTGTTTGTAATATTTATGGACAGGATATCGAGGCGTAGTCGGGGCGGGGAGGGGTTGCAGTTCGGTGGGCTCGGGATCTCATCGCTGCTTTTTGCAGATGATGTGGTCCTGATGGCATCATCGGTCTGTGACCTTCAGCACTCACTGGATCGGTTCGCAGCCGAGTGTGAAGCGGCTGGGATGAGGATCAGCACCTCTAAATCTGAGGCCATGGTTCTCAGCAGGAAACCGATGGAGTGTTTTCTTCGGGTGGGGAGTGAGTCCTTACCCCAAGTGAAGGAGTTTAAGTACCTTGGGGTCTTGTTCGCGAGGGGAGGGGACTATGGAGCGTGAGATTGGTCGGAGAATCGGAGCAGCCGGTGCGGTATTACATTCCATTTATCGCACCGTTGTGACGAAAAGAGAGCTGAGCCAGAAGGCAAAGCTCTCGATCTACCGGGCAATTTTCGTTCCTACCTCACCTATGGTCACGAAGGCTGGGTCATGACCGAAAGAACGAGATCCCGGTACAAGCGGCCGAAATGGGTTTCCTCAGGAGGGTGGCTGGCGTCCCCTTAGAGATAGGGTGGAAGCTCAGTCATCCGAGAGGAGCTCGGAGTAGAGCCACTGCTCCTTCGCGTCGAAGGAGCCAGTTGAGGTGGTTCGGCATCTGGTAAGGATGCCTCCTGGGCGCCTCCCTAGGGATGTGTTCCAGGCACGTCCAGCTGGGAGGAGGCCTCGGGGAAGACCCAGGACTAGGTGGAGAGATTATATCTCCACCTGGCCTGGGAACGCCTCGGGATCCCCCAGTCGGAGCTGGTTGATGTGGCTCGGGAAAGGGAAGTTTGGGGTCCCCTACTGGAGCTGCTGCCCCGCGACCCGATACTGGATAAGCGGATGAAGATGGATGGATGGATGGATATTATTATTATTTTCATTATTATCATTATTATTATTTAACTGGCTTAGTTTTTTTCCTTTGACTGGGAAGAAAATTCTTTACTGCTCCAGTTTTTTTCCCCTCTTTTTAAAAGCATCCATTTCCTGTAACAGCACTTTTTTTCTAATGCAGACACAACCACAGTCACATCTGGCTCAGCACTCTGCCATGAGACGGCGCTGGGCCTGGCCGAGAATCAGGCGGCAGGTTGCCTACATGTGTGGCTTCCACTGCTCAGCTGTCACTCCCTTTCTGCAGGGCCTGAGAGGGTTCATGCGTGATGGTGCCCAGACTCTAAGGATAGATCAATCATTAACTCTTTAATGCAATTCTTCATTTTCTAATCAACACTTATTAGAAAATGATTAAACTTGGCTTATATTGGAAATGTTTTTAGTGCGACAGGCTGGGGTTTACATTTATGACCTAGTAATAACCATGCTTTGCTAAGACATAATTTAATGTAAATACTTTTCTGCCTTGATATATTGTAGTTTAAGATGCTTCATAGCCATTTTGTAGAAAATGTGTGTGCGTGCGTGCGTGGTAGGCCAACACAATGGCCCCAGCTTTCCTGTCACCCGTGATAGATGACTCAAGGGTCTCAGGCAGACATTAGCATCACAATGGACTAAACCAACAATATGAAGGCATTCGTCCCAGGTTTTGGGAATAGCAGGCAGGGGCAGGAAGCCTTTTACTTGCAACATCAATGGGAAACCACCGCCTGCCAAGTGGAGGAGAACCTGTGACCAGAGGCTTTGCTGACGACTAGATTCCTTTATGAGGAATAGTTTAATGGGAATGAATCAAGGATATCTGTTCTGGTGAGAGCACAACATGTCATTTATGTAAGCTTAAACAGTTACACATAAATATGCTAAGGAAGATATGCTAAGAAATGTGGAGCCAATATGTTTGTTTTTAGTATGTTTACAGGTTCTGCCTGATGAGTAACTGGTCTGATGATTAGTTCCGTCTAGCTGCCGTTGATTGTGAGGGGACGCTGGTGTGTGTGTGTTTTTTTGTTGTTGTTTTTTTGTGGGGGGGGGGGGTGGGGGCACACAGAGTTTTTGATGCAGCACAGGATTTACACGCTGAACATGGAGCAATACAGGGTGGAAATAATGCAAGAAAGATGCTGTGTCAAATCCCTCAACACCACCAATTGGGTCACTCATATGAATAACCGCCATCCAAAAGTTCACAAACAATATTATGAGCAATCAAGAGGCATAAACGCACACAGCGGCAGCTGCAGCCCACACATTAGCAAGTGTGCGGTGAGAGAGATAAAAAAGAGAGATGGAGACATTCTGTGTGTGTGTGTGTGTGTGTGTGTGTGGTGTGTGTATATGAAGTTAGCAGTAACGCTACAGTTGAGAATGTAACGTTAACAGTGCAGAGTGCAACAAGTCATCAAGACCAGAAACAAGTTCCTGTGTCTTGCTTGCTACCTGCTGGTTAAAGAGGGGGTTAGCCCTGGAGATAGCTGAAGACAAATTCAGAACAGGCTCACTAACTTAAGGTGGGCGGGTGTAAAGGAGGACCAGCTATTCTCATTTTAGTGACAAGCCGCTCCTCCAAGTTTTGCTTTTGTGATCTCTCCCTTGCCAACCAAGGGAAAACCCAGATTCGTTAAAAAACCTAAACAGGATTTATGTTTTATGATCTGTAGTTTTTGATTTATGATCCAAACATTACTGTAACATACTGTATGTGACTTAAACTGATGTATGTGAGAAATGATACAATTGCTATAGTACAAGTTATAAAAGTAGTCTAAAATTAACACTGTTATTTGCTTATGTTTTTCATGGTGGCCCTGTAACCTGTTAAAAAGGACACAATGCGGTAAATCTATGATTTATAATCCTTTCTCAATGTTTTCCAAATAAAGAAAGACATTACTTTTTTCAATTTCACAGCGTTTACACACATTTTTAGTATGTACAAATCCTAAATATACCGTAAGTAATCAACTTCTTCCATACGGATAATATCGACATTGGTAGATATCGGTTATCGGCCATAACAGCAATGTTAACAGCATTTATTGTATCGGCCGAAATTTGATGCATCCCTACAGAAGATAATGTCTGCTGATCAAAACCTCTGACTCCACTCCATCAGCTGCTTGTTACAAGTTGTAATGATTTGGTGTTTTTGTCTTATTTTATTGTGGTAGTCCGTTTTCCTGTGTTTAGTTCTTAGCCTGGTCCTGTCTTGTCTTGCGTTTATTGTATGGTATTTTTGGTCTTGTCTTGTTTTTCTTGTCGTGTTCTCCCATTTAGTTTCTGTATGTTCTGTTTCCTGTTTTATTTTGAAGTCTGGTCTCAGTTTTACTTCCTTGGTTTTCCAGCTCTTGTGATTACCTGATGTTTTGCACCTGTTTCCCAGCCCTCCTGTCACCTGCCTCTTGTTATCTCATTATCCTGTGTATTTTGAGTCTGTGCTCCCCTTGTCTCTTGTCGGATCGTTTTGTCTTGTTCGTGTTCCAGTTTTAGTTATTTTTCCTCTGCATTTGGAGACTTCCCTGAGGTCTGTTTATCCCTGCGAGTTCTCCCGTTCTCTGTGTTTTTTTTGAATTATTTTTCTCCCTGAGGATTTTTGTCCTCCTTTTGGATTTTGGACTTTGTTTTTTTGTCTCTCCGTTTGATTCCAGTGCTTGTTTGGACATTATATTTTGTTTTAATAAACTCTTATTTACTAACTCCTGCCTCCCTCATCTCGGCAACACAAGTGCTTTAACTTCCCGTATTGTTGGATTGGTAGCTGGTCTATAAGAAAGACTTCAATGCCAGTCGTTGCATGCGTGACGCCACGATGATCACAAACACAAAACCTTGTCTCGGAAACACAATAGAAAGTACTCCACACTCACTCACTCACTCACTCACACACTCACACACTCACACACTCACACACTCCACACTCACACACTCACACACACAGAATGTCTACAGGCTAAAATGGGAAAAGTTGAAAAGCTGGTTCTGTGATAATGTTGTATCATGTATATGATGTAGTCCTTAATTGTGTAAGAACCAAGAAGTATAATGTACACACATAGTTCATTGTTGTATGTTTTTGGCTTTAAAATGTCACACTTTTTGATTCAGTAAAAGGTTATTATTATGATTATCTTTTAACATCTCTAATTTACACAGTAAAACAGTGTTTTGAATGTCTTTTCTCAGAGTTTCTTTGAGTTCCGGCCTCACATGCACATGGGTGTTCCTCCCATTTCCACAGGAAACAACTCTATTCAGTCCTCATTTAGACAAGAAAGCATGGACATAAAAACCAGAAAGCCTACAATTAAGAACAGTCCATTTATTTCCAAGCCTGGGAATTCCTGAACGGAAGACGAATAGAGGCATGACAGCGAGTGGGGTTTTGAGTGAATCCATTTTTTTAATCTTTGAAAATACATTTTCCATACACTGCGATTGTAAAAACCTGTCTCTATTTTATGACCATGGAAGCATTGATTCAGGTTTTTATTATTTGTATTCCTTTCTTCATTAATTCTTTTGTGTCATATGTGCTTTTATTTGCACAGAGGGGCACTATATTTGGTCTAATAAAATATATTTCTGGTGAACAAAGAGCTTTTTCATTCACAACAGCTTATCTCAGCATTTAAATACAAAAGGGTACTATAGAATGAAATTAATTCACCTGGTCATTTTGTTTTACTGACCAATTTCCCATGAAAATGTATTGCAAAATTAAAATAATCAGCTAAAGAAAACTAATGTGTCATTCTCATTGGCTACTGGTTTAGGTGTATTAGGACTTAAATGAAATGATATTGGTGGCACTAATTCTCCCATTGGGTGCCATTAAACCAGTGCAGATGATAAGTAGAAGAAGAAGAAGAAGAAGAAAAAGAAGAAGAAGACACACCAAGATTACACAGTAAAGGAGTGCCAGTCAAATCTAAAACAATGTCAAAAATGTGACTGAAATATTTATTTGTTTCATGCATTAATTTGAGAAATTTTACAGTCTTAGACTTAAATTTAATTAGTATCACCTAGGGTTTGAAAATCTAGCCATGGCACATTTAAGTTCTCTACATAATACAGTGTGTGACTGTAATTAAAAGCTCTTTAAAAATTCATTTTTTCTCTGGACACCAAAAGAAATCAATACTTAACTTCAAATGACCTTATTGAGCTGGATAAAAGGCTTTATTGCAGGGGCTGGGTCAGGAGTGGTTGAGCTAATGTGTTAGTTGAACAGTGGGGGATTAAAGGTGAGGTGTTCTCTCAAAATCTTACAAGACATCACAAAGCAGGAGGTCACTAACCTGAGCCTTCCTGGAGACACTGAGAGGATTACAGCAGCCAACCTCTGTTGAACTGTGCCTGTATTCAGACAGGGCTGAGGAGGCAAAGACAGCCTCTTTATCACTCAGCAGGTCCAGCCCATTCTATTTCCTCTCTCCCAGCTCTACGCCTCTCAAACCCGCTAGTCCCAACTCTGTGCAATATACTCACAGGGGACCAATTTGCACAGGCAGCCCTTGTCTGAATCACTCTATCAATTAGGAGCCACTGTGTTATCATCACATACATTATTGTAGAGGCTGGCCTGGCCATTGTGTTGAGGTGTGCCTCTCAGGAGAGGGAAAGGGATAAAATAAACGACCAGGGAGTGAAGCCACAGTTGGACAGGCTGCTGGACTAATCTGAAAGGACGGCTGTAATTATGAGTCTCCCGAGGAACTGGCTGTGTGGCGAGGCCAATGTGTGAATATGGCGCTAACAGTCAGGAAGGTGCACTGCCCCCCTTCTCCACAACAAAGTAAGACACTGAGTCAAATCAATATTTTCAATCTCTCAGGATCAATTCAGCATCTGAGCACAAAGGAAGACATGTTGACTGTGACCAGTATGGGTAAATGAAAAGTCAAACTTTGTGGTCTTGACGGGCTGTTATATCGCCGATCTTTTGTAATCAAGGGCACAAGCTAAGGGAGTCTGAAATGGAAGTTGTAATTGAATCCAAGCTCGGAATGAGGCAAGGCCCCAAATAGTTCATGGAAATACCCCTGATAGTCACCACATAATAATCACGCATTTACTATTATATTGGGGTCAGATCATAACACTGCATCGAGTATGATAATTGTATGGCTATGGTAACAGTCTTCCTTTGTTTCCAGGGATGCTGTTCAGTGTTGAGAAACCTTTTTCTATTCCACAAACAGCAGAAAAAGAGATGAATGTCTCTGTTAGCAATGGAGCGTAGTCCCTGTGCTCTGGATGAGAGAATAAAACTGGCATTCAGATTCCATTCATATGTTGATTACACAAAATGGTCCCATCAGTATGAGAAGATCTCATCAGAATAAAAGTGTTTCATCAATGGAATATGATGTTATCAGCACAAAACAAATGATTTCTTGAAGAGAGCATGAAAGTGACACTGCCTCTTTAAGAAGCCCGGAGTCTGTGTTTTAGTCAAACAAAAGCAGCCAATTGGGAATGTGCAACCTGAAACCAGAAGCCCGCCTCAGAGGGCCTTGTGCAGACCTCAGAGCAGGGACACACCCCGTGTACTCCTCATTCAGGCAGGCAGAGAGCCACGGCCTGCTATCCAACCATTCAGTGCAAACAATTCCACATAGATGGTCAGAAAATCACAAAAAAACAGACTCCCTGACTCCCTCTGGCTTTCTTCTAGCAAGGCAGTTCTGGAAAAATGCAAGAAAAAAAACTTGGACTATATATATATATATAATAAAAATGGTAATAAAACATTTCCAAATATGTTTAGGAGATCTGAGGTGCTATGGCAACTCTAAGTCTATAAACTTGCCACTTCCCACATGCCACTTCAGAGCATGTGGGAACAGCATACCTACTATGCAGAGCAAAATACAGAATCTCTGATTTAGAAAGTCATCTCTTATGTACATTAAATCTTTTCCCAGTAATAACTCATCATAGTCTGGTCAGTATCAGCACTGTTCACACCTTGAGCCCCTCCATCACCACTGTCAATGGTAAGCGGCCCTGTGAGGCATGAACCCCCGGACAACATGAGGCTGTAGGCAGGATCTCAAACGAGCTACAACCACCACAACATGAACATAAGGTAGAGCTGAAATCAGCCCCCCTGAACAGACTGCCATCAAATAATATGCACTTCAAAATCAATTCTGCTGCCGAGCAACAGGGGAGCTTCTAAATGTAGATCCATTTTGGAACCGAGTCTCATTAATTGCACGTTCTCAGAGCCACAGAAATACAAATGGGTCATAAGCTAAAGATATGTAGGAATCAAACAAAACAAGCATGAAGAAAAAAACTATGTCTCAAATTATCTATTGCCTGGATGTTTCTGTCAGCTGTTGTCCAAACATCCTGACTAGCATCCACTGGGTATTTAAGACCCATGTGTGCAACTTATTTGCAGTGCAAAACAACAGGTGCAGAGACGGACTGTCAGCAAAAGGTTTGTTTAAAGAGAAAAGATCATATTAAAACATACAATATTTGAATTACACAGGTCAGCTGTTGTGTGTGCCTTCGAGCCCTGAATAATGTATCAGCCCAAATTAAAGAGTGTTTCACACCACTAGAGAGACAGAAAGACAAACTGATATAGGGATGTGCGTGGGGAGGTGCAATTCAGTAATTCCTACCCCCATACTTACATCACTCTTTCTTGGACCACACCCATCTTTGAACTCTGCCTTCCTTTCCATTACACACCTGTAAAGTTTCATGACCACATTTTGCATGAATGGTTGTGACGCTATCACAGTGACAAAATCTATCTGCAGACAGACATATACACACTTAGCAGACTACTCAAATCGTCTTCTGTTGTAGTTCCCACTACAGTAGGTGTCTCCAGGACCACATTTGACCATAACAACACACAAACACTCAAGGTGAAAACAATACCAGCGTTGCTGATGTGGCTGGTAAGAAAGACATCTTTATAGCGACCGGCAATGAAAACATAAACACCCACAAGTCTAAAAGGTCACGACCTAACCCTAAAATCCTAATTTAAAATTACTTCCTCCTCCCTCATCATACCTGCATCAATACTATTTACACTTTTGACAGTTACTCCTTTTGAGGAAGACATACAATAATTGGACTTTTTTCACAACCATGTGTGTGAAAACACAGTAGTCTTACACCGACAATGGCAAGGGAACAAATGAGGGATTATTCTGGAGGTGTGTGATGCCTCTCCTGCAATGAAGTTCCTCACACTCCATTCTGTGTGAATGTAGGTGACTCGGAGAGCCTGAGCTTATCCCAGAATTCCTCATTATCTGCCCAGCAGGGAGGATCAGGTCCGCTCGCTCTGTCTCAGAGCATGCTCGGCCCGGTGAGACGAGCCCCAGAGAAGCACAGAGCTGGGCCATCGGGGGCAAGCCAGGTCTGCTCATTATATCTAACTCATCCTTGGCATCTCTGCAAACCAAGTGCCACTTAGTTCCCACAGGAGGGGTCTGGGCTGGATCACTGACAAGATGGCAGAGCAAACAGCAGAGTGGTAATAGGAAAAGCTTTACATCAAAAGACACGTGCAGACACACGCATAATGTCCAGTAGTCCACCTATGAGGTGAATATTACAACATTTAGGGTATATCTCACGATTTTGGATAAAACATTCCATATTTATAGGATAAATATGCTTTAATGGTATGATTCCAGCTACTGTTAATCAAAAACAGATTTAAAACAGATATAATGACACAATTGTAAAAATGTACCTTAAAATTCCAATGAAAAGTGATATATGTCTCCACAATGAGTGTTTAAAAAGACAACTCGCCTCTTCAGCAGCAAAAACAAGAAAAAAAGACATGGATGTGGTTTAGCCTGCAAGTACAATATTTATTTACAAATTTACTTGTCGGTAGATGGAATAAAAATCAGTTCTTCCCTTTTTTCCTCCCAACAGTAACTGAGAAAAATTCACCAATGTCATTTAGCTTGCGGGGCAAGTACATAACTCAATGAATAAACATACAATTTGAGTGAAGCGTGTTGTTTCATTTATCAACTCTATTTCTGGGATAAATGGATGCAGCCTAGCACAGCAGGTGAATTATGCAAGTATAGAGTCTTAGGCCTTTGGCTAGAGACCAGTGCCCTCTATTTCCTTTTAGTTTTTAAAATATTCTCCCAAGTAAACTCTGGGGCTGTGGCAAGTTCCAGCTGATACAGTCTATGCAGATGTGGTTTCTTCCAATGCAGTCACAATTAGCCTCGGAGAACCAGCACAGCGCCAGCCAACACTGGTCTCAGCACATCCAAAACACTTCAGGTAAACACCACAATAGGCTAAGAAGCAGAAATTAGAAATTGTTTTGTACCGCAACACAGTTGCTATAGAGACTGTTGCTAATTAACTGCACTCTACCCCAGGATAACAAAGGGCTTAAGGGCACTCAGGGCGGCTCCTCTTGTGATGAGCTCTGTGTATGGAACCCTATGCCATCCCCAGGGTCTCGCAAATGCAAAATACCTGTCTCCTTGTAGCCAACTTCCTTAGATGCCACAAGAGGTTTTGTGTGGAGTCGGGTCTGTGGCTGTTTTAAACCCTATGGACCAGGATTACAGCCCCATATCAGCCTCACCATGATTAACTGAACCACTCCTCTCTTAAAAGACAAATCAATCCCTTGTAGCAGCATGGAGGACCCCTTCATTGGTTACTTATCTCTGATGGTATTTCAAAGAAGTGTGACCCAAAATGGGAATCTGAGGCATCCTACAAAAAACACATATTTATGTGGCAAACACATCTGTGTTTTTATATACCGTAGGGCATGCAGCCAGGGTTTTGATTACCAGCTGCAACGTTGCCACTGGTATTGTTTTCAATGACTGCTTTTGTGTGTGTGCGTCATCATGGCAAAATGTGGACCTGGAGACACCTACAGTAACAGGAACTACCACAGAGGCAGTTTTGAGTACTGTGCTATTTTGTCACTTTGATAGCTTTGCAACCGTGCAAGGTACAGTAATGTAACTTTACAGGTGTGTAGTTGAGATCAAAATGAAGCACAGTTGGGAGACAGGTGTGGCCTGAGCTAGGGCACCGGAAGTAGGGGGTGGGGAGTAGGAAAGGGACCGTGACCCCTCACTTTACACTTAGGGCCCAATTTGGCATTGCAAGGTGGTCTCCAGTATTATATTTTTCCAACTGAGTTCTCTAAATAGTAAAGCTGTCTTTGTACATTTGACTGCTTTTTTTCCTAACAAAAATATATCTTATAGTCAAGCACCAGGATAGGTGTGAGATTTTAATTGGCTCACCGGTTATACACGGAGCCTCAGATGAAGCAAAATACTTAAATCTACGACACTGAGCATTGAAATGCACAAATTTTATCCTATGTCAGGAATGCCTTGCACAACAAAATGTATTTTGCACAATGAAATACTGAATAGTGATGTTTAGTTTTAAAATATTCTTATGCATTTGATCAATCACATGCCACAGTGAGAGTGGGGAAGACGTTACATTTTTCATCCTTGCAAGCAGGTACTTTAGGATTAAACAGGAAAAATAAAACCATTTGTACTGAACAGGACATGCAAGAAGATGGCAATAATATGGAATAAAAGAAAAAGAGGAACTGAGTCACATTCCAAGCATTCCTCAAAAGATTCACAACACTGAGATATGTTTAACACAGAGGTAATCCATACAGCTGGCCACTCCCTACAGTTTAGGCTTTATTGTCTGTAATTGATGGATAATGGCTACAAAACATTTCTAGCAATCAGTACTCAGCACAGATTGTCCTGATACAGATGATAATAGTTCTAAAGACCATAACACCATGCATACATTTTATTGTTCCTGCTCTAATTTTATATTGTGCTCTAAAGACCCATGGCACTTTTAACGCCTTCCTAGCTTTAGGAGATTTTCACAGTTCATAGCATGATGGGAGTGGCACTGGGATGCAGCAACAGTTGGAGGGCTGAATAACAAGCCCTGTCCACATAAAAAGCACCCATACATCAGACTGATACCAATCTGTCTTCTGTAACAAGCAAAACAAACAAACATTTCTGTCTTTTATCTAAAAAAAAAAAAAAAAACACACATAAAAACACAGCTGAACCCTTTCAGCAGTATTGTCATCATTTTCCAACATGAAACCATGAATTAGCTTTCCCTGACTGTGTCTTTTCAGTTTGTACACATGTACAAGCATAATTTTACTCTTGTCAAACTGTTTCATCATAAACGCTAGGAAAGACAGCTTAGTGATTCTCCTACTAGTGAGACAATGTGTAACCAGATACTGAGCACATCTGGCAGGACCACACTCTAATCAACACTACAGTTGTCTCTTCAGCAGATTTTAAGGTAGATTCAACACCATAGAAACTAAAGATTTCTTTGGGTTTGTTATTGGGGTTTGGAATCTTTTTGAAGCAACAATCTTTGAATGTTCCAGTTTGTAAATGGTAGATTTCAGTGGGATGTCTTTTGCCTTAGTTTACTTTAAACAAATGCAAGTTACAATAATTCTAATTTATCTATCTAATTTGAGTGTCCGATTTTAAAGAGAAGCACCTAAAACTTACATTTAAGTTTCTACTTGCTCCAAAACTTTTTTTTCCAAAAGAATATTTAACAATATTAATGTCCAAGTCTACCAGAAAGCTGGACATTTGCATCATATTGAGGATGTCCACTGAGTAACAGCGAAGCTTGCACTTAGCACTGCTCATTTATGACTTTAGAAAAAAACTGTCATGCTTTAATCCACAGCAGAGGGACAGCTTCTCTGGCAGCCTCGCTCTGTGTGGGGACGAGGGAATTGGAGGAAGAGAAAGTGGGGAGGGTCCTGTTGTCTAAGCCCACATCTTTGTAGTGGCAGCTGAGAGGTTTCACTGCAACTCTTAGAATTTACATTTCGTTTGGCCAGAGCGGGTCACATGACAGCTGCAAGCGAATGCTCTGAGGGGCTTTCTGCTGTCACTTGACACTGACTGACTGGCTGTGAGACGGTCCAACACCACAGAGAGAAAATATTCCCTCTTTCCATGACATCACCCAGCCAGGAATGGGGGAAATGGAGGGAGGAGAGGGGGCACAGCTGGTGGCAGCTGCAGTGCCATCTGCTACTGACTAAAAGTTCATGCTGTGTTACTTATAAACTTGCACTTCTGTCAACCAAAATAGTGTCTGTATGGTCAACATCACATCTGACATCTTATGATATTACACTGCTGACCACAGCCATGTATTTATGCTTTTTTACTTTTTAACGTTAAAATGTAGAATAGTTGAGAGTGTACGCTCATTCATTTTTTTGCTACAATTTAAATGGCTCGTTTCCACTCTCATGTTTTACTGTTAAATATGAAACGACAGCCAGCAGTAAAACAAATGTCCCACACACAACCACCTGTAAAACCACAACTTGTCATTTTACGTTTTATCTCTTTTTTTAATCTTTTTGTATGGATTAAACAAATGAGATAAAACATGTCAATTAGTGCGCTTTAGAGGTGCCAATAGGCAGATTTTGTTTGATCAAAGCTAGGCTAGCTTTTTCCATCTGCTTCCAGTCTTTATGCCAAGCTAAGCTAACCAGCTGCTGGTTGTGACATGAGTGGTATCTATCTTTTCATCTAGCTCTGAGCAAGAAAACAAATAAATGTTTTCCCCACTAAATGTCAAACTATTCCTTTAAGCTCCCTCAGTTTTCACCAACTACACAGATAACGCTTGGGTAAAACTTACACACATCTGTACTTACCATACATCTTTCCCTCATCAGAGAGAATGATCTTCCTGCGTCCACAAGGAGGATAGATGGCCAGGGCCTCCTGGAAGCTCTGTTCAATATCAGGGCTCCACACCCCCTCAGCATCATTGTCCATGGGCTTGTCTGCCGAGTCGCTCATCCTCTCCATGTCCTCGGCAGGGCTCTCGCTGCCGCTCCAGCTGCTGGGATCAATCGTGGCGGTTGGGCTCTCCAAGCTAAAGCCTGGAGCAGACTAGGGAGAGACCTGGAAAAAAAAAAAAAGTTTACTTTCAACAATAGAAATCTGCTTCCTAAACAAACCATAGAACACACTGTTAAGACCACCATATGGAGCCGAAGCAGCTACACAAGCTTAGACATGACCTAGAATGCTGTTGACATGATTTACAATAGATGTCATGGGTTTTATCAATTATCTATCATGGACATGTGGCACTTTCTTTTAATTAAGTGACAGGAAACAGAGTAAATGGTTACGTTTAAAACTTATTATCAGAGAAATGCTTCGGACTATGATGAGAAATGCACCCCATGGCTGACTGATGAGGTGAGTCCACTAAACACCAATGTTATAATCGTTAACAAAAACAAACTAGGTGGGAAAAACATTTACGTTAACTGAGAACTAAAAACAAGTCATTACAAAAAAATGATGTCTGTTTGCAAAACTAACAAAAATAAAATAAATAGTAAATGTTTTTAGTTTTCATCTTTGTCAATGTCTTTCATAATGCAAATAACATGATATCTTTTAGAGTTGACATTTCTGACCATAGACCT
Source organism: Etheostoma spectabile (assembly GCF_008692095.1). Taxonomy (NCBI): domain Eukaryota; kingdom Metazoa; phylum Chordata; class Actinopteri; order Perciformes; family Percidae; genus Etheostoma; species Etheostoma spectabile. Next base: position 7,255,077 of record NC_045733.1, on the reverse strand, counting down.
GTTTTATGCAGTCTATGCCATAGACATATATAGTTTCCGACTGGGAACCCAGAAATTCCGACATTCTGTGTCAAGATGAACACAACACAGTCCAGGCCCCTTGCCTGGCATCATGGCGGTACCGAAAGTCAGAAGAAAGCAGCAGAGTCCTATTGGATAATGACTGCGTCAGATAAAAGCAAGTGCCTTGCAGTGGAAAGTGGTAAAATATATTGACAATTTGTTAACAGGAAAAAGTCCCACAAATTGAAAGTACATTTGAGAAGCGTGCACAAAAAGGCTAACCTAGCTTACCTTAACAAAGTAAAGGAGAATGCAAAGCCTCCTTCCCCGAAACAGAAGCTAACCCCGGTACAGGGCATGGATGTATGGGTACAGGGCCGACAGCATGACGGAGACAACCGTAGAACAGAGTCCACTAAAGACGTACTTTCACCAACGACCTAATAGCTGCTAGTTAGTAAATATGCAGGAACACCAAAAGCCGGAGGAAACGGCGGTTAATATGTGTATTGATGCTGGGTTGTGTACACAAAATGTGTGAGTCGATTAACTTTGAAAAGTTCACTTTACTCAAACCAAAGTTCAAAACACCTGTTGATGTCTGTCTTCTTTAGTCTGTTGACTGTTAGGTCTTTTCCTGGCCCACGTCGCTTACACATGTGCATTTTATGTGTTGGCGTTATTGGTGAATACATTGTCAATACATATTTCTAAAATTGTATGATGTTTTTGTTGAGTTATTATTACACAATATTTCTGACCTTTTTGAATCTTGCCCCTGACAAATAACCCGTTTTACAAAAAAGACTAAAACTAACACTACAACTACTAAAAACTAAATCTAAGCATTTTCAAAAACTAAACTAAATTAGCAAACCCGCTTTAAAAACAAATTAAAACTAAACTGAATTTTAAAAAAAAGTTTAAAAAAAAACACTGAAAAATGCTTAACTATAATAACCTTATATATATATAATCTGAAATATATTATTTCAGAAGGACCAATTGAAATTAACACTCATTCAGTTGCTCTTAGCTTTATATATTTTAACAAGCTGTAACAAGTAGCTACCCCATCAAAATTGTCCACCTAAAATGAATTCCTAGAGTGATAAATCTGGGTGGGGAAATAAAAGAGCAGCATTCGATTCTCCCCACAACCGGTGAAACTGTGGTTGTAGTTGGCAGCTTCCAGGTGTAAATGTGTGCAACTCTGTGATTGTGAAAAAAAATGTTTCTTCAAAAACATTCATGTTCAGCAAGACTGTGTTGAAAAAAAGAAGATTTGTGGCTCACGTCACCAGTCAGCCACAGTCGCAAACCATGACGCCATATAGAAACCAGACACTCAAGCCAAACAGTGAAGCCATAGGAGCTTTTCTTAGAAAAAAAGGCTGGAGACCTACAGGCATCACAAGAAAACTACCATTTACAGATGTGGCTCAATCCAAGAACCGGCCCCTTTGTGCATCTTACCAAGCTGCTCACACAGCTGGAGAAAGTCTCATCTCACCAGCGGCTATTGACAAGACCAACAAGCTAGTTGGTGAATCTGTAGCTAATAAACTGAGGACTGCATCAATATGCAGTGACAGCATCTTGAGCAGAACGCGTTCATGTCAAGTAACATAAAACAGCAGTTTCCCACATTTGTTGGGAAGTGACTTTTACACACTACATCTTCATCAATGCTAGGCCTGCCCCAGCAAAGCGTGTGTGTTTACAAGCTTGTGGTGATGCGCAATGTGCTATAGGTGCCAAAAAAAACTATGTTTGGTTTGGTTAAAATTATCGAGTACATGTCCTTAGTTTTTGTCTTTGTCCATGTCTTTTCATAGAGCAAATAACATATCCGACCGTGACATTTCCAGTGTCGTGTATGGTTTCGGACAAGAACCCAGAAATTCCGACATTCCATGTACAATTGAACACAACAAAAAACATAGTCCATCAGCAGCATGACGGAGACAACAGCAGGACAGAGAATACTACAGGCGGGTTTTCACCGGCGACCCGATAGCTGGTTAGTAAATACGCAGGAACACCAAAAGCGGGAGGGAACATGGGTTAATATGTGGATTAATACTGGACTGTCTACACAACTGTGTGAGTTGATTGACTTCAAAAAGGTCGCTGCTTTACTCAACCCAAAGTTCAAAACACCTGTTGATGTCTGTCTTCTTTAGTTGGTTGGCTATTTAGGTTTTTCTCCTGGAACATGTCAAACACATTCTGCACTTACTGCGGCGTCTTGTGTTGACTGTTTACATATCTGTGCTCATCATCATAAGTACATTTTATGTACTGGTGTTAGTGGTGTTATTGTAAATACATATTTGTAAAATTGTATGTTTTTGCTATTATTACACAATACTTTTTCTGAACTTTTCAAATCCCCCGACAAATATACCCATATTACAAAAAAGACTAAAACTAATAAAAGTTCAAATAAAACTAAGCATTTTCAAAAAATAAAAACTAAACTAGCAAACCCGATTTGAAAACTACTTACAACTAAACTGAATTTGAAAACAAAAAGTCAAAAACAAAATAAAAATGAAAACTAATGAAAAAAACTATAATCAAATAAATCGTGATTCAGATTTTCCCCCAAATTGTGCAGGCCTACCAGAAACGTGGATTTTGATGCCTCATTTCGGTGCCACTTACAGTAAATACCTGCGCTGTTCTCTGGTGCTCCAAAACAGATGTTAGAGGTAACAGAAACATTGCTGCATGTCACACTAGTTAACACTAACGTTACACTTGGCAGCGGGTAATGTTAGCCTCCTGTTAGCCGATGTTAACTTGTAGCTGGCTTTAACATGGTTAAAATGCTGACAGATAAATGGTGTAAAATGTGACTGTATTTCACTGTAGGGGATTCCAACACCGGGATGTGCAACAGTGTGCAGCTGTCCCTGTCGAAAAAATAACACATGTTCACCGATTAGGGGAACTTCCGATGAGATCAAACTTACAAACTTTGTGTCGATATTCATGAAATTCAATTGGATTTTACTGTTTCAGTAAGGCCAAACAACAGAGCTAGATGTTGACTGGAATTCTCCTTCAACTGCAGAATTAGTGCTATCAAACTATAAATGGGAATACAATTTTTCTCTGGGAGCTTGCCAGTTTTTGTTTTTGTCAGATTTTCTTGCAAATACTGAAGAGCAGACTAGCATCTTGAATGTGTCCATGCAAGGAAAAAGAAAACCGTAAACAAACTGGTAAACTCAAACCATGTAAGACAAACCTGTCTTAATTGTGGGTAAATAAATAATGCATGCAGGGGACTAAATGTTTGAAAAAGCTTTCTCTGAGGCACAGCAACTGAACACATATGTAAACTTGGAGGGATACAATGAAGGCAGGCATTGTCTGAAAGACAAGTTCTGACCAGATCCAAGAGTGAATATGCAGAGCAACAAGTGGATAAGACATTCGTGAGTACACTCAAGAGGGAATTCTCTGAAAGGCTGTATACACGAGGCTCATTTCAGATGGGTTTCTCATTGTCCAAATCAGCTGTCTATATCGTAACTGCTCCTGCTTCACTAACTATGTGCAACCTGAAGTGTTATTTTATTCATCACATCCATTTTTTTCAGATAAACACAATAAGTACATTCTTGTATATTAGGCAATGAGCTTTGTCAAATGTTTCTGAGTCTAGTAACATGTCGAATAGACGTTAGAGTGACTTTTAATCTACAGTCTATAGTTCAAGACAAACACAAAAACAGATTGGACTTTCAATATAAAAAAATCTCAGTTTGTGAATTGCCACCGCCTTGATTCACGATCAAAAATGTTTTTATGTTTTACTTCCTTTGCTAACAATTCACTGAGGGTTCTCTCTTTTTTGCTTCCTCCCTGAGCAAGATCCCATTCAAGCAGCACAAGCTGTCAGGAAGTGGGAATAGTGGCATATGTTTCTTCCAGCATGTCAGTTCATGAGGGGGAAAGGGGGGATGGGAGCAAGCTGTTGGGGGGAAAAACTCCCACAGAGTGGAAAGAGCTTTTACTGAAACCCGTTTTTGTGTGCCGACTGCTGACACAGCAGAACTAACTCACAAACTGAGGGAGGGGGAAAAATTCCTATTTCAACCACTAACAGGATGGGACTCTTTCTAGATGTGCTCCTCTCATCCCAACCAAGTGATGAACTGTGCTAGTAATCACTTCCATCTTACATTTTCACAGCAAGATGGGGTTCTAAAGGAAATATTTGTTTTTTGTCCTCATTAAGTCCAAACATTGATTTACTGAGATTTGTAAAAAGCTAAAGTAATGTTAAAAATGCCATGACTTTGCACAAATATTTTTTCTCTAGAGTTGCTGCCAATAGGTTTCAATAAAGCTTTATAATGTCTAGTCTACTAAAACATTCTTGAGCACAAACTCATTCCCATACCTTTATTAAAACAACCCAAGGAAAAAACAAATATGACAGCTAAAATATACTTATATCCAAGTAAATATACTTTTTTTTTTACTATTAAAGTAAATGCAATTCATTATTAAACCTCAACTACTATTATCCTATCAATAAGGGCCATGGCCATAATGGCTATGCAACACCTCGATATTCTCATTTTGCCAAAACAAAAATCTGAGCAGAGCATTCAGAGAGGGAAGAAAAAGGTCAAGAATGTCAAATCGGCTAGATCACTGAGCATGTATCAAATAACTCTGCTACAGATGAACATTAATAATTCTCTTCTACAAAAATTACCCAATAAACAGTGTGTCTCCAGAGAGCTTTTCTCTAAAATGTGATCAGATGTGTTTGAGGTGAACCTAAACATGTCAACCAGCACAAATAACACAATAAACCTGACAGCATTGGATTTTTCAACTCAGCTTCTACCAAAATCTCTTCAAAGCAAAGATTGTTAGATTTGTGTATCGTCCTCAGTGTTTCCCACAGGTTGAAAATTTACTTGTTGAGGTGGGTAGCGCAGGATTTGACAGTGCAGCGTATGATGGCTGGGTTCAGTAAGAGACTAGTCAAACAATGGTTTATGAACTTTTTGTTGAGAAAATGACAACATAACTACTAATAATTATATAAATAATTTATAAATAAATAAATATTGACATATTAAAACAAACCAGACTAGAAGATTATACAGATAAAGATAAAGTGTAGCCTATGATGTGCTTTGTAAATTATATCTGGTTGGTTTGTCAAATAAATTTGATGGTTCAGTAGAATATATACCTAATTACCATTACCCGGAGCCAAAATGTTACATGAATTAACTTAACCTTAAAACAATACTAAAATCCATACAAAAATGAATATGTTATTTTAAATCTAAACACCGTGCACATGTCTCCTACTAACTCCTGTTAAATCATGTAACACTAAGGTTTTCCAAAGTTCATTCTTGTTCATTCATACAGTGGGTGAACAACCAGACTTGATTTCTGACGTCTGGGAGGCTTTCTGAGCAGCGCGGCCACTGCATTTCTACAGTTTATTACACAGTTAATTCCACGGAAAGCCACAACACCACAAGCAGCATGCTACTACTAACGTTAACGATAGCCTCTGAGCCTGAAGTGATTTGCTGATGCAGTGTCATGTATGCAGCACGCGCCGTCACGGCAGCCGCTGGTCTGTGTGCTATAAAATCACATTGTTGATTGTAAAAAAAAATGTAATACGGATTTTATCTACCTGGGCAGATATCAATCTAACTGTAGTATAACCTATGTATGGAAAACACTGGTCATATAACTTCCCAATGCGTAACAATAATCTCAGACACGGTGGGGGTAGTGATTCAAGTGCACCTGATTGGGTACCAAGGCAGGGCCACAATCCCTAAAGGGCCTGAAACACTAAGGAGATTGTCAGCCAAAACGTAGACGGAAGGCGACAATCAACTTGTTGTGTCAGGGCCTTGAGCGACCGTCATATCTTCATTCTAGTTTTTGTGGCGTGAGGAAATCTGATTGAAAAACGGTGGAGAGGAAAGAGCGCACACAGAAAACGGCGTTCAAATGTGACTTCTAAAAAACCACAGGTTTGAACAATTGGTATATCTATTTTTGCACATAATGTACATAATATGGAAAATGTACAATGTGTAGGTTCATTAATTTCAACATAAACATGTCTTCTTTTTTTTTAAGATTCTTTTTTGGGCATTTTAGGCCTTTATTTCCGACAGGACAACTTAGACTTGAAATGGGAGAGAGAGGGGGAACAACATTGAGCAAAGGGCAGCAGGCCAGTGCCGAACCTGCAAAGCCGAGGACCAAGCCGCTCCACATTGGCACGCGCCCTTTCAGGTAAGCCACCCAGGCGCCCATAAACATGTTTTTTAAAAGATCTACATACCTACACATTACAAAATAAACATTTACATTAAAAACCATAACGTTAAACTTCTCTCTCCCGCACCGTGGTTAATGCTAAACAACTGAGCCCCTTAGCAAGCAAGCTATCGTACTAGCACACACAAATAAGAAAAAAATGCTAAAAACCTTTATGTTACTCACTGCTGCGGACACATTGAGCATCCAGCTTGGATTTAGCTCGGGTTACCGCAGGATTCCATTTGAAGTTTCCAAATTGGAACTCGGAAATTCTGACTTCCGAGTACAAATGGAACGCACCGTTAGTTTTTGCGCGGTATACGAGTCCCCGCTAGTTCTTTGGCATCTGCTTGGTGTGTCAGGGCCTTAAGACCCTAGGGGATTGAGGCTTTCAAGATTAATTTGAAGTTTCACGCACAAGTTAAGTAATAAAAGCCACAGAGGTTCTAAAACAATTACTTTTAGATTTTGGCCAAGAACTACCCAGCTGTGTGTCCCATGTAACCTTGCATCTACTCTTTCCTCCAGGTCATCCAGAAGTCCAGGCATAGGATTCATGCACATTTCCATCTAGAAAGATTTACTGACATTTTATAAGATTTCTGAAATACAATCGCAAACATTTTATTCAAGCAGTGCAAAGTCTCAAAAGATCTCAAAAGTTTGCTATGTTGATTTTACCTTTTTACCATCTGCGTCTTTGTCATCTGAGTAATGTTTCCTGAATTGAAAAACAACACATTTTCTGTCACGGTCTTTATCCTGATCCTTTCGTACAGTTATTTATTTATTTTTGTATTGCTTAGGCACTATCTGACACTCTACACACAAACCACAAATCTTTTATCCACACCAGCAAAACATTACATCTTTGGCAAAAGCAAACACTTCTTGCAAAACCCCTTTAACCTCTTTTCAAAAATGTCTTTGCATCAATACGGTACACACAAACCATTAGAATCAACCCACAAAGCGCCAACTACGCAATGATGGTATAAATGAAACACACTTTTGCTTTTTGTGTGCAGGCCACATGTGTATATGTGTAAAGCAGAGAATGTGCATCCAGTTCGGCACACTAGGTTAACATTGGCTGTGTTAAAGGTTCATGGAGATAGTGAGTTGGTGTTTAAGTATTAAGGGAAAACTTTGGGAAATCATTTTCAAAAGAATTTCAAATGCTAACATAGTATGCACTAAAATTAACTTCATTAACCTTTAGCTTGGTTGCAGCAAATAACATGTTTGGAGAATGTGCAAACTTATCATTTATATTAACATATTAAAATATGAATTCAATGTAGCAGCCATAAATAATTTATTGAAGGATTTAAGCATTACTAGTTAACTTATATTATTTAAAGATTTGAGCAAGATAATGAGTTCTAGTTATTAGGTAGTTATACAATCCTACAAAAGGTTATGTAAAGCTACGCATTAACATTATTTCTATTCATTTATTATGAATTGACAATTTACTCAGTATATTTTGTACTGCAGAATCAGTTCCTATTTAGTGTTTGTGGGTCCAAGATATCTATTGTTTGGATGACCTGTGGAATTATAATTCTACCCTTTTTCATTCATTCAACTCTTGTTCATAGATGCTGCACTGTCAAAAACGACAAAGTTGTCTATAAAATGTTAATTATTATCAATGTGGGCTATAGTGGAATAATGAATAAGTGTTTGCAGTGAAGGAGGAAGAGGATGTGGGGTAGAGGTATTTAGATGTGCACATAAAATAGTGAGTGCATACTTTTTCTATTACATACCAGTATCAGTAAACAGACATATATTGAGCTATTGAATTATCTATACCTTCTCATGTCAAATGAAGATGGGGTTTGTTGTTGTCATACAAATACTGAAATAATACAGGATAATAGTCATGCCCATCCCAAATAGATTTTTTGAGTATCCTGTGACATCAAATGGATGCTTTTACTGTATGCAACATGTGGGTAACGTGGCAGAGTTGTCAATGAAGACGGTCTCTTAGTGCCGTAGAATCTGTGGACTAATTATGTCCTTTAAAAGAAGGTATGAATGTCACCCAAAGAAACACTTGTGGCTTACAGATAATTGCATACTTCTGTCTTTGCAGGGTGTTCACCATAGAAATGGTCTTATTTGTGAGATGCAGGGTGGAGATGGCCTGCAATGCAATAAGTAAGTGTGGTAGCTAAGCAGAGTAGTAGCTGTGACATGGCATTATGGGAAATTACACTTACTGTGAGATTACATAAACCACTCACCAAGCTGGAATCCAGCTCCTTAAATTAAGAGAACCCATTTCACCCATCAGACAGAGCAAGGTAATGAAATAACAGATGAGGTCTCAAATGTAATTTTCCATGTGGAGTTCTTTTGTGTCGTTATCTCAGAGGAGCAATAATGATTCTGTGAATGACTTTTGTGCACCCCATAATGGCCCACAGTAGTTAAGGCCACAGTGTGTAAAACTATAATTACCATGTGATTTCAAAATTCAACATTTTCAGATAGTTGTAAAGACATATCCTGGCCTTTTCATTATTATAACAGCAATGTCAAAAATATTCCATTTTAAGCAACACAACCAACTATGAACATTTGCATTGACTAAAATTCCATTCACTTTTAAGTTATTAAAACTAATTAATTACCTCAGTTCATGGAATAACGTCTTTGATGGCAGGTATTTTAAAGACCTTGAGATTTTTTTTTACATGGCAAACATTAGAATTAATCAAAAATCAATGGAAATACCATACTATTTACAAAGCTTTACCACACAAGGTTAAGTTCAGGCATGCAGTAAATCAGGCTTGCAATAAATAAAAACCAACTGAACAGTTTTGAGCCGTCGTCTTTGATTTAAAGAATATACATTTTGGAGCACACAATTAACCAATTGAATTGCAGAAAAGAAAATGTGGTAAATGGCAGGGACATTTTTAATTATCGCAGTCATGTCAAAAATATGTCCCATTTCCCGAAAGAATGTCAGGTCAAAAACATTGATTCTGTATTGTACTTTCTATTAGGTTTCATGAATAAATCTACATGTTAGGAGTACAGATGAATGAATAAACAAGGTTTTCAATACCAATTTCCGCAGGTCCAATGGAGAGGCTACCATGCCTCTGATATTGGCTATGGCTTAGTGTTTATTTCATGCCTCTTTGAACCTGCAGGCTGAGATGCCGTGAATCTGTCTGATATCATTCCACTCAAATCTGGGGCCTGGATCCCACCGCCCAGCAACCATCAGGCCACTGTGGGATCAATCTTTGTTTGCTAGAGAATAGGATTGATTTACAGGTTCTGTCAAAGCAGCCCTCTTTACCTGACTCAGACTGAGAAAAAGGTAGCAACAACACGACCTGGACAACATCAGATACGTTGGCTAAAGGCCCTCCACTCTGAACAACAAAGGCAAAATGGACTTTAAATCAAAGACACAAGCATTTCTCCTTCTGAGGATACATCCCTGTCATGCCAGTAATACTAAAATATATATATATATATTTGTAAATACAATTCACCATTCAATCACAAAATGTAATGAAAGCTCAGAAGACATTTTCCTATCAAAAACTTGCAGTGCATTCCAGACAGAATACACCCATGTCACCGTGGTGTGGAGTGCGAGCGGAACACATAAAGCTCAGGAAATTAAAGCTGTAAATAAAGGTCCGTCAGATAAAGGATCTCCTGACAGTTATGAGAGCAGAGCAGACCGAGAGCTGGCCGCTGGCTCATTCAGGACGCGTGCGGATGGGCATGAAAAAATAACAGTGATGACGAACATGAAGGCCACAATTTGCATTTGGCTCTGCCAATTCACAGCGACTTTCATCTCTTTTCTTTTTCATATTCTTCTTCTTCCTCTCTAGCCATCATTTATCCCCTTATATACTTCTTTCCTCCCTGTCTCTCCACATTCCTCTTTTCCTCTCTCTCTTTTTTCTTTTGGCAACTCCTGCATGTCACACTGGATTCATTTGTCATAAAACAGCCTCCGAGATGTGTTGTTTTTTTATACAATTTACCAATTATGTATACTGTGACTTTATTTTAGGGATGCCTATGGGTGCATTAAGAATATATTAGCACATAAATATCTTTGCGATATCATCATCAGTAATGTCGATATGACACCCAACAGGTAAAGGAATGTATTGTTCATAGGACAAAAATCCCAAATCTGACCTATCTTACCAGTTACATAGATGTTAAGAAAATTCAATTTAATTGTCTGCACCTTTTTGGCCATGTACAGTTTGAAAATACTTGGCCATTTTCTATGTCAACTGTTTGGCATTGAAAGAAGACAACATCCGCTATGTAAGAAATAATCAAAACATGTGACTTAGTGGTATTAAAGCCACCCTATTCAGACACACCCCACTACACTAGGGTAGTGACATGATCACAAAAAGCATAAGCCAAACTAAAGCTAAATTAATTTTGGCCACTCTGTGGATATTGAGAAATAAGGATCCAAGGTTAAGACACTAAGCAGGTAGTTGTTAAGCCTCTGGGATCTAAGCCATTTTTTTTTCTTCAAATCTTTCGATCGCCTGGTTTCCTTGTGTAATAACACTTGTATAACCTCAACCCTGTAAGGCACAAACAAGTTATAGACAAAAAAGTATTTCAAGACAACTTGGGGTATCAGGATATGGATGCCGCAGGGTTTTCACATGAATGTATAAATTCTTATATGACTTTAAAGACAAAATAAAAAACTAAAGGAAATTGAATCTCCCAGAAATGTATTCATCACACACGACAAGAATGACTTTTGGCTTTTGAAAATTGTTCTCCCAAGTCTTGACAATCAAGATAAACAAAAATAAAACACCGTCACTTACACAAATAAAAAATTATACCAGCACAAGTCACATAAAATGTATAAAAATCCAATAAAAACTACCTATCTAATCTACATATTATTTATTAAAATTACGCCGTTCTATCATTGTTTCAGCTCTGCATTTCCAGGCTAGATTACAAAGCTTCTGAAAAACAATCAAAACATCTGAACATGTGGAAGATTGAAACTATATCATAAAGATAGCATTCACAGTGTTTAAAGAATGCATTTGGCAATTTTCTAGATTTTTCTTATCGTCAACAAATACCATGAAAATACCAAAACCAACAATGAACTAATCGTTGTCCGTGTAGCTAAGCCTAATAAAACGTATCCCTCTGTGCCATAAAACTCTATTGTTGTACAAAAACTATTAAAAACATAAATGAGCCTCGCCATTGCACTGGGTGACATTTACGACCTTTATTACTATAAACATGGGCACTGTAAATCTCACATACACCATTCTGCTGATTTAAATATTAACAAGAGCACCAAATGTGTATTAATCAGCAGCTGAAAATAGTCCCCAAATGCTCTATGTGCACCTGTTTAGGGAATGTTTCCTTAAAATTACAGTGCCAAGGTGTTTTAGAAAACTATTTAGCCTAAAAGAAAAATATATATATATATATGTATATTATATAAAATATATATTTGTGACCTGAAGCTTTATGTCTTTAATAGGAACAAATGGACTGAGGGCCACAGATAGGAAATCAATATGGACTGACGCACCTTTGGTTTTGTTTTCTTGATGCTTTTTGGTGACAATAACAAAAATAAAGAATATCTGCAACTTATCTTTTAATTTGATAAAAAACGCTGTAAAAAAAACAAAAGAGAATATTGAAGCATGTATTGTTTGTTGACAGCACAGCTAATCTTTGTTGATGATGTAATTATAAACCAACAAGACTCCTTGTTGGAAATGTCTACTATTTGGTTCTATTAAACAGAGAGAAAAAGTTTGGATAGAGCTTTCCATTGCTGTGTCCTAGCTTGGATTCCAAACTAATTTACTGGGTACAGCCTGCATATTAATGTTGGGAGCTTACCCTCCAGTCTATCTGTGCCTCCACTGAATCCAGGGCACCTTTAGGGCAGAGAGAGAGCCTGCCTGATCTGTGTCAGCCATGATAACAATACAGCGACCATTGATGAAAGGTCTTGTGGAAATGTATTACAAGCAACGGAATACGGTGCCAGGGAAACTGAATAACCCACATTTGAATACAAGCCACAAATTATACACAGTTTCAGTAAATGAAGTGACTGTGTGCCTTTGTCCTATGGGCTTCCTTTCACTAGTGGAAAGCTGAACACCACTACCGCTCCTATGGCCAGCACTGAGAAAGGAAGTTGTTGAAGCAGAGATTTCTTGCTGCATTGTGGTTAAGAACTCAAAATGTTTATAGTGGTTACAGAAACTGACTCATCTAATGATTCATGGAGTACATATTGCTTTTCATCTGTGTGATCATGAGGCAGCTCATGTATTAGTCTTTTCATTCCAAATAGGAATAGATAGAAAAAAATACATGTCCTAGCAACTTAATAACTTCTGAGGGAACTACACACCAATTATGAGCGGTTAAGAGAGTATGCCGTCCAAATGTCTTTTTCCAAAAATGAAGGAGACCACCATATGGTAAAAATTATATGTCTGTAATAAAAGTGGTAAGCCTTCAAAGGGTCAGAGCAGCTCAATCATTTGGTGCTTCATATAAAACAATAGACAGCTAAAGAAATGGACCAACAGATCCCGTTGTTCTGGCGGGAGACCAGTGAAGGATATTAGAAGCACTTTTATGGTGAGTTCTGAGCGTTACTGCCCAGCCTCCAACTGAGCTTGACGACGTGGATGTTACATGAGCAACCTGTCTGAACGTTGTAAGTCTTCTGGTAGCTGTGCCAAGAGAAATCTCAATTATTCCAAATCTTGCAGCGACGGAGATCGTAGGTATAAGTTAGGAGATAACATAGGCACAGGCTAATTATTGCTGACTAACATGCTAGTTAATATTAGTAATTAAACCTAAACAGCTAAACTGCTTCTCCTGACAATACGGTAATTTCTCCACTATGCGACATATGATGTTATGATGTTATGACACAACCGTTAGCCTTTTTTTACAAAAAGGTCTGCTGCAGAGCCATATAGTGAGGTACAAGGTATTGGAGCCTTTTATACATTGTCGTGTTTCTATAGAAATAAACAATGGACAACTAAAGTTTTTAAATACTTCAGATGTAAAGATATTCGCTGTTAAAGTGGCACCAAAATGAATGGCAGTCAGTGGAATGCTAGCGCTTGTGTAAAACTAGAAAGGCTCAAACATGACTTGTTTCTTTTGGATTATTAGGCAAAGTCTGTTACAACTGGAGCAAAATGGGAGTAGACTTAAACACAGCCCGTCTTCTATAAGTATGCACAAGGAGAAAAAAAAACTGTGTTGCACTTACTAAGGTGGTTGACAGGGCCAAAGTGCATTCGGTAGCTGGCAGTCATTTTATGGCTGCAGTACTGAAGCAGATTTACTAAGATGACGTCAGTGGCTTTGAGCCAGCTTTTCCTTTTTGGTGGCACTCTCCGCTGGCCTCAGTGGGCCCTGCTCAAACTGCTGAGCAGCAGCGTATACTCTAAAATTCCCTTTCTAGACCAGGGTTTACCTCAGGGCACACACACAGTCTGGAAGCCTGCAGGAGTGTCCTCTTTTTAAAGCCTGGTTTGACCGCGGAGAACACTGATGTTTTGACGGGATTCTACCCCTGGCACATATCACATCTGATTACACAAATAATGACTCTGTGTCCGGATTCAATTACAGATCACAGATCTTTTTCCAGCCCAGCATTTTCATAACAAAAAAAATATATTATGTATTATTATTTCAATTAAAGTGTGGGACCCATAATGAGTTTACATTCCATTGAGGAATTTCACAGGCCCTGTACTACAAGTAGAAAAAACATGCCTTGTTTCACGTACGTTTGTATTTTCAGTCAAGTGCAGCCTTTATTTCTAACATCAATATCATGTTAATGAATGTATGGTCCTGTACAGAAAAAATGTAAAAACTGGGAACTACCAAAACTTTTAACTGTTGACAGTAACACATAACAACTAACAAGTAAGTAATAAGTGTAAACAAAGATGCAACCCACAAACCAAATACCAAGACAGAGAAATAAAGCCTCATCTGTTCACACATATACTGCATTCTCGTGCAGAAAAAAAACGCTATTCAACATTACAGTGTGTTAAAATTGTAATAACCTGAAAGCAATTACCTGAAATGAAATTTGTCACCATTTTGATTCAAAGACTTTTGTATAAAACGCATATTCAAATGTAGCCTATACCTCTGTTTGCATCAGAACTCCAGTAAGACTCAAAACCGTAAATTTCAAACTAATTTTTGTGGAATTGAAATGAAATGCCATCCTAAGAAAATAAATACATCAGTGCTCTAAAGCACCTGTTGCATGGAGCACGGACAACACAGGTGCTTCTCTCCAGCAGAAGGTCATAATCCTCACACACAGAGTGCATCTCTTAATGTGCTTAAATTAAATACAGTCATGAACCATTTGTGGTTATCCTAAAATGTAAGCTAATGACTGTCATTGTAGTGGCTAAAGGAACTGTTTTATTTAGTGGCATTTTGAGATTTTAGTGTCACTGATAGTTTAGTATTTCCGTGTGTTGTTGTTGTCAGTGCGGGTGAGGTGTTCCAAACAGACAGCAGTCTTCATTATCTACACTATACTAAGTATATCTACAAATGTCATTATTGTATGCAAAGACTTCACAAAATTATTTGTCATTGCATAAACCTGGTAAGAGCTATAATTTAATTAGGCCTCCATAAAAATGTATAGGTGAGGAGTCTGGCCAAAAATATGGTTTTCTAAAAGCCGACAACCCTCGAACAGTATGGACAACCAAAGTAAAGAAGCGAGTCATTTGACTCCAAGAAGTAATACAGCCCACTCTGTGCTTCACAAAAGCACATTACTGTCCACACTTCATAACAAATAGACTACACTTTCTGTAGTTTTATTCCTCAGACCTTAACAGTGATGGGAATAGCAGCGTTATAAAATAACAGTGTTACTTTTTCCAGTAACGAGTAATCTAATTACTCTTCCCATCTTAATAACGACGTTACCATTACTGCCGAAAGATTTGGCACGTTACTATAATTGAAGCTGTTTTTTTCATCAGACCAACTTGATTTCTGACCCGAGAGGCAAAGAGTTTTTTTCTTCCTTGGTTAGTGGGCCGTGCACAAGACAAGCGCATAAATGCTGACAATTTCATGGTAAGCCAATCTGAGGTAGAGTTGGGAGGGTGTTCATAAACACGCATAGTCGTACACACAACGAACAACACAAGCAAGTCAGTCAACGAGAGACAGGTATGGCGTTATGAAATCTAGGAGAGGGGTAACTTTTCCTGCTAAAGATTTCCCACCGTGGTCAGAAAACATAGGCACTATGACTCTAGAGCGGCTACTCGCTACAAAGCTAATCGCTGTCCACACACACACACACACACACACACACACACACATACACACACAGGATATACATCAGGCCACTTACGTTATTTGCACTACAAAGAGAGTATATATTTGTTATTTATTTTTGCTATAGTGCTTAACGAGCATTATTTAATTTTGCCCATGTGTGGCCTGTTGAGGGGCAATAAATGTCAAAAGTTCCAAAACATCTATGTTGTTATTTCTATCGATCCACTAGACATAATATCTACATACATGGCATCTGATTGGAGGCTAGTCTCACTTTGTCACACAGCAACATCTAAGAGTTTAGATTTGTGTACAGTTTCTGTTAATAATGTATTGTATTAAGTGTCCATTTCATTAAAATATTCAGATTCATCGTAAATAATTGAACATCTACATGTATTTTATGTTCCGTTAAAAGAGGAGTGGAGGTGGGGTCACATTTGAGCATTTAAAAATGTACATGAAAGTATTACTCTAGTTACTTTCTGAAGTAACTAGTTACTTTTATAATTTGTAACTGAGTATCTAATTTAGTTACTTTTTGGAAGAAGTAACTGTAACTTTAACTAAATTACTTTTAAAAGTAACTTGCCTAACACTGAACCTCAACAAAGCAGAAAAAACCTGAACAATGTATTAAAGTTACACATTACCTGTGTAGCCTGTGAAGCAATATATCCACTATCAGCATTTGCTTAAATTTCCCTTTTTCAGCTCATAACCATAGATCATAATTTAATTAATAATCAACTTTAATTTTACAAGTCAGTGTAAAGGGTTGTTTATTTTATTTTTTTTAAATTATATACAGACAGACAAAGGCTCAGTGTCATCAGCTGTGAACATATGTTTGTTGTAGTCTCTTTAACAAACTACAGGCAATGCTTAATGTGCTGCACTATGCTCCATCAAAAACCAGGGGAAGTTTAGTAACTCCTAGTTTCAGAGGTAAAGCCTCATTCAGTTAAACAAAGACAACATCCTATTCACAAATGTTATGCAGGCTTCAGTCCAACAGGTCCACTGGTTGCATAATCTAAAAACAAAGCATCCATTTCTACCCCTAATTTTTTCTTCCAAGCAAGCAGATTTACAACGTGACATGTCCGGGGTTCCACCTGACTACATTCAGACTGTTTCCTGAAAATGATAACAGCCCTTTCATGTTAATTAACATTTTCTACAATTCTCAATGTCTTTTCAACGTATTTTTGTCTCGTAACAAGTTAGGTAAAATGATTAACAGCCCTGAACAGTAAGAAAAGGCATCTGGCCATAACCAGCTTCTTTGACAATAAAAACAAAATATTGGGAGGCTGTAGGTGCTGCAGACAAAAACCTGTGGTAATGTTAACTCGTTACTATTAATGAGTAGTAGTAGTAGTAGTAGTAGTTGTAGTGATGAAGTAGGGATGAAAAATTGATTTTTTTCTTGTTCAAGCTTGTGCAGGTCTTTTTTCTTTTTCCCATTGTTCAGTTGTGTCACTTCCTCTGTTAAGCTTATTATAATACAAAACAGCAACTTTAACAATCTAGTTTTGTTTTTGTTTTTTTGAGAAGCGATGGCAACTGAAGCCACAAGATGTGTGACTAGACAGCTGATTGAGATACTAAAAAACTATTGGAGAGCTCACAAGAGAGTGAATGAGATTATTACATAATTCTTAGCTAAATTAATGAAGTATATTGACACCTTGATGGAATCACCAACAGCATATCTGAGCTGTGTAAACAACTGAGGCCTGATGACCTGACTGGGCTGTTTGCTCAAAGCAAACCAAATCTGGCCATTTAAAGCAGCAAATACACAAAAAAGTGTCAAGGGTAAAAACAAATGCAGACTAACCAAAGTCTGGCACAAAGAGGAGATCCTTCAGTGTTTTGTGCAATAGGGTGTACACCCACTTTTAAAGCCAACTTTACTGTTGCTAATGAAAGCTTTTGGCCTCATTCGGATCCCTCTCTTTGCATAATAGCTTGTGTAATTTCCCAGAGTCCACAAAAAGATATGGGATGAAATCATTGTAGCCTACAACTTTGTGACACACACACACACACACACACACACACACACACACACACACACACAACACACACACACACACACACACAGCTGGCATACAGTTGGAGGGGAGATCGGTTTTAGCTGAGCAGGTATTTCCCAAACTAGAGGAAGGAAAAGGGAAACAATGAAGGAAACCCCAAAGAACTGCATAAACCTCAATTTAAGCTATTTTCCTTCTTAATCGATATCCAAAGGGTTTAGCTAGCTCAAGCAGGCCACTTTTATATTATTTTAAACAGCCAACGTAACGCAAAACCTATAGAAAAATACAAGATACTGCATTGTTTTTTTCCCTTAAGTAGTAACGTCAGTTTTCGGGTACTCAGGGAGAGACACAGAGGAGCTTTAATCCACCACACAAGCCTTTCCCTCCGGTTCACTCGGTTTCTTTTACAGTTACAGTAACGTTAAATTAACAACATGGAGCACACACGCTGCAGAGAGAAGTAACGTTAACAAACGTTAAAAAATGTACTTACACAAAACTTCAATGGCGATTAAAAAAGCACCGCTAAAACGCGTTGAAGCAACAAGTCTCTCCACCGTGTTTTCTTCTTCGAGGTGGTCCGAAAATGCTCCGGTGAAATCTCCAACAACTCCCGCCGGCTGAGCAAACTACGGAGGAAAACAGCAACGTTTTCAACCGTCATCTTGTCCAAAAAAATCGTTATTCTTGCGGTCTGTTTTTTTTTAGTTCATTCCGAATCCCGCGGGGACTTTCTGGGGATCTGACACAGGACAACACGGCCTCTGGAGCTTTTTAGAGGGGCGTATGATAGGGCTTCTTTTAAAAAATGTGAAAAATGTCAAAGATTTTCGCTGCCATGTCAAAGCCATGGGCTACAACAGTGTGTTCAAAGTGAGCACCCTGTTGCAAACAGCGACCAGAATCGGCCATCTATCTCAGCGATGGTAAAAGACGACCTAACGTTACTTTACGCCATGGGATAAATAGTAAACACCTAAATAAGCCGACATTTTATAATAAACTGTTTAATATTTACAAATGCGTCAACTAAAACCCAACGAACAGAAGTCTACAACCAGTTTGGATACCTGCAACTACCATTGCAACTTACCTCGTTATTGATATCTCATATAAAAAAAAATGTCCCCTTTTTGACAAATGGGATGTTATGGGGTATTTTTTTAATACTATGTCAAGTTATTCTGGTGTTTCTGGACCAGCCAGGAAGGTGTAGGTGAATCGCGCACTGACGGAGATGCGAAGAATGCTCGGAATGAGAAGAGGAATGAAATGAACGCAAAGAGCGAGTTTGCGCCGGGGCGGAGCGAGAGGTGGCGTCATCCCGAGCCCAGCAGCCAGCCTGGGCAGCGGGCAGCAGCAGGGACACAGGGAGGGTACAAACAAAACATCCCGAGAAATGACGCCTTCAGGGACACCACGAAGATCAGATTTTACAACGCCACAGTCCTGAAGCCCACAACAGCATCGACCCAGCTACAGTTATCAATACAGAACAAAGTCCCTCACAGACAGTGGTGGAAGAAGTATTCAGATCTGCTCAGCAATTCAGCAATAGGCCTACTACAGTGTAGAAATACTCAGTTACAATCAAAAGTACAAAAGTATCGGCTTCAAATACACTAAAAGCACCTACAGTTAACTACTTATTATGCAGAATGGCCCATTTTAGAATCAAATATAACTGGATTATAATTGGTGATGCATTATTATGTACATTTAAGTTTATGTTTAATGATGCAGCTGGTAAAGGTAGAGCTAATTTTAATTACTTTATATACTTCTGGGTAGTTTAACCAGTGGTGGAAGAAGTACTCAGATCGTTTAAGTAAAAGTAGCTATTCTACAATGTAGAAATAATCTTCAAACAAATCAATGAAAAAAACAGTACTCATTTTGCAGAATAGTCAATTTTAGAATCATGCATATTACATTTTTGGATTTAATTATTAATACATTAATGTGTACATTTCTTATGTACAAGTACTGCTATACACTCTTATATTGTTTTATTATACTGTATTTTCTGTTATTCTTCTATACTATATTACTACACTACTGCACCATGTACTATGTTGAATTTCCATAACTATATCATAATGTAGTTACTATATGATACTATAACACAGTAATTTTCCAGTTTGGGATTAATAAAGTCTGTCTATCTATCTATGAATCTATGTATCTATCTATCTATCTATCTATCTATCTATCTATCTATCTATCTATCTATACATCTATCTATCTATCTACCTACCTATATTATGTTAATATGTTACATTGCATTATATTCTATTCTGGTGTGCTGTCTACATCAACCTGTTGACTCTGCTGCTATTAATTACACCAGTGTCACTTTTTTAGCACCGCTCCCTTAGACTGTCATTGTTTCCAAATACTCTTGCATAGTTTCAATTTGTTATTCCATTCTATTTGTTTTTTACCTCTTATTTATTTGTGTTACTTTCTATACTTATCTGTAGTAATTTCTGTTGTTTGTTGTACTGTTTCAACCAAAGCTGTATCCTGTCTTATCTTATCTTATGCGATACATGATATCAGCTAAA
Organism: Etheostoma spectabile; assembly: GCF_008692095.1. Lineage (NCBI taxonomy): Eukaryota > Metazoa > Chordata > Actinopteri > Perciformes > Percidae > Etheostoma > Etheostoma spectabile. The sequence goes on along the minus strand of NC_045733.1, from coordinate 7,234,718 downwards.
AACGTGAAATGTCTAAAATTACATGTGAAATTTCACATTCTTCAATTTAACATGTTTTATAAAGTGATGAAATCAAAACATGTAGTTTTCAAACATTTCACCTGTGAAATATATTTAGCATATCCAAATGAATTTCACATGTGGTTTTGTTGCAACAAACAAACAGACAAACAAACAAAAGCAGGACAGCTAGCATAACCTCCTTAGACGCAGGCAACTAACTACCTTAATAACAAAAGACACCATCCATTCAGTTTGGCTGGTCAACTGGGGCACCAATGTGTAGGAAGAAAATAGTTATCTTAGTGCTTTTGATTTGAAATTTGCCTCTTAATTAATGGTAATGTATCAATGTATTCATATGGTGGTTTTAAATAAACATGAGATGGAGGCAGTGATGGAAAAACAAAATCCATGCAACATGTCATGACAAATATTCACACCATCTAAAGACACTGCAGAGTCCAATTACTGAGCTGCCACAGTGCTACAGTGTTATAAAAACAGTGTGCATTAAATTACTTTGAATGATGGACTGACCAGTGGCATTCATGTTTGTTTGCTTAACCAACACTTCTGTTTAATTTAGTGTCAACTTGGTTATATGCTTTATAGTGAAGCAAGATTACTTGATCCATAGACATAATGTGAATTAACAAAATACATCAAACAATGGAATTTGCTGTCATGGCTTCTGTCTTCCATCATTTTCCCTCTCTTCTTAATCACATCTTTAGGTTATTCCTTACCGCTCAGTTCAGGGATAAAATATTTCCTAGCGGACATAAAGGCACCAATTGACTGAACAAATCTGGCAAAATTCAAACGGGAGGGAAAAGGGAAGTGTTCAAGCAGGCCTTCATTCAGATTGGGTGTAGAGAAACTTTGTAAAGTTATAAATTCCAGTCTAAACAGACTGTGATCTGCAACTGATTGACCATCATATCCTATTACAGAGACTGGGACATTTAATTGGCATTAAAGGAACTGCTCTAAGCTTGTTTAAGTCTAATTTATCAGATCTGTCTCAGTTTTTACATGTTAACGATGAATACACCACGCACGCCAAAGTTAGTCGTAGAGTCCCACAAGGATCTGTGCTTGGTCCAATCCTGTTCACTTTATATATGCTTCCTTTAGGCAATATTATCAGGAAATACTCCATAAACTTTCATTGTTATGCAGATGATACTCAATTATATCTATCAATCAAGCCAGATGAAACTAATCAGTTAGCTAAACTTTAAATGTCCCTTCAGGATGTTAAAACCTGGATGACCTGTAATTTTCTAATGTTAAAACTCACTCAAAGTTATTTTTCTGGAGCCCAAGCACCTCCGTGACGCATTATCCAAAGAGATAGTTACTCTGGATGGCATCACCCTGGCCTCCAGCACCACTGTGAGGAATCTTGGAGTTATCTTTGATCAGGACGTGTCGTTTAATTCTCACATTAAGCAAATTTCAAGGATCGCCTTTTCACCTACCTAACATTGCAAAAATCAGGAATATCCTGTCTAAAACTGATGCAGAAAAACTAGTCCATGCATTTGTTATTTCTAGGCTGGATAACTGCAATTCTTTATTATCAAGCTGCTTGAAAAAGTCCATAAAGACTCTACAGCTGATCCAGAATGCTGCAGCACGTGTTCTGACAGGAACCAGGAAAAGAGATCATATCACTCCTGTTTTAGCTTCTCTGCATTGGCTTCCTGTAAAATCCAAAATAGAATTTAAAATCCTTCTTCTCACCTACAAAGCTTTTCATGGTCAGGTACTATCTTATCGTAATAGCACACAGCACCTTACAACCCCACCAGAGCACTGCACTCCCAGAATGCAGGGTGACTTGTGGTTCCTAGAGTCTCTAAAAGTAGAACGGGAGCCAGAGTGTTCAGCTATCAGGCTCCTCTCCTTTGAAACCAGGTTCCAGTTTGGGTTCAGGAGGCAGACACCGTCCCCACATTTAAGAATAGGCTTAAGACGTTCCTCTTTGAGAAAGCTTAAACAGTCACCTACAGGATTATTAGGAACACAATACTAATACTGTGTTTGACCCCCTTTTCGCCTTCAGAACTGCCTTAATTCTACGTGGCATTGATTCAACAAGGTGCTGAAAGTATTCTTTAGAAATGTTGGCCCATATTGATAGGATAGCATCTTGCAGTTGATGGAGATTTGTGGGATGCACATCCAGGGCACGAAGCTCCCGTTCCACCACATCCCAAAGATGCTCTATTGGGTGGAGATCTGGTGACTGTGGGGGCCATTTTAGTACAGTGAACTCATTGTCATGTTCAAGAAACCAATTTGAAATGATTCGAGCTTTGTGACATGGTGCATTATCCTGCTGGAAGTAGCCATCAGAGGATGAACATCCCCCACACCATTACACCACCACCACATGCCATCACACCACTTGCAAATTGTAGCCTCTTTTTCCTATTTGTAGTGGAGATGAGTGGTACCCGGTGGGGTCTTCTGCGGTTGTAGCCCATCCGCCTCAAGGTTGTGCATGTTGTGGTTTCACAAATGCTTTGCTGCATACCTTGGTTGTAACGAGTTGTTATTTCAGTCAAAGTTACTCTTCTATCAGCTTGGATCAGTTGGCCCATTCTCCTCTGACCTCTAGCATCAACAAGGCCTTTTCGCCCACAGGACTGCCGCATACTGGATGTTTTTCCCTTTTCACACCATTCTTTGTAAACCCTAGAAATGGTTGTGCTATAAAATCCCAGTAACTGAGCAGATTGGGAAATATTCATGCCATGGGATTGGTTGATTAGATAATTGCATTAATGAGAAATTGAACAGGTGTTCCTAATAATCCCTTAGGTGAGTGTAGTTAGGGCTGGCTCAGGAGAGTCCTGAACCATCCCTTTGTTATGCTGTTATAGGCCTAGACTGCCGAGGGACTTCCCATGATGCACTGAGCACCTTTCTGCTCCTCCTTCTCTCAATCTGTATGCAACCTCATCCCATTAATGCATGTTACTAACTCGACTTCTTCCCTTTCCTGTAGTCTTGTGCTCTCTTGCCCTTCTCCTACAGTTCTCTCTCTCTCTCTCTCTCTCTCTCTGTTTCTGTCTCTCTCTGTCTCTTTCTCTCACCCCCATCCGGGTGAGGCAGATGATTGCCCACCATGAGTCATGGTTCTGCTCGAGGTTTCTGCGTCTTAAAATGAAGTTTTTCCTTGCCTCTGTCACCTAGTGCTTGCTCTTGGTGGAAATTGTTGGGTTTCTATAAACAACATCACAGAGTACAGTCTAGACCTGTTCTTTTATGAAAAGTGCTGTGAGATAAATGTTGTTGTATGTGTGATTTGGCGCTGTATAAATAAATTGAATTGAATTGAACTGGGTATCATTTTATACAAACAGATATATTTTCTTTATCATGTATTTACCTCTTAACAGCTCTATCTCATCAGAACAGTGATATATCTATTACTTACCAGGCTATGGATTCATTCCAAATTTTAGCTTCTATGTCATCTTAAAGTCTATTAAATCTACCGTATATTCTTTTACCAAACTATGTTCCCAGACCTGCTCTATGTATAAAACAAAGGTTGTGTTGGCCAGATTTACAAGTGTGAGTTCAAACACTTAAAGACAGAGAACCCAGTCAAAGACATGTCTGTGGTCCTGTCTGAACAAGTCATCCATTAGAAGCCAGTGTTTCGACACCAATCCTTCAAAAGAAAAGGATCTATGAAGATGAACGACTGCCCCTCCAAGAACATCCATCAACAACTTTTAACACCTGTCTGTGCACGTTTAGCCGAGAGAGTAAAAAAAGCTAGGTGTATGATTTAAATGTTCTTTATACTGGATTGTATTTAAATGTATTTGTTCAGTCAGTCTTTTTATTCCGTAATCTGTTGAAAGTGCAATTCATGTTACAGCTGAGCAGTAGCCACTCAAAGACATTGTAAGCTGTCGTATCACTTTCTCTATTGTCCTGTGTGTTGGCTGCTCCCTCAACAACAAACTATTAAAATCATCCCCCCCCCCCCCCCCCCCCTCCTTAAAAGATGAATGCAGCAGTATGTAACTAAAGGAGCTCAGATTTATCAGTGGTCATCAGCTGAGAGTGTTTAAAAGCTAAATGTTAAAAAGAAGCTCTCATCACGTGTGTCAGAAGTCAGAAAATGCTCTAATTTGAGAAGTCTTCAGTGTCGGTGCACTCAGAGGAGACTTTGTTTTGTAAGTTACTGAGCCAAATGATTACAGATAAATTATGGATATATGAATTCAGGAAGTTCTTATCTCTCTAGTTTGCAGTTATTGCATTTCATCATTCCTGTGTGTAGTGTAGCTGTTGTGTAACAGGGTGTGGCCACACAAGAGCGGTGCTGTGGTACAAGCTGTAAAGGTGGCAAATGAGACATTTGGATAAATATACCAGTGGTGAATGAGCAAACGGATGTGAGACAGAGTGGGAAAGTCATCTGTTTGAATGCGTGTTCCGCTAATTAGAGACAGGTGGTTAAGGTCCACACCTCAGTAAATACTGTACACACACCTCTGCCAGCTTTTAAACACTTAAAACATTGAACAGATACTGTGTTGCTTAAGTATAATTAAACTTTGTCCCAGTCTTGTCCAAATGTTTCCTTATTTTTGTGATTTATTTTAAGATAATTTTGTGTATATCAAGTATCTGTAGCTGTGTTGAGCCGTAGTTTAAAGGAAGGATACATTTCATTGTAAATATCTTAACTATAAGTCAGTTATTTTAAACTCCTGCAAGCTTTTTTGTATGCAAATTAGTTTGATGATGATATTCATTTGCCACTGTTGGGTCATTCTGGGTCATTGAGCACACCAGTTCAGGGGTTGTGTTTGATGGATCTATCCAGTTAACCTTTATTCTTCCCTCTCTCTGTGCAACAGGTACATAGTTTCTATGCCAGAATACTTGCATGATCCTTGATTTACTGTGTGGTAATTTGATTAAACATTAATTTAGAAATATCCAAAGTATAAGAACAAAACTGAAATAAAGAACATCTTAAAGTTAGATTTTAACATAGAACTTCATGCCAGTTTATTTTTTGTTTTAGATGTGCACATTTTCAAACCAATTGTCAATTAAACTGTTAAATCTGGAGAATTATAGGGCCCTGGAGAAATGACCCACTTTGCAATCCAGCCTAGGAAGAACTGATCAGAGGCCCTGGCTTCATAAACTTTGTCCTCCACAGAACCTGAAGGCCAAACGTCCACTAAACAATGTTTAGACAATCCTTCTAAACTTGTAAAAAGAAAAAGGAAGAAGAAAAAAGGAAGAAATTAAAACAAAAATAACTTCAAACAAATCATTTTCTGCTGCCCTTAATTAATGTAGTGGAGCTAATATGTAGCTTAAAAATAATAAATATGATGTGGTTGTTGACGTCATTTTGGTTGTTTTTATGCCCCTCCTTATTAACGCAAAAGTGAAACCTAGACCATGCATGTTCAACTACTCCTGCATTACTCAGACCTACACTCTCCTGTATTGCACTTACACTGCACCATGTGTACTCTTCTCCCACAAATGGTCAACAATTTTTCCCAAACTGAACATAAAACAGGCTAATGGAACTGACCCTGTCATGAAGCAGCCTCGCAGTTGTTCAGGAATAACACTGTAATAACAAACACTTTCTGTCTATACAACAGGCTGCTGTTTTTGGGTTGCTTTTGTGACAATTTCATTTCCTGATAGTATACCTTACTTTCAATGACTAATGATCATAGGTCCAACATCAGGTCATGACTTACAACGGTGCTTTCTTGTCATGACCTACAGTATACATAATGTCTGCTTTTATTATCCAGTCTTTCACCTTAAACCTCCAAACATGTATCATCTGGTTTGACTGTCAAATTTTGTTTCCCCTTTCATTGTCAAACTTCTAAATTGGGTTAAATTCCCTAACAAGTAAATAATTGATTTCTGTTCACCCTGTTCAGTTGGCGCTTCCAAGCCCGTCAGCATCCAAATATATCAACCTTAGCAAAGACCACATGTGCATTGACCAAGAGCAAAATGTGTCATGCAATGCCTCATCTGAACATGTTAGCCATGTGTAGTCTGTATTAAACTACTGTCTAAATGACAGTAGCATGCAATGTGTTGCATAGGTCAGACTGACTAAGCTTCTTTTTTATGCTTTTGTACATTATAAACTGTCATCAAGGTACAATGTTTGCAAACAGCAAAAAACAGATAAAAGCAGACCAAATTCCAAACCCTTTTGTAATCTTCATTTTTGTGAGTGCAGAACTCTGTCACTAATGTCTTCACTCTGCTGTGTCACTTTCAACATTCATGCTGTTTTCAGCAGAGATAAAACATGTCAGAGGGCTCTTTTTTTGTAAGCCAATTTGGGAGCTTGGGGACACCGCAGATAATATCACCTTAATCATTAAGTGCATGCTTCAAAAAACACCACTCAGCTGTTCTGAACAAATGAAGCTATAGTTTCTCCACTGCTCTTCTCACTCCTGGTTGATAAGTTTGGTCTGTGCTATAGAATTGCTTTGATTTGACCCTGCTGCTCTAAGCCTCTAGGGAGGCCATGGTACAATAGAATTAGCCTGGTTTAGTTCATTTTGCTCCAGATCTGCCACTGCTTGGCCTGGTCTGGTTCAACCTGGCCTGCAACCTCCTCTAATCAGATAGCCGTGTAAGGCCAGGTGCTTTGCTGGCTCTCTGCTTTGACTGCTCAGCCAGCCGTGCTGATTTGCTTTATTCAGAGATAAGAGAAGGACTAGTGAGGGCCACTTACTGCTTACATGAATAGGAGTCGGGGAGCCAGCATCCCAATCAGCAGAGCTTCTGATTATTTCATACATTGTATTTGTGCCTAAGTGCATTTGTTTTCTTTTGTTTGAGTATGCCTGTGTTTACCTAAGTATTTTGTTACTGTCACTGTACAGCTTGTTGAATTTATTTTTGTGTCATGGAAGATTTTTAAACCACAAATAAATTACATCAAAATAGTCTAAATGTCCTGTATGTTATAAATATATGAACACCATGTCAATTTAAGGTCCAATTTAAATGTTGTTTTTAAGGATCACAGATGAACTCATGAACACTTTTAAAGCAAGAAATGCCCCCTTGTGGCAACTTAGAACCCTGTTTTCTGTTCCACTTATCAGCTCATACATCTTTAAGCTGCTCCACTTATTCAATCTGCTCAAGTTTCCATTTAAATAGTTATCTGTCATTCTGATGTTATATTACAAGAATGAATTGTATTTTAAACATGTGTTTGAATAAATTATTGTAAATTGGAAAAGTCTATATAATGGATAAGGAATAAAACAAAAGATTTCTATATGGTAGAAACAGAATTATGTCAACTTTGTTTCTCAGCCTGGACTAGAATAAAGATTGTTGGGCATAAATAATGAAATAAAACAATTTTTTTTAAATTAGGTTTCTTTTTTTATCTGATCATTTATGACCTCAAAATGCACATATTCCTTGTATTCTGAATGTCCAGCCTTATTGATATAAAAGCAGTGGACCGTAAAGCATTGTGAAATTTCTCCTACAAGTGCCACTGCTGCCGACAATGTGAGATCCAAATTTATTTACACACTGATACTACAAAGGTTTTCTCATTTGATCTGCACTTCACACATACTTCCATTTATCAGATTGTCTTTCTTTGTGGATTTTAAGACTCATTTTTATGTTGATTGGATTTTTAGAACATTTCTGTTTCCAAAAGTTGCCTCATCATGTTTCTCAGGGACAATCTGATGAAATGTGATCATACCACTTTGAAACAATTGATGTCCCATGAAACTCCAAGAAACTCAGTGCAATTATTATGCAGCAGGAGTTTAAATTTGAAAGCCTATTGCAGCCAGGAAAAGCGATCTGTGAATTGCAGTATGCCAGAGTTGCGGTTTCTGATGTCTGTGGCAACATCCGAGCAGTGGTGCACCGGAGTGATGCATTTTACTTCAACCAGCCAGAGCTGAAGGAGACACAAAAGGGGGGAGATGCAATAGTGAAGAAGCTGTAACTAGGAGTAGCCTATGGCGGAAGTTAGAGAGGAAAATCCTAATAAGCGTCCAAGAAAAGTTTCTGGAGTGGATGCTCCAAATAAAAAAAGAAACTCAGCATTCAGGGGAAGGATTACATTTTTTTTTTGAAGAAAGAAAAAGAAAAGAAAGAAAACTCTCCTGGGTGCAGGCTGTGTAATAATAAACTCCTCCAAAAGTCTTTGTGTCAGTGGAGCTTGTACTTCTTGCAGGAGAGTAAGCAGGTGGTCAGGGTTAACAACAAGTTCTCTAAATGTTGTTGCTAAGGCCCTACAGGCATGAATTTTTTCTCCACTGTACATTATGTACTGTATATACGCATTCATTTCCCACTACAGTCTGTTAATTTTAAGTTTGCCAATGATACCACCAAAGGTCCCAAAGTGGTTACTGTATAAGGGTGTACAGTTTGTTTAGTTTAGTGTGAGCTCAACAAATCCTATTTTCTATTAACTATAAATGGAACTACAGTATTGAATCTTTCTGCTTCATTTTGGTTACATGGTAACCTATGCTGTACCAGTTTACAAGGATCGGATCAAAACATATTCACGGCCCACCTCATAACCAATCAACTCTGGAAACATTAAGAAACCATTCCTTTAGGGTTCTAACATGAAAAACTAAATTACTGCCTTCAAATCAAAGTTGATTGATCAAAAATTGGCTTAACATACACAAAGCCTGTCGGCAGCGTGCCATGCCTTTAGACTGGCACAATCCCATTTCTGCCTGTGATGATTAATTTAATGCAATATTTAATATATGTCTGTGGTACAATCAACTGTCCTCCACTCTGGTCATTAAGCAAAGTTGCAGGTAGGTCTGTAGTTGACCATCAATGGTCCTTATGAATGCAAATTACTGTTGCACTGTGTCTTTGTGCAATAACAGTAGTTGGTTCAATGATCACGTTCAATATTTCATCACTGCAGACTTTGACAATATGAGGTGACTTAAGGTATTTTTGTACAATTAAAGAAATTACTAATTCCTTTTGTGTTTTCCATAGAAAAGGAATCCAGATACTTGTAATTCATTTAATTTTCCCACATCTAGCTGAAGTCTAAATTTATTTTACTCTCAACTGATTATGGTTCTTTTTAATGTGAATAAATGTAGAAATTTATATGTATACATATATATGTTTGCCGATTTTGCACTGACTCGGTTAAATTGCACAGATGCTATGGCTTTTTACGTAAGTACTCCAGCATCTATGGAAGAAAAAAAGCATGTTGTATCATTTTTTTTTCTGTTTAAGAATTGACTGTAAATATGTAGTTACAACTGCTGTACATCAGTCAATACAGTTAAGATTTATAAATTGAATCAGCCGTAGCAATGTGAAAGAAAAGAAAAACACATACTGGTAGCACATGAACATACAGTACTATATGTAAAGGTTATAAAGGACAAATGGTTCACTTGATGAAACCAAGTCCCAACAAAATCCTCCCAAACACAGTACATGCTTCAAATTTTTCATTATACTGCTGCAGCAGTTTGATTGTTTTTTTCATCACAGTTTCAAACAGTTTGCATTCCTGTTAGGCACCTACAAATCTCTTTATCTCTGTGGCAGCTCAGTTGTACATTCAATGGGGAAACTCTGCCAGTAGGACACAGACATTAAAGACAGATTATTGCATAACCAATGTTTAAAATGTGATTATGACCAGATGTGCGCACAGATTGTATCTGAGGCAGAGGATTTTGTGATATCAGACAGATGCATGCTTTTCGAATAGAGCTTTATGTCCTGCCATCAAAGACAATCAGCGTACCATTGAATTTCTGCCATCTGGCAAAAACATTTTTTGGACCATACAGTATGATGCAAAAAGATTAAGAAGGAATGATTCCTGCAGAAGCTGTGGTTTCAGCTGCTACATGTGTAGGGGTTTATAATAAAGGCATATGTTGTAAAAATACAAATTCTGGCACACAATCTCAGCAGTGAAATTGATGTACAGTAATTTCAAAAAAGAAAAACATTACAAAACACAAATGTGCATGTTCAAAGAGCACTGGTGATAGTGGGGAACATAGATAGCGTTCACTAGATTCTCCTGTTCTGTGTCCTTAGGCACAGATCAATAACAAACGCATACAAGTTTCTGAACCTCCAATAGACATTAACTACTCATCCTCAGTGTCGGCCCTGCTAAGCTTACCTTTCCGAGAGTGTTTTTTAGTTAACTGCTGTCAGAACTACTGTTGTGCTCTATAAAGGACAGACAGGGCTATGGTCTTACCATGTAAGGGGAGGCTTATTTGATATGAATACAAAGGTATATAAAGGCAGATACTGGAGTGTAATTACACTTAATGGCTGGAAATGCTCCTGTTCAAGACATCTTGGTGTATGATGTCTGATTATGGGTGATCATTTTGTGCTTTTTGGTGAAAAAGCACAGCTCCCAGGTATTGGGCTTTACTGATGATAGGGGTTCAGAACAATGGGCTATTGAAGTGCATTGTCACTACCCCAGCTTAAGTGTCAGAGGATAAGGCAGGCAAGAACTCCAGGACTCAATTCATTGTAGCATCCTTAACCACAACTAAGAGCTGGTATGTTCTTGTCACTGGCTGCAGTGTCCCAATAAGGAACTCAAATTCTTGTGATTGTTTTAAAGTAGAGCTGTCACACATAAAAGGTCCCTGTAATTAATCAAGCAAGTGTTAAGTGGAAAGTAAAGGTTTGTTGAAACCTCAGGAACAGAACAACACTGAAAACAGTATACCACTCAGATCCTAACTTCTTTTTTCTCAGGTTCATAACTACAAGCAACCCCTTTCATATTGCTTTCACATTGTCATTTGATACATTGTTTTAATAAGAAAAATCAGTTATAGCCACTTTAAGTAAAGTAGCAATATCTGTACTCAATTACTCCAATACTCCATTACAACTAAAAGTCCTACAATGAAAATGTTACTGAAGTTTAAATCATGCATTGTGTTGCAGCAAGCGAGTAACACCATGATTGCCTTCAAGTAGAAACTGTACAATGTATGGATTTGAAACTGCACAAAAGATTTCTAGGATAAATCAGGGAGGTATTGTTGTGCAGCAAGGAGGCTATTGTTGCAGGCTTTTGCCTTTAGTCACACCACCCGTTCATCTGAAACAAACTGAATTCTTATCAGGCGATGGCTAGCAGAAAACAGAGGAAAAGTTCAGATTAATGACTTTAAGGGGCTGTGAGACACCTGATGAGAGTGAGACCACTGAATGCTGACTGGTGGGAGTTTGCAGGATGAGACTGGCAGGAGGCTGATGAGCAAACTGGCGGGCTGACGCAGGATACTGGCACGCTAAGCAGCTAACAGGATTAGCAGGCAGGACAGGGAAGGTTGACAAGGAGGGAACTTGTCAAATGAAGATAATTATTGACGTGTTGTGGAGTGGGAAAAGGCGTACATGACAATTTGGTTGATTTTTGCCATAGTTTCCCTATCACTCCTTATCATTTCAGATCATGCTATTCCCTCCTTGCTCTGCACTAGTCCCCAGTATTTCAGCTAATTATCACTCCTACCTGTAAATCTTCACTCAATCAAATCCTCAGCATAAAGCCCTGAGAGGCAAACGAGAAGGAACATTTTTCTTATGTGTTTATGACTGAATAACAGGTGTAAAAACGTTATCCCAGGATAATATTTCTAAGTTAGTTTTTTTTCCATCTGTGAAAAGTAGTGTTTGTTGTTGTAACACTCATATCAGCCACAAGAGGCTGAAGATCTAAAGAAGACTGAAACAATCATGTTTTCTTCATTTTTACGGGCACTCTCAACACAAGGCACATGCATTGGGTGTCAGCAGGTTATGTAACATTACTGTCATGTCTTTCTTTTGGATAGAAATTACTATTACAACAACAACAAAACTAGAAAAAAAACTTGTTTCACAATTTAGACTCGGAAATGATACAGATCTATAGAAAAATGCAATCATTAGCTCAATTATGATCAGAATAAAAATTGTCTCGTTCAAACACACTTATGGTCTGATGAAAGGATAGACATTTGTCACCTAAACATTCATTATGATCCCTGTATTTTTGGAACATCTATTCACTTTATGCACATGCTCACTGGCTTGAATTAATGTCCTTGTAGAATTAATGTCCTTATATTAAAATGTTCTCAAGGAAAGATGCACCGCTCTCTTTACAATCATATTCATTTACAAGAAAGCTCTCTAATTTTTTTGACGGGTGCATCTCTCCTCGGGAAACAATCTTTGAATAGGTGATATTAGTTTTGTGCATGGCCAATAAAACGGTCTGGTGTAACAAAATCTGCTTTCAAAACTTGGTGGAGTGCATTTGGTGTATTTAAAACCTACTTGTTTCTTGAAAGCTGGATTTCATGACTACATCGGAATAAGAGAGATTCAACAAATGATTACCTATTGATCACAAAGGGGCTAACGAGAAAGGCCAGACATAAACAAGGTTGGGAGAGGTACATCTACAATACTTGACTGCCTTGCAGAGGAACAGGCATGCTTGCTGAGCTGCAGCCTCTCATAGAGCTTGCTATGTTTGCTAAAATCATGAAAAAAATCATACATCACTTGATGACACTAAATGTTTCTCCAGAGAGATGTGTGATGTTTTTTTGACTCAATACAGAAAGCGACTCGTAATTCTATGCAAAACTAAAGAAATTAATGGAATATGTGGTATTTTTTGTGGTACATTTTGCCAATTGATTTACCAGAATTGAGACTTTAGCTTCACCAATTTCATGTACATGAGCTGTTACATTTGATTGTGTGGTTCTATACACAGTTGCATGTACAATAGTTGTCTCCAGTAAGAAACCCTCCGCAAATGCCATGTGTGTCACAAGAACAGTGTTTTGATCGTTCTGCATAACAGGCTGTACTTTTCAAGGTTTTATTCAGTTACTATTTTCAGACATACATCTTCCTTCTTACTCAATGTTTACCAGATATCTAAAAAAAGAAAAAAGAAAAAAATGAATATTGCCAGACCTACAGCACATACAGTATCTCTTTGTGATATTTGAGTGAGGTCTGGCCAAACTCACTGTCACTCTGAGATATCTGAATGAAATTATCTGGACAGTTTGAAACTGAACCATTGTCAATGGCATGCTTAGCAATCCTATTAAAGGATCAGTTTATCTACAGTAGATATACATATACCCACTAACCCAGTATCTGGCCATGAAGATAGTTTTGGTTTTTTACTTCCCAAATATTAAAGATATGCCTCTAAGATTTTACCCTAAAATAGAACAGAATAGAATGTACCTTTATTGTCCACTAGGATGGAAATTTGTCTTTGGCTCACCAAATACAAGGAAACACAACATGAAAAGCACACAAGCAGTTAAACAAACACAAAGATAAAATCATGTTATACATTAAACACTTTTAATTTCAATGTCTGTGGCCTAAATCATTTGTTGAGTTGAGAATATTGATGGCATTTGGGATAATACATTTTTAGTTGCCAGAGGGGCTCTATACCGCCTCCCGGAGATAAAGGGCTCAAACTGGCTGTGAGAGTATGGAAGGTATCCGCCAGAATACTTCTCTCTTTCTTCCTCATCCTTTTTGTAAAAACTTGAGTCAAGAGCTTTTGGGGTTTTGCTTGCCATTATCGCAGTCATAGTTATGACAACAGTTTAAGTGACAGAGATGTAATAATGGTTCAATGAATAATAGTAAGAGTTTAATTAATTAATTTAAAAGTAGATTAATGTAAATAAAACATAAAATTAAGAGGAAAAGGAAGAAAAATATGAAAATTCGTGCAAAAAAGTAATTATTACAAATATGATTGGAAACCTATAACAGTCAGTCTGAGGCAATGTCAAAACATGACATCCCAACCAGTAGCATATTTAACATTAACAGACGAGCTGCTGAGATTCAATTTGATTTGAGCAGTTTAATGGATTTCAGGATTCAGACAAAAGTAAAAAATGTGAAGGACTTTCGTTGTGAAGGCTGTTGTGATTGAACTTCCTGATTTGCTTTAAAAAAAAATGCAATTACAAATGCTTGTATTATGCTCTTAGCACCAGTTAAATTCAGGAGAGGCAGCATACGATTTGTTCAAGCATCTCAAGGATCAACAGCATTCTTTCACTTAATGAGAACATGCTGACTTTAAAAAATGATTACTGGATACCTTGTGGCATATTTGCACATTTAGAGGTAAGTTTGGAATATAGTGTGCAGCTATATAGAGTCAAAACGCTAACATCAATGAATAACACAACTAGTTAGATAGTTGAAAAATTATGTGGGAATAAAGTTTTACACTTTCAATCATCTGAGTGAATTTGTTTTACACTCCGTTTTGAACTATTTAACAATATCATTTGATAATATATTCAGTTTTTGTGTTTGGCATGTCTGATAACCCTTTACCACATTTTGTCAACTTCTGGGCTCCATATGCAATGACACTGATTCTTTAGATGCATCTCTGAAGTTCAAATATTCCACAAGTAGAGGTCCCACATAGAAAATATGGCATTTAAGAAATAGTATGTATTATTAGCTAATTGTGTGCTAAGTGTAATTGCTAAATGTATCAAAAGTAAAAGCACTCACAGTTAGAGCAATTTACTGTTATTTTATATACTGTTGGGAAGTTAAATCTATAACAGTGCATCATATTTTATAAACTGATCAAACATTTTGTATGTAAAATCTGTATTTTACAGTCTCATGGTGAGAAAAAGCTCTGTGTTTTCCTTCCAGAAACACTGAGCAACATTAAGCACAACAGGCCTTTTCCTGCCCAGTGATTATGATTAAATACCACAAGCTGTGGAGGAAAGACAACTTGTTGCATTCCCCACTCAGCACTACGTGGAGTATTGGAGGAGGGAACTCGGCATACGGGTAGACCTAAACTGCGCTTCAAGGATATGTTAAAGAGAGATCTCATTGACTTTGACTTAAAACCTGAGAACTGGACAACACTGTCACGGAATCATGACCAGTGGAGAACAAGCCTCCACCATGGTAGAGCATATGACCAAGGAACCAACAGAAACTGAGGGAGAGACATCTTTGCCCACTCCGTGTGTACTGATGTATCTATATTATGTCTTATTTGTATAGTTCTATACTAAACCTGTATAAAACTGATTCTGATTCTAACATGTATTTTTAGGTCTTTTACATTTTGTTAATTTCATATTGTATATTAAAGTTTTAAATCCCATCAAGTTTGCCTGTTCATTCATTCCAGCTCATGCACTCATGTTTAAAGGTCCCATGGCTTGACAATTTCTCTTTATGAGGTTTTTTAACGTTAATATGAGTTTCCCAGCCTGCCTATGGTCCCACCCGGGGGTGGCTAGAAATGGTGATAGGTGTAAACCGAGCCCTGGGTATTCTGCTCTGCCTTTGAGGGGAAAAAAAGCTCAGATGGGCTGATCTGGACTCTGCCCATTATGATGTCATAAGGGGCAAGGTTACCTGAATTTGGCCCACCCATGAGAGAGAGACATCATGGCTTTCAAACGAGCAAAGTGGCAGTTAGTCAAGGCCACGCCCCCAGCCTCCACCTTGCCCCCCCCTCTCTCTTTCTCAAAAGCCACAAACTCAGAAATGGCACGTCCTAAGGAAAGCTCATTGTGGAACTGGCTCTAGTGGTTGTAATTCTGCACCAAGGCTGATTTTGGGAAAGAGACATGAGATATGGTATTAGGGGACCACCAAGGTATATATAAAAGCATCCAAAGAGCACCATGTCATGGGACCTTTAAAGTAATAATAAAATTGGTACCATTGTTGTTAAAGTTTTTTAAGGTTAGGGGAATGTACAAAATGAATGTTAGGGGAACCTTCCCAAAAGGTTGCAATGTTAGGGGAATATTCTGGGAACGTTCGATGCAATTAAAAACTAACGTTCCCTGAACATCAAGAAAACTTTCCATGGGAACCAAAACCTAACCTTCAGGGAACATTCCTGCAACCAAAAACTAAAGTTGCCAGAATGTTCTGGGAACCATAAATTGTTAGCTGGGCAAGAATTAAAATGGGATAATATGTGAAAAGCGCCACGCACTGTCCTTCATGACAGGAACATGCCAAGAGAGAGGGGCCCTAAATGTATTTCTCTGTTTTGTTATTTAGTATTAGATGGTCAGATTCAATCTGAGTGGTATGTTTTTTGAGGCTTATAAAATATAGAATAACATCTGCTCCCATTAGTCCTTTTCTTACATTTGTCAATGTGAAACAGGGAGCTTGTTTACATGATGCTCTGTTATGAGTGGAGCCTGTTCTTACTGGCATTCTTTTTTTTACCATGTTTTCTTTTATGGCATAAAGCTGCTGTTGTGATTTCATACAGATTTCAAACGCAGACTCAGAAGTTGATGAATTAACAAAGGATTACATTGTAAGGGACAAAGGGGATTGAAGGTGGGATGAGCGAGAAGGCTGCTGGCAGACCCACTGGGTTGGCAGGAAGGGGTAATGGCTGGAGATGCTGAAGCAAGGCAGATGAGTGAGCAGCGATTGAAGTGGTTTTCTGCAGTATAGCTGTGGGGATGCAGGTGGAAGCAGATGGCCAGAGGAGAGTAATCCTGAAGCATACAAGAATGGGTTTAGATCAGACACAAAAACACTTGAAAAGTAAAAGTAAGTAGGCTAACAGGCCTACTTGGAACAAGAAACGGCCTGAGGTGAAACTACCACGGAAGCTAACTGAAGATCTGGCTATGAGTGGCTGAATGGCCGCTGTTGATATAGCTTTATGAACTTGATGGAAGGCAGGTGTGGATGATCAGCAGCAAATAGGAGCCAGGAAAGAGCAGAGGAGTGTCCGTGCCCACAGAAACAGAAACACAGCAACACATCACCCTAATTTGATGGCTCCTCGAGCCTCCAGGAGAGATCATCGAGGAGCTTTAGCCAAGTATACATGAGAGCAGCCTTCCCGGAAGCCGTATAGCTAGCTGACAGCTGATGAATTCATGTGACACTGCAGAGGAAAGGACATGTCATCCGGCTAAAAACACACTTGCTTGGTTTTTCTCTTCTCCCATGATTTCCTTGTGTCTCTCCCGTGCCTCCTCGATGGGAGGGACATTGGCTGTCATGTCACTTATTTGATAGCTTCTCGACTCCTCGGTTCTCGGTTGAATCGGAAGTGGTTCTGTCCCTCTTCGGTGAAGGCTATCTCAAAGATTTCTGCCCCGAGGAGTGGGTTTTGAGGAGGGAGAATCAATGAGTTATAGGTGAGGACACACAAGAGCAGCCTTCCCGAAAGCCGTGAACCTGAAGGAGTTCCTAACTCGGCCCAAACAGCTGACGGATTCATGTAACACTTCAGAGGAAAGGATGTCTCATCCCGCTAAAACACATTTGCTCAGTTCCTCTCATCTCCCATGATTTCCTTGCATTTCTCCCGTGCCTCCTTGGTGGGAGGGACTATGACGCAAGTAAGGGAGGCAAGTGGAGGCCGCAAGGAGGCAATTTAAGCGACATGAGATGCAGCAAGGGTAAAAACATAGAGAAACACAAGAAAACCTGTGAGAGCAACAGGTGTTTGTTCATTTGCACAATATAAAGCCTTCTTAATGAGCCTTATGATCAAGTGTTGTAAGTATGGGCTACAAAAATAACCTTAAATGAAATGAATAAACGTCTGTTTGTTCTGTTTTTCTCATTTTTGTCTTAGAGGAAATGTAAATGTAAATGTTCGAATAGAATATAGATTATTCACTTCAGCATCCTGGCAAGAGATTTGTGTTTGACTGTTTAACAGGATGATTAACGTGAAAGTGCTAAAATAATGACATTATATTTTTAGATTCATCTCATCCCAGCTTTTCAATCTTTTTCATCAACTTTCACAGCTTCTGTAATTTCAATGCAATCTCAGACTCTGATTGCTCTGTTGCTTGAATGCTAATCATTGCTACCGTAAAACTTGTTTTCTATTCTGCTCTTTTTGCATTTAAAGAAAGGTCATTGCATGATAAAAAAAAGAAAATGAAAACATTACAAGAGGTCAGTAAACAGATGACACTCCACAAGAGATGAACACAGTAAAGTGCAGGGATGTCGGATTCTGCAGGACTGTGTTTTATAAAATCACACTTCACATCACTGCACTACAGGTCTGTGGGGTAGACTAAAAAGAGAAATATTATGTGCCTTCATGACTGCCAGCATTCTGTCAGAAATTAGTCAGATCACCAGTTTTGTATAATAAATTCTCTCTCAAAATTAGTGAAATATAAAGTGATTGTCTGTCCATCATGTTGCTGTTTTTGTAGGTTGGGATGACAAACATATTTACAAAAACATGACTTAAATAAAGTATCTAATGTGAGCTCCTTTAAATATCTTGCCCAGCAAGTAATCCGATAAATATTGCTGCTAATGACAACACTGGATGTCTTTATACTCATGAATATCAGGAGAATGTGTTTTTAAATTACCCATTAATGAATAAGGTGAGAGAAGCCTTATAAAATAAAGTACACCATAGTTCCCTCCAGCTCGTCACAAAGCTCAAGGAGCTGGGTTTAAACCTCACTGTGCATGTGGATCATTGACTTCCTGACAGACAGACCCTTAGGTGCTGAGGGTGTCCACACACCTCTTCCACTCTCTTTTGCCACTTTGGACTCCTACACCATCATCAAGTTTGCGACACAGTTGTGGAGATTGTGATCACAGACAACAATGAACAGCGCTACCTGAACGAAATACAGGGCCTGACTTGCTGGTGTCAGCACAACAAGATGCATCATTGAAAACGTCCTGACAGGAAACATCACTGCCTGGTCCGGAAACTGCATTGAACAGGGCCGCAAGTCCTTGTAAAAAGAGGTTTGTTTTGCTGAACACAGTATAGGCGGTGCCCCACGCTGCCTAAATGATATTTACACCAGGTGTTGCAAGAAAAAGGCTTGGAGAATCATTAAAGGTCCCATTACATGGTTCTCTTTGGATGCTTTTATATAGACCTTAGTGGTCCCATAATACTGTATCTGTATCCAAAATTCAGCCTTGGTGCAGAATAACAGCCACTAGAGCCAGTCCCACAATGAGCATTCCTTAGTACGTGCCATTTCGGAGTCTGACCAACTGCCACTTTGCTTGTTCAATAGCCATGATGTTTCTCTCTCATGGGTGGGCCAAATTCTCTGGTCAGCAAAGCAGAGAAAGGGGAGGTAAACTTGCCCCTTATGTCATATAGGGCAAGATTTCAGACCGGCCCATCTGAGCATTTCTCAAAGGTAAAGCAGGATACCCAGGGCCTGGTTTACACTATTTCTAGCCACTGGGGGACAATATGTAGGCTGGGGGAACTCATATTAATGTTAAAAAAAACTCATAAAGGGAAATTTTCATGCTATGGGACCTTTAAAGATCCAAAGCACCCAGGTAACAGCCTTTCCTCCCTGTTGAGGTCAGGTAGAAGGTCCAATACACCAGGACAGCACTGAGAGGCTCGGGAGGAACTTTTACCCTGAGGCCAGTAGGATCCTAAATGAATTAAGCTGAAATGATTTAATTCCAAAAAGTGCCGGCATCAAACTCTGAGTCAAATTGCGGTTCTTTCTTCTCTTTGGAGAACTTAGGTTGCAGTAGTCCTACTCTGAAGTACAATTGCCCAATATGTATTACGAAAGTAATCTTTTTTTAGTGATCAATTTTCTAAAGTCAATACAGAGGCCTAACCCTCCCAGCTCTAAGTGCATTCTTCACCACACAGGAGAGTGTTTTCATTTTAAAATGTTAGACCTTCAGGACTAAAGAGACAGGCACAGGACACAGGGAAATTGTATTTTATAACTAGATTTTAGTCCAGTTATACAAGGGATAATAACGCAAAGACACAGAGGTCATTATCTGCTCACTGAAAGCAATGTGGGGGTATTCACAAGCTAAATGGTGCTATCATGAACCTATGGCCAGAAAACAACAATGGTTCTTCACAGCTATTTTCAGGTCTTTGTGGAACTGTAACATAATACTTTATATAGTTTGTAGGTCTATGAACATTTGCTTTAAAGTAAAGTAGCTTTGTTTGTTTTTTTTGTTAATTGAGAGGGAGAGTTATGTTGGTCAAGCTCAGTAAGAATTTATTTCATTAAGTCCTCCATGTCCTCCTTGACTTGACCGGATAAACGCTATAGAAACTGGGTGAAGGAGGTGGTGGTGGTAGTGGTAGTGGTAGTGGTGGGGGGAGGGGGGGTGTCATTACTGAGAATTCCTCATAGGGGCGACAGACCCTACTCACTATAGCTTTAACCAGGCAGAAACCAGTTCCAGACAAACAGACGTGATTTTTTTTTTTAAATATATAATTGCATTTGTAGATTACAGGCAATAAAATGCCTAATTCATTCAAAATATTGAAGTCTTTCATATCTGATAAAAAAGTCAGACGTCAGTAACAACACATTCATTTATTGAGAAACACTGTCGCACAAAAAGCAATTTAGCAATCATTCAAAGACACAAGAAAAACATTTATAACACACTTTCAAGAAGTCAGCATTAATTATAAACAATTATATACAACTACGTCATGAAGAATTTTGATTATTCCTAAATTCTTAGCCCTCTCTGGGTGAAGTAACACCTCCCTTGTGTGGCAGCTTCTGAATGAAAAACAGGAAACAAACATTGAAAATCTGTGTATAACTAGACACGCACACTCTGACTGTACAGTTTTAGGTCGAGTTAAAACTGATTAACTGAAAGCGGGATTTATAAAGCTTATTAATAGAATATTGATGTGTATCTTGAAATTGTTAAGGATCTTTGAGGTGTAACGTTTATTTCTCAGAAGAGAGCAGTCTTTTATTTTAATTGTATAAATGACCAAATGTCTTTAGCTCATAAACTTTACTGTGTAAGACCCTGAGGGTGTGTTGTCCTCAACATTTACAGATTTGAAAATCTACAGTATGTAGATTCACTGATACATTGTGAGATACACATATTAAATTATATTAAATGTTAAGATATTTAGCCCGTCACATTTTTGGATTTTATTTAGTTGGGTTGATTTGAGGGAAATGGGACAAGAGGAGCATTAGAAGAACAACACAGATGCACCAATATATTTGGAAGTTTAGAGCTAACATAGAAACAACGCTGCATCAAGGAGTGATTCATTAGCAAAGTTTAGTGTCAGTTTGTTGGATGTTGTGGAGCGTGAAGAAGTAGAGTTTTTGGTGTATGAACAGAAACTTCTGGTTAAAATGTTGTTCTCTACTAACCATTAAAAGCCCAAATGACTCAAAATATGCACCCGTGTGTCGTCATCCTAGACTTAGACAACTTTGTTAAATTAAAAAACTTCTGAGTGTGAAATACAGTTCATCACGCTCATCCACCGTGATGGATTAGTAAGTCATGCCTTTATTCCATTCAGTCAGTGTGTGTGTTACATTGTTGTTATTTTTTTATCTTACAGTTTGAAAAGCGTGTTTGAGAACTCTCAAAAGCGCTGATGTCAAAGTCTGATGTATTGTTATTATTAAATGGTGTTTCTTTTCAAAAGTGTAATTAACCTTCAACATTCAGTCAAAGCATTTTCATTTATATAGCTAATATCTCGATTTTCTACGGTGTTTTTAATGGTTTCTGTGCTATATTTTTTAGGCTGTGAACTTTGCACGTAATTTCGAACTACAGTGTACTGTGAAATGACAATAAAGCAATCTTGAAAAGTACAGAAGTTTTAACATAATATAAACTTGTAGAGACAAGGACATTTTCACAAGTAGAATCATGTATACCAGAAATTTCTTAAGTCTATTTTTTCTTTTTAAACTACTTAAGAGGAGGCAGAGGAAAACAAGACAGAAGTGTTTTGTAAACAAGGTTTTGCACAATGAAAATATAAGGTTAGAGGGGTCAATGCACACACTGAAAGAGAAGGTTTCTATAAGTGCTGCTATATTCTGTATGGAAGGTTATGCGAAGTAGTTCCTTGCCGCTATTGTCAGACGTCTTGGAAATGGGTCAAGGTCAAGGTGAACTTTATTATCCACAAGGGGAATATCATGTGCTCATTAATTACTCACCCTTGTCACAGACTTAGACTTCTTAGAGACTTCTCCTTATTAATCCTTTTTGGGAGGACTCCCGCAAGGAAATTGAAAGACAACATATTCTCTAAAACCACAGACACCACAGACAACCAATATAAAAAGGTCTCTACAAATAAAAGCAGTTTTTAAACCTTTACTTGAGGAAGTTATGACCAAACATGTCTTAAAAAAACATTTCCAGGCACTAAAGGTAAAATAAAAGGCCTCTTATTCATTTGGCAAAACATTGAAACATACTACATTTATATTATAAAATTCTATTTTATTATTATATATAGGTTAAGGGTCTAAAAAAAATTGATTTACAATTTAGTTATCTATATTATTTGAAAAACTGATAAAAATAGGAAATGGAGGCAGCAGTTCAGAGGTCTTGAACCAGACTTAGTTGGTACCAGTTCATTCAACAGCTGGAGGATCAATGAGAGACACTGAGGCCATTCATTAGTCGTAATTTTAGTTTAGTCAAAACTCTGCATCACACAAACAAAGCTCTTCAATCACTTCAGCAATGTTGTTAAGTCATATGAGACACTTTGGGTCAGTTATTTATCGTCAGTATTTGCAGCCACATCACAACGTGACCATGCAGGTGATCACCTTCAAAATGTCATTTCTCTTAACCATCCTGCTGGCTCACTCACTTCATAAAAGGCTTCAGCTGAACGAGAGGAAAAGAGAAACATGATCTAAAACACAAAGAACATACAGACACAAGTACAGCTGAAAGCACAAAAATAGAAAATGTTTATAAAAACAAAACAAAATACTGACATTCAGAATGAAGACGATATTTGTATGCTGGCAACATAACACATGTTGATGATTGTCGTCTTGCCTTACAGATAAATGTTACAAAAGTCCAGTCAGTGATGAGAAAAAGTTCTTTGGTATTTAAAAAATAATAGCTAGTATTACATGTTGCAAATTCAGTAATCTAACATGAAATATTAGGTAGCTGACAACAAAACACAAAAATCATCTTGCATATCCAGCACATCATGCTGTAAACACATAAAATAATGCCTGAAGCCTTTGCAAATATAATTTTCAAATAGTTTATAAACAAACAAAAAAGTGTGAAACTCTGAAAGTGCTTCATAGGCATCATTAGATAGTGTATCTAAATGGGTAGCAACTTGTCTTCCAACAACATGCTTTAAAATTATGGCAAGAAAGGCAAGCACAATCAAACACATCACAGCATGCTCACCAGCTTCTATTGTCAACAGTAAATCAAAAAATATTTCATAACTTAAAACATCATCAAATCAATTTAAAACGGAACTGCCGGTTATGGTATACAGGGAGGTTCAAAAACGAAGGGGTGGGGCATTTCATTCTGAGTCCACAGTAGATGGCAGCAAAGTAGAACTA
The DNA here is from genome assembly GCF_008692095.1 of Etheostoma spectabile. Lineage (NCBI taxonomy): Eukaryota > Metazoa > Chordata > Actinopteri > Perciformes > Percidae > Etheostoma > Etheostoma spectabile. The sequence goes on along the minus strand of NC_045733.1, from coordinate 7,211,193 downwards.
AATACTGAGTTTCTTTGGTGTTAACCATTCAAGAATCAATGACAACATTTAATGAAGGTAAACTGAGTCAGAGTATAAAAAAAACAATGAGCAGATTATTGACATGTTTGCGTAAAATACATATACTATATATATATATTCAAACAAAAACACATATGGCGAGAGCACATATGCATAGTCAATAGAAAACCTGTCTGGTGGCCAGCATTATTAAACACAAGAACTGGGTTTTATAATGTGACAGTTTACTGGTGCGCCGACAAGGCAGTTCTCAAAGATAAAGTGCATCAAGTTAGTCATTCATAACCTGAGTTGAGCTATTTTAACTGCAGGATCCATTTTCCAAGACAGTTTGGAAAAGATAGACTTTTACAGCAAAGATGATTTCAGCAGTCTCAAGTCTTTAACGCACCGACTGTGGCCTGTTTTATTTTCATTTTAACTGCCTTATTTGTTTAACTTATTCTAACCCTTACAAATAATGTAGTTTCCACATCAAACCCACTGCAAACATATTTGGTGCAGCTTTTAATAACCCCTGTAGTAAACTGCAACAAATTGCATGAGCGACCTACAGTGTCTCTTCTTTGGCTGATGCACAAGTACAGTACATCCAAGACACTGAGCAGTATCATCATAAAAAGGCAAGTAAACATTACAAAAGGTGCTTGTGCACAGCTACAAATTATATTTTGACAAGAAAATTCCTGCTAATGTGCACCTCAGCCACAGATTTAATAGCATTTGAAGTCAAATATTAACAGCTGAGGGCTACTGAGCGTCTAGATGAGCCTGTGCCCAATATGCTCCTGCAGCCACAGCAACAGAGGCTGTAGACAGCTGGGCCCATCAGACACAGCCTCTGTGTACATCTGCAGCAGTACCTCTTGTAAGACAAGCAGCAAGGGTAAGCTCATGCTCAGTAGCTCATACAGTAACGCATAGTCCTGGGCATTGTCCCTGAGGTGGCCGGTGAGGGCCTGTGCTGTACCACGCACACAATGGGACAGATACCAAGGGGTGTTACACACAGCGCGAGTCACACTCAGGGGCCAGCTCAGGTGTTTCCTCATGAACGAGCTGAAGGTACCTGCTGAGGGTTGACTATGCAGGTCTGCTGTGCTGCTGGACTCTGAGCTCTGTCTGTCATCAGCACATCGCTCCTGAACTCCACCTCCAGAACGATTCTAAGACAGAGGACAGAGGAGTTAAACATCTTACAGTAAATATTGCTAGGATCAGATGGATACTGTTGGAAATGCAAAGTACTCACTGAGCGTCCAGAAAAAGTCCTCTGTAGATTTGTCCCGCTGCTGCGTTTCTCAAAATGAAGTTTGCAGTACAATTTTCCTGCACGATCACAAGAACTGTCAGTACAAAGTAGCCAAATAAACACTGAACTTTGCTCCTTTTGTTTTAGTAAAATGCGGATTTAATACTGATGAAGAGCTGATATGGGATAACACGTACCCTGTTCAGAGTCAAAGGCATGTGCTCCCTGTCGCAGGGCAGAGCTGCAGGTAGAGCAGCGGAAACACTCTCTGTGGAAGTAGACCCCCTCGGCACAGACCCTCTCCACCATATAAACACGTCTCTCGCATGAGTGACACTGGTCACCTGACGGGGGGAACGCCCTTCGTAGTGAGCCACCCTGGAAAACAAAGGACAGGCAGCGATGATGGAAAAGGAAAACAGGGAAGATGAGCACTCATGTCACACACTTTGAGAAAAAAAAGTCTTTAACACGGACTTTAATCTTTCTATTCAGCTACTATTTCCCACTACTTAAGCTCAGGTAATTAAATACATCATAACCTTAAGATTCCTGAAATAGCTGACACAGTCATGCATTTAACACCTATTGGTGGCTTTAAGAAAATCATATACTGTGCTAACAATTTTTACCATCTGTTTGACCAAAAAGATTCCTCCAAATATTATTTTAAAGGAAAGACTGTGTCTATATTCTTATCTCTCTTTTTAATTCAAGGCCAGTCCTCATTTTTGGTCTACGTACTTGAGTTAAGATTTTCTTTGTGACAGGTCCCAAAATGTTTCAGCTAGAAATTTTAACTCAGTGTTGAGTTAGTTACTCTTGGAAGTGTCGGCATGCTTGGGGGAAACGCAGGTGGTATGACATGCCAAACAAGTGACAGTGTGAGATTTTGAGTGCAAGATGAGGAACACACAGCTGTTTGTAATGCGTGCTTTAATTCTCAATGTTATCTTGGGGATATTTTGAGTGACAGTTGATGTGCGGGCGAGCTGTATGAGGCTCTGTATGTGGGGTCATCTTCAGAGAGGGTGACCACTGTCTACACCTTTAAAGCCTACACACTCAAAAAAGAGAAGTATAGACAAGAGATAATCCCAAGGTTATATGGATAAACACTGAGGTTGGGTCAGTGAGAAAGTTTGTCATGTCTAATCTGTTTCCCCAATTGCTCTACAGGAATCAAAAATTGTGTACCAGGAGTTGTGTATATTTGTATTACACTAGTATAAGTCCTGCTATAACATCTGGCTGTTGAGTTGGAGCAGGCTGTTTGGGATGGGTGGAGCAGAGAAACCCACACAGTGCCACCACAAGAACACACACTTCTCTTCTACGAGGACTGCTGGTAATTAAAAGCACACGGGGCAGAAACAGCAGTTAAAGCAAAGCTTTCTTGCAAAGCAGCAGCCCTTTCGCATAAATCTGTCTATTATAATTAAGAAGATACGTGACAACAATGTAAATCTTGGGCTATGATGCTTATTTTATAAGCTGTTTTAGAACAGGCCTTATGCGTGCTGCCTTTGGGGTAAATAAGATACGTTGACTCCTCACTACTAAAACACACATCATTAAGTCTTTTTGCCAGTTCTATAAGTACACCTAGATACAACTAAGGCTAAGACCAGCCTGGTCTCGCAAAAATCTGTGAAATGATCACAAATTGTTCACCGCATTACATGGTGGTGGCACAAAACATGTGAAAAGTCTGTGTGGCCTCCAGGGAAAAAAAATGCCAATGTAAAGTCAATGAGAAGGTGACTTAGCATTAGGAGTGACAATGGTAGCGAGTAGTATGAAAGCCCGAAAATCCGCGTAAGAAGTTTGGTTGGGGTGGTGAATAGGTCAAACACAGGACTTTCACCTGGGAGACTGGGGATCGTCTTCTTTTCCTAAACTTTCCTAAGCCCACCCACAACCTTTTTCTTAACTTAAGGGGCCGTGTTTATTTCATGGAAGTCTTCCGTGGGCCCATCACAGATTTTTTTGTGATTCTGTGAAACTGCCACAGATTTTGAGTTGAGGGGCCGTGTTCATTAGTTGGGCATTGTTGGATTTAAACGATTCTGATTCCAATTCCGATTCTTTATTTTGATTTCGGTTCTTATCGATTCTTGATTCTGATTCTTTGAGGGGTGGAGTTGAAACGGGTCATGTTCTTATTTTACAAATAAGAGGAAGGTTTTGTTTTGATTCAATAGTGGGTTGCAGTTTTACAGTGCTTTGTCAATGTAAAATAAAGCCACACTAGAGCGCTGCTTACTGTGCTCCATTGCTGCAACACAACAAGCGCCTGCCGCTACGGAAACCAAAACATACTGACAAACAGCATATTAAATTTGGATCTGATGATCCGATTTGAAACTAAATCCTCCAAACAATTCCATTAAAGAAACAATTCTACTGGAATCATAATTTTTTAAATGATTCCAAGTAGGAATTGGTTCTCGATGTCCAACCCTAGTGTTCATTTCACGGAATTCTGTGAGATCAGGTTGGCTAAAACGCTAGAACGCTATGAGAGCAGTAAGAGTGAACCAAAACAGTAACGTTAAACAAACAAATAGATAGACAAAGTGCTAGTGAATTTAGTGACCCTGAGGAGGAGGAAGATACAGTAAGATTTGTTGATGAGACTTGAGGGCCTTTACAGCCTGCGGGTAAGTGCTAATTGAAAAACGGGTAGATCTAGATCTGATACTTTCTAGCCTTCTGCCTGATGGCAGAGGGGTAAAAAGGGAATTAGCAGGGGTCTTTGAGTATTTTCAGTCCAATTTTGAGTAGACGGGTGTTGTAAATGTCACAGATCTTAGGGAGGTCCCGCCAAATTATTCTTGATGCTGACCTGACTACCCTGTCCCGTGCAGACTTATCATCCACTGAGCAGTTACCCCACCATACAGTGATGAAGAAAGCAAGAGTAATCTCTATCACAGCCCAGTAGAAGTTGAGCATCCCAGCCTTGGACACTTTTCTGAGTTGTCTTAAAAAGAGAGGCTCGAGTAACCCCTGTCACATTGTCAAATTGTTTTCATATTGTCATTTGAAATATTATTATAAAAATGTATTATAGTCGCTTTAAGTTCACCTTGATTTTAAAAAAAGTCATTGAATTAAGACATAATTAACTGCATGTAGTTATATATAGTGTAAAAAAAAGAATTGTGTTGTACAAAATGACGAGGGAGCAAATTAGCTGCATGCAAAACTTGTGAACACACACACACACACACACACACACACACACACACACACACACACACACACACACACACACACACACACACACACACACACACACACACACACACCACACACACACACACACACACACACACACACACACACACACACACACCACACACACCACACACACACACAGTCAGGGTAGGGTCACACGCCAAGCCTGACATAGTCACCTTGAGAACAGCAGAGCTGTCTGCTGAGAACAACCCTCTAAGGTGAACAGCTTTTTCCTTTATACTCTTTGTGTGAAACTCTCTAGCCTGTTGTGTCTGAGCTTTTTTCTGCAGGATGACATGGAGCACAGGAAAAAAAGAAAAGCCATCAGTCTCACCTCCTCTGTACAGAGAAACACATTCTCCGATCTAAAGTGGAGCTCTCTGTGGGTAGGCATAATTAGGTATACTAATACCCATTTAATAAGCACGACATGGTTAAATGATGAAAGGCCTTTCTGTTCTACTTTCACAATAAGAAGCAGGATTTGACAGCTAAGTGTGCATTGTCGGGAGGAAAACAAAAACGTTGCTGTGTGGAACAAAGGCTGCCTTATTACACCTATTTTACACCCGACTTATTGTGTTTACTTATACTACACTGGAGCAGAGAACTGAGACAGGCTTACAGACCTGGCAGTTTAGCCAAATAAATATCTACGTTATTACATTACATAGTAAAGTATTGAGTTTATAAGGCTTAAATGAGTAAAGGCCAAAATAGTATTTAGCATTCCATAAGTATGGAATGCTGTTAGCCTACATCATACTATATGTCAACTAGCAGCATTTTGTCAGCTATAAAAGGGGTCTGACAATCAATACTTGAAGAAGACATTGAACATTTAACAGAGCTCATTTCTGTTCAAATTGCAGGTGCATCTGTCAAAAAACAAAATGAGAAGATTTAATATATAAGAAGATCCTATAAATCATGACCATGTCAAACATAGACAAGCTGTTTTAACAATGATGAGCAGTGGTTAAGAAAATAACTCATGTTTGTCATAGTGATTTACTTGAAATATATTTCTTGTTTTCATTATTTTAAGAAAATTCTCTAAACAAGTGAAACTGCATTTGATGGTACTATATCTCACACATCAGTTCTACACTTAATGACTTGATAAGGACAACAATTGTGCAGTGCTGGTCTGAGCCAATACAGGCATGCTTTGGCAAATCTGAATAATCAAAATAGCTTATTTGCAGACCGGCCCTGGCAGACCTGTTCCTCCCGCACTCAGACAGGCCAATGATTTGCCTGTGTGCCTGTCTCCGCTCGAGGCCAGGTCTGCACGCCTGCTCTTGCCATTTTCATAAGGCCGGATAATTTAGGGGCTGACTTCACCATCTGACTACACATTACATTAGCCTAAATGAATAATCATAGCATAATATATAATCAACGTTCACTCTGGGGCCTTTTTGGGGGATCAGAACATGCAGCGATCACAAGGTTTAAAAAGAGGGACAGAAAGAAAAAGTAGAAGTTAAAGATATGAAGGAGATAGAGATCACCTCAGAGACATGTGCATCCACCTCCCTGAGGCGCTGGAGAACTCTTGACATGAAATGGATTGCTGAGTGGCAAGAGGGAGATGAAGCAGGGGCGTCTGCACTCTCAGGATGAGGCTGGGGCTTTGTTTCAATGTGCGTCTGATCAACATGCTTGAGCTTCACTACAGAAATCAGATGCTGGACATCAGGCTGGAGCTGAGGTTTGGGCAGCGTCTTTGGAGGCAGGCGAACTAAGTGTTCTGCTGCTTTTCTGATACTGACTTCAAACTGAAAGGGATGATATACAGTAGTGCACACGTAAGCGGTGGTGAAGCTTCTCATCAAGCAACCAAACTGTGAAGCTTTAATTGATTTATTATCTTTCACCCACTAGGCAATCATTTAAAGAACACCACAAGTGTTTTTATATGTTTCAGCTTAAAAAAATGAGGTGCCCGCTCTTGGATACTTCTCACGTTCATTGTGCTGCAATGTTAGATAATCCATTACAATGAATATTCTGTCTGCTTTATATTTTTCCAGAGTTCTGTAGTCATCATATGGTAACGCTGTTGAGAACAGGCTGTGACATCTGAGACTTGTGAGTCAACAGCCAACAGCTACATTCAAATGAGATGATCCATATTATCTGTTTTTTTACACTTGATGTTTGCTAATTGTTTGTATTGTGGGTACAAACACTGCCGTCTGACCGCTCCAGACTACCTGCATTTCTGAAGGAGGTTTAGGTGGGACTGGAGGCCTGAGTTTAATGTGCAGACTCTCAGCCAGCTCAACAGTTTGCAGCGGGAAGGACTTCTCTCAGGAAGATCGTTAATGAAAAGGCACAGAAATAGAAAAGACTGAAAAGATTAAATGCTGGAAACAAAAGACAAGAGAGTGGTGTGGCATTAGCGAAAGGAAAAGTTTTGTCAGAATGAAACAGCAGACCACTGTTAGAGCTCCAGCTCACAACAAGGGAAATGTAAAACATACTGTATTTTTGATCCATTTGAGCAATTTCTTTTTAACAATATGCAGGTAGGAAGGATGTACAAAATATTGGTCTGTAGTTAAACAAATACATGCAAATATACTTACTTACAGCCTTAAGGGATGACAGTAAAAACTGCAGCCCTACTACAATAAAATAAAATATATGTGTTTATTGTGTTTTTTTCACCTGTTTTTTCCGGATGGTGGAGCTTGGTGTGCTTTCAAACTTGGCCAGCAACTGAGTAGCCATTGAGCGCACTTTGTTTTCCTTGGGCTCTTGGTCATCTCGCACTGCAGAGCCATTACTCGACAGATTGGTGGCCTAACGAGAGAAAGACAATAGACAAGATCCTAATATTTGAACATGCTTATTTGTCTAGAAGATAAGTTGAAAATTACAAGTAGGTAGTTTAATTAACAAACCTCCTCTAGGTAACTGCAGAACTTCCGCCTCCTTTTGTAAATTGGATCTATACTGTCTGATTTCTTTTCATCCTAAAAGTACAGCACAAAGGGATAAGACTGAATATCCAACAGTCAAAAGAAGGGCAGAAATTCCAAGCCAAAAAAGGCTGGAGAAAATCTCATAAATGGCCCCTAAAAACTAATTTAACAACGACAAAATGCATGTATATAAATTAATCCCACATTAAACAAAGATATTGGAAGTCAGTCAACTTGTTATATTTAGTACATTAGATTTAAACATTTCAGTGTTGAGTTACCTTTGGTACCCGTTTCCTGGGAAGCGCAAGATTGAGCACATTATTATTACTTCTGACTTCCTTAGATGGATAATCTTCATTGTTTTCATCCAGTCCTCTGGAACCTGCAGTAGAACACATGACTGCATCAGAGTTTTCGTAGTTTCCATGGTGCACAGTCATAACTTTCAGATAATATCAATGAATAATGACAGACAATATAGATAAGTAAAGTTATATGAGTGGTATGGGAATAAAGAAAGTTGCTGTATTTGTTTAAGAAATGTTCCACTACATAAAAAGGCCTTTGAATTGTTCAGCTGCATGTCAGAAGGAGAACGGTTGGCTGGTGTTAAATAAAACAACATAGTAAAGATATTCATTAAATATCCCTTCAGTAGAGACAGGCAGCTGTCTTCATGTTGTCAAGACTCTTAGACTACAGCAGTTCACAGATCTGCTACAGATACACATTCCTCTTATGTACTTGTACTTGACTAATAGGACTGCACTATACACATTTTTACAGGAAACCAAATGAAATTCAATACTGTCGTTTCTGTTTTTTTGTGGTCGTTTGTACATATTTTAAATCATAAAATACAGTGAAGAAGATGAAGACCAGAAACAGACATCAGTGTCTATAATTACAGAGTAGATTACAATTCAGCAAAGTAGAGTCAAGTCCAACCGAGTCAAGTGAGGTAGAATCAAATTGATTAGATTCGAATGAAATGAGTACAGTAGAGCTGAGTTGTATCTACTTGAGAAGTAAAGAGCAGGGAAGTGCAAAGTACATTGGAGTTGAGTCAAAAAGAACACAGTAAAGTACAGATGAATGCAGTCAAGTAGAGTAGAGTTGAGTTGCGTTGAGCTAAGTAGAGTTGAGTTTAGTAGAGTCACGTTCAGGACAATTTAGTCCTGACAGTTAAGTTGTATATAGTAGAGTAGATTAGAGAAGAGCTGAGTAGAGTAGATCAAAGTAGAGTAGAGTAAAGAAGAGTAGAGTACCTGAGGCAAGTAGAGGTGTGCCCCGGAACAGCTCGTAGAACTTGGACAGGTAGGTGATCATCCTTGTCTTATCCAGCTCCTGATCGTCACTCAGCTCCTTCACAGATGTGAATGGTCCGATCCCAAATTCACGCTCACTGATGTCAAAAGCCAGCTGCAGGTTTGCACAGTGGTCTTGCTCTTTTAAAGAGTCAAAATCTCTGATGGAAAAAGAGAGTAATGGTGGCTTGAGTAAAAGGAAAGTTATAAAAAAAGATTTAGAGAATGTATGTCATGGCAAAGTATAAAGTTCCTCTGCCAGCCTATAGTAGGGTTTAAATTTTTATGGTGAGGCCATTTACTTCTGGTTTACGTTTTCCCTGATCACTTGGCAATGCATACATGATGAGACTTCTTTAATTAAATTTTTTTTAAACAAATTTTTACTTTAGTGTAGTACCATAACCATTTAAGATACCCTGAATAATGAGACAAGAATGTAAAAGTAATGTTTGTAACGGAGATTCTTAAAAGGATTATTTCCATTTCATGTCATCTCTAGTGTGACTGATGTTTAGCGTTCAAGATAAGATAATACGCATCCTGATAAGAAAGCATTAACGTAACCTAAATGGAATGACTTTACACAGAAAATTATCTTTATCAATTTTTAGCCCTGCAGAAGAACTTGTTTCTCATATTGCAGGAGAAAAGGGCAGCAAATTACTTCTAATGGGAGAAAAAAAACTAGTTCTGATTTCTCTACCTACCCTGAGCAGGCACCATTATAAATAATGTAAAGAAGAGAACAGTCACCTAGCAGCAACACACACAAACTTTGGTGTTATGTCATAAGTACGGAGGCTCACACTTTATTCCTTTCTTTCTCTTCTGTGAACCTGCTCAACTCTCTGCAGCGTGCTCTGCTGAAAGGCATGCATATGGAGGGAAGGGGGCAAATGACAGTAGTTCCTGGAAACTTACAGGACCACATGAAATTGTAGTGGCATGTGGCGAGGAATGAAGGCAATAATTAAAGAGTGGATACGATATAATTAGATTTGTAAAAGTACTAATCTACAGTTGCATTGGCTATTCCATGCTCTGCAAGCCAGTCTAACCCTAAAAAGTGGAAAGTAAGGTACAGTTTCTTCTATTTTTGAATAAGGACTGTGTCCAAGGCTCCAGATCCACTCACAGAAATGACCACAATTTGGACCTTCTCAAAAAAATGAATACAGGTACAACAGCAAGTATTTATTTCAGTTGAGTTGATAATTTCACTGACAAAATGGCCTTAGTAAAAATGTGTGAAATGTACATAGCTGCACTCTCAAAACTTCTCTGTTTGCAACATAGACTGCCAGCTAACTTTACGAGTAGTGCAGCTATCTATCAGCGCTCAAAGAAGGGTAGAGAGTGCAGCGGAAAACACATAGATCAAAGAGCTACTCCCATGGCATGCATCTTTAACACAGCTATAAGAAATGAAATTCCTCACGACTAGTTTTTACAAAAAAGGGTGCAGAGTTCATTTTAAAAAACAAATGAACACAAAACATGAACACAAAAGTTAATGTGTTCATGCGTATGCATTCAAAACACTGGTTTAAGATGGAAAGATTCAGAGCTGCATGCTGCTTCTGATATTATCTGATGTGTATTACGTACATCAGCTGGGGTTTGAACTTGTGGATGAGGGCGCAGAGGGCGATGCCACTTTTCCAAGAAGACGTCAAGTCTGTAATCATCACATTCTTGTAGCCCTCTGTCTGTTTCTGGCACCAGGTAAGAAGCCTCGCAGGTCTGATCTCTGACTCTACAACAGAAACACGGTAAAACAATGCAATTCCTTAAATAACTTCTCACATCAATGCAGGCTGTGTTAGAAAAAAGCTCCCACAAGTTTATGCTGAAGAAGATTTGATGTCACAAGCATGGACCAACACATGGTGTGCCAGTAAGTAAGGCCATATCAGAAATAAAGCTGAGGTATGTACATATCTTTGTCATTTTTGTCTGGACACGTACTTCCTCGCTGCCTTTGATGAGTCAGTGACTCGAGTTACTTTATTTGAACAGCTCAGTTCAGCGTGTGGAGAGGTACATAAAGTAATGCTGAACTTGGAAAGCAAGAAAATTGTGTTTCACTGTTCTTCCCACAACCGGCTCTTTCTTCAAGGCTTTTTTTTTTTAATCCTTATAAAAAGTAACAGAGTGGAAACCCCTATTAGTCAGTCAGATAACTACTGTAAATATTCTAAAAAAAGGGTCAGGAGCAAATCTGTGCTCTGGACGACAGATCCACTCATAGAAACAACCCATGGGAATCTGTAAAGTTACACTTACCTCGTCTGCAGAGATTCACAGGCCGACGTATGGTAGCAGCACGCTCCAGAGAGCAGGAATTCACCTCTCCCCTGATGTACAAGTGACGCACCTCAAACAGGAAGAAAAGGAAAAATTATTATAATAAAGACACTCAAGAAGTTGTGTTTATTTGTTAAAACAAAAACAGATGAACAGATGGTAAGAATCTGATTTTGTCAAAGTGGGTACTCCCTCTCACCTGGTGTGGCCTGACACAAGAGGAGTTGAGGTTGGGGTATCGAGTCCCAGGGTCAATGGTGTACTGGTCAAAGTTTTTGCCAATGTTTTCAGTTGTTGTCTGTGGAAGTAGCCTGTAAATACTCTCCCTATTGAAACACAAGAGCAATTTATGGAGCTAGACTTGTTCCTTTATTATATGTGAGAAAATAAACGATCTGAGAGGGAAAAAAAATGTTTTAGAGAAAAGGTTTTCATAATAGCAAAAAAAAAACGTCTCTCAAAATATTTTTTTAAACTCTCAAATATATATTTTTTGCTAACAGTGTGAAAAAAAAAACTCTCAAAATGTTTTTCTTCTCGCTCTCAAAACCTAAGTCTTTGCTCTCGATTCAATTTCTTGCTCTCGTCTCAGGATTTTTCTCTCGATGTGAAAATAGTGTCATGGGTGTGGCCACGTTCCTATTGGTCAGTTGGGTGAGCACCGTCTTGTCCTGGGAGTCCCTCTGAATCATTACACCATTGTCATTGACATAGATAAATAACTAGCAGGCAGCCGACTTCTAAATAAATACCTTTTGATTATCTGAACACTTTTTAACAGTCATTCTGAAACACTGGCGGTGACCTCCAGTCCTGCAGCCGCAGACGGACCACCATCAGTGGGGATCGGGCACTGTGAAAACATTGCTAGAAAGCTTTGCCGCCGATCTCGACCTTATCTAAACGGAGCTCCAGCCGGACACGGAGAGCTCCAGACCCGGTAGGAGCGGCGCAACCCCCTGGAGCTCAGCGCCAGTGTTGGTGGAATAGCAAGCTGGCGTTAGCAAACTAACCAACCAGCCCGCACACATAATCATCGTTGATGAACAAGTTTCAGTTTGACTGTTAAAAATTGTTTAGAGAATTAAAAGGTATTTATTTAGAAGTGGGCTGGATGCTAGTTATCTATCTATGATGGTGACAATGGTGTAATGATTCAGATGGACTCCCAAGACAAGACACCATGACACTATTTTCACATCAAGACAAAAATCCTGAGACGAGAGCAAAAAATTGAAACGAGAGCAAAGACTTTTGGTTTTGAGAGCGAGAAGAAAAACGTTTTGAGAGAAATGCCTTTTTTTTTTGAAAGACTTTTTTTTTCCCACACTGATAGCAAAAAATATATATTTGAGAGTTTAAAAAAGTGTTTTGAGAGTGATTTATTTTGCTATTGGTATGAAAACTTTTTTCTGTCAAATATAATTTTTTTCTCTCATAAAAGGCTTTTTTGCTTTCAGTGTGATCACTTTTTCTCTCAAACATTTTTTTTCTCTCAGATCATTTTTTTCTTGCATGTAATAAAGAAACAAATCTGGCTCAATACAAGACAGATGCATAGACATGCATATTTTAGGCTACAAATTCTTTTTGTCACATACAGCAAACATCTCCCACTATCTGCTAGCTACCTGTCCCCTAGAAAAAAAAAAATAGTCTCTGTAGACCACCCAGGCTCCACAAATGCCAACAAAAAACAAACTGTGCCAACCTGCACCACAAAACATAAATAGTGTTCCAGCCAATAACCGACAAGAAGGATTTGGGGGTGGGGGTTGGGTGGTTAGTGTGCGGAAGGTAGGGGGAGGGCATGGGAGGAGGAGAGGGAGAGGCAAGCTAGCCTCCGTTTTGTTTGACAATACTTTGAACGTCAACAAGTGAAATCACCCAACATATGTAGCATAGAGCAACGTGTGTGTGTTTGTGTGTGTGTGTGTGTACCTCTCTGCCAGCACTTCCACAGCCGTCCTACCCTGAGCCCAGCTCTTTACCATCCAGGCCGTGTCAAAGGCAGCCAGGAAGCCTCTGGCGCAACCTGTTCCCATGGGCCAAAAGGGCTGCACAGGAACACACAACAAAAATATGAGTGTATGAATATAAATGTGTGTCAGTGAACATGAAGGATGAGCTGTTACATGTTGTGTAACAGCTTCTCTTCCTTAACACCCGGCTAACTTCATACACTCACTTGAACTGAGCTCACTTGACTTGATATGTCTTGCTCTTCCTTACCTCTAACAGACTGTCGCCAACCAGTGCTACCAGCAGCTGGTGTCCAAATCTCTCCCTGACCAGAGCAGCGTTCTCGGAGGCGTACATGCTTGTGAAGTCAAACATTGCTACATCTGGCTTCCCGCAGTGGTTCATGGCAAAATCCAACGTGGGAAGTTGGTAGTTGGTGCCAAAGTCAGCAGCCTCTCGGGCGTAGCACAGAAGAGCATCCTGGTTGACATTCTCACTGCTCAGCAGCATCTGGGTGTCTATGTAATCCTGGTGAACAGGAGTACGACAGTCAGGAGAAGTTCACACAGAGTAAGAGGGAGTGTAACTAAAAGACCAAGATTGTTTTCTTTATGATCTGTTCTTTAAGAGTTAAGAGTTTTTTTTGTAATTCTGCACATAAAAGTGTAATAAAAGCCCTAATGTATAAAATGCATAAAATAACAAAAATGACAACTACAGATTGTGGATATGATATACTGAAATGTATACAACTAGCCTGGTTCTAGACCTCTGAAGTGCAAAGATTTAGATAAAATAATCAAATTAAACAAAATGGAAATTCAGTCTGATTATTAGTCTTAATCAATCTTAAGTGATACAATTATTGGCTACCATGCTATTTCCAAGGCCAACATGTTAATAATTTACAGTACTACTTAATTCAACACCTCTCTAACACAGTCTGAAGAAAAATGAAGTAAAGACAGTATTTGGGGATGTTGCATTTGATTGCATTATGTTGTTAAATATGATGTTCATGATGTTGATTTCTTGTCATCATGATCAAATATAAACTATGTTGAAAATTAACGGTTAAAAGCACATTTTCAAAAAGTGAAGAACAGTGAAAAAGGACACAATGGATCCCTGAAGACATGTTCTGCTTACATTAATGACAACTCCCTTGTCCAGCAGGCTCTGTTTTTTGGCAGTCATGACAAAGTAGTGTGTGTTGTCTTTGTAGTACACAATGTTCTCCAGATCGATACCTGCAAAAAAATAATATGGTTTGAGACTAGCTAAAACATTTTTGAAAAGCACTAAATGGACATCAAATTGTTGCAGACAATCTAACCAGTAACTCAAACCCATCAATGTCTAATGCATCTTCATGCCAGCTAATACCACAATGAGGCAGTTTGACTGAGCTTCTTTCCCACCTGTCTCCTCTTTGAGGTCAAGAAAGAACTTCTGGTTGAAGATGAAGGCAACGCCGCTGATCTCTTCTACTTTGGCCTCTGCAGTAGTGTTCCTGTTTATAAAGTTGGCTGTGATGGCAATCGCCAGCTTTCCCCTGAACTCCTTCCGCTTGAAACCTGATAGAAAAAAAAATACAAATAAAAGAATGAAACAGAGAAATAGGGGGCAGGGGGGGTTCCCAAGCAAACCTGTCCTATCGACTTGTCTGTTAAAGCACCCATATTATGCTAATTTTCAGGTTCATAATTGTATTTTGAGGTTGTACCAGAGTAGGTTTACATGGTTTCATTTTCAAAAAACATTGCCGCAGATTCTATTTTCACCCTGTGTGTTTAGGTCTCTGTTTTAGCTACAGAGTGAGAGATCTTACTTCTACACTATCTTTGTTGGGAGTTGCACATGCGCTGTAGCAGCTAGATAACTCTTTCTCCAACTTTGGTCAGTACATGTCAGGATTAGCTGGGAGACTTCTTCTAAACGAGGACACACTTGTGGAATACCTGCAGAACAGGGACATGGGAGTAGTTCTTTTGTAGATTATGGTGAACTAGTGTGTGTTGTAGCAGTGTTTTGACATTGAGAACAAGCTAGCATGCTAGCCCTAGCATGCTACGGTTAGCTGTGCAGATTTTGAACAGCTCACCCGGAGACTGAAGGTGGAGGACATTCAGAAACCCGTTTCTCACTCAGAAGTTTTTTTTCCCCAAATTTGTATCCGTGTGGAAGAACCAGAGACACAAAACAACACCCAAAATGCCAGAAAAACTGATTTTTGTTCATAATATGGGCACTTTAAAACCAAAGGAAATTTACCCTTTAACCATAATTACAAGTTAGTTATATTAGGATAAGAGGCAACTTACCAAGGTGAGCCTTTAAATAGCCGAGGGAACAAACCCAATGGATTCTAAGTTAAGTAATTAATTTGAAGTTAGATGCCTTTTTCTTACTAACCTGTTGAACTGCAAGTGTAGCAGTAAAACAGACAACTTGCAAAATTGTCTTTAATTTTATTAAAAATGTACTCTATGGTTTATGAGTAAGCAGGTTTTTTATTTTATTCATATCTTTGAGGAATTATGATTCAATGGATGCTACTATATGCAATAAAACCATAAAAATTGTTCTTTTGACAACGGTCTATTGCAGATATTTTGAAAGACAAAACAGGGACATAGGAAACAAAATGCAAGGGTTTTCTTTCAATGTTAACTTTTTATGTCCCGAACAAAACATAACCAAACAGAAGCAGACATCAAACAGAATAACACTAAGGTTCAAGATTTTACTGGTACATTTTTTAAATGACCTTTTCAAACCAGCAAGAATTCTAAAAATTCTAGCTATAAGTGCAGTAAGTAAAAGAAAATGGCGTACTACAAAGTGATGTATGAGGCAGGGAAAGTACTTTCTGGGTGCAGAAAACAAGACATCTCCTCCATATGGTCAGTGTTGAAGCCACGGAGGACCTTTTCGCCTCTGTGTCGCTTTATTGCCATGCAGATCTGATTGCATTTAACTGTGTTACCGTAGCTAGGCCATTAAAGCAGCTTAAAAAAAACGGGCGAACTGTAGGGGAAAATCATTTCCCCCAGACATCATCATAATTGAAGAATGAGCTAAACATGTTTCCAGACCAAAAAATGCCCTTTTTAGGAATAAGCATCTGATCTGAATTGGTTGTTAGATGACAGCATTTTGTAATACAGAACCCAAGAGAGAGAGAGAGAGAGAGAGAGAGAGAGAGAGAGAGAGAGAGAGAGAGGAGAGAGAGAGTCCAATCACCCAATCACATCAGCTGTTGCACCGAGCCCAAGCTCTGCTCTATGTTTTGCACAGTGTTTCATTCAACATTTAACAGAATCAGAAAGTATTAAATAAACTCCAAGTTGTTTCAAGAAACAAAACTCTAACCCTGTGCTTTGACTGTTGCTGATGGGAAAATATACATTTGGGTCACAGATTGTTACTTGCATGATCATACACAGGTAACATTCATCGTACTTTTTGAAGTGCACTTGCATAATATTTGCTCCTTTTGTTTGCCTTCTTCTCACCTTCCAGAGTATTCCTGCGTCCGTCAGCTCCCACCACAACATCAAACTCAAAGTTAGCCACCGGGTGATCAGCAGGTTGGATTGTAGCCCTCCATCCAAGCCCTGAGAGACGGAAACAAAGACAGAGAAATAGTAAGATAGATGATATATATCCTAGGAATGTTCCCTTTGGGCTGTACTCCACAGAACAATCAGCACACAGAATGTAGAATGTCAAATGATAAAGATTAGTATTTTTGCTGAAGCACACTTCAATAATGTCTCAGTCAAAGCATCTCTACTTCCTGGACCATTCTGCCAACTGCTTTGCTTTTCTAACATTTCTAAATGTGTTAATCTGTTGCTGTTTCGTTGCCAGTAAAGTACAGAAAGATGTGGCTTTTCATGTCCTGGTTTTAAAAGGAATGCTTAATAAAAGCCCACTAGATCAGGCCTGCAAACTTGACTAACAAGCAAAACATTGTTTCAGATTCAATACTAGTCATTTGAAGTACGCAGTGTGGGTGTTGCATGAGTGTGAGACCAGCACGATAACAGCTTAGCAGTTTGTTGTGTAATATCACCATGTGGAAAATGCATTCCATGATGTCCAGGGCAGAGCTAAGTTCGTCACAGCAAAACAGGAGGGATAAGTGTGTGTCTAAATTTAGGCAAGGCACTTGTTGTTATCAGTGTATAGATATTACAGCTAAGGAGACAACACCTGACAACAGCGTGATAGTCATATTCTTCTTGAGAGTATATATGCCAATGTAAAATATATCATCACATGGGAGTAAAATATATAATCACTACATTTAGCAAAGAGAACAATGTTTATTCACTGGCATTAATGTGATTGGTGGGTGCTGTAAATATAGTAGGCATACATTTGAGCACCAACAGGGAGGTCAAGCAAAATACTCCTCTAACCTCATCTAAATATGATGAAAAACTAAATCAGTGCCAATGTTTGTCTCCTGTTTATTGGTGGCTGTCAAGGAAATTAAATACTGCAGCGATGAGAAGTCCCTTGCTGCCTCACCAGCCTTGAAGCTGAGTGCCAAACTCCAGAGTGGGGGAGCAAATACAGATCCTCCAGTAAACTACGCAGTTTACTACGCATCCGTCTACCAAACCGACGCAGACTTATGTCTATATCTAGCTTTACACATTATTAAACTTCTTAACCTCACTTCATGTCCCAGTTGTATTGTTTCCAGCTGCTTAAATCTCCCCATCTTCCCAAAGCTTGCCGACCATAAAACAACCGTCAGTGGGTGAGTATAAAAGCACTACTAATCTATTGTTTGGACGTGTGGATGGATACCTTCATTTTCCTGATCCTCTGGGGGCTCCAACAGCTTGACAAACTCCACATTGATGTGAAACTCTACTGCAACAATCAGGGCGACCTTCAATAGGACCAGCTGCAGCTTCTGAATGCCTAATAGACACAGACACACACATTAGTCTTTGCATACAGATGTAAAACACTGCCATACTGTGTTTGTGTTCATGACAGCAAGGCTTGAACTCCATTACTCTCTTGGATCTTTGATGAGGCTTTTTTTCTTGTATTGGAATAAAAAAGATCATCGTTTAACAAGGAAAAATGTACAAACAAGTCACAATAAAAAGCCAAATAATATATAATAACAATAGATTACATACAAACAAAATGGTTAGATCTAAAATAAGTTAAAGCTGAGAAGTGATCTTAGAAAGTACCATACTATTTAACGCTACTACTGAATATACTTTGGACTGTACAATTTTAGGGTCGAACAAAATACTATACGCTTAAGGAAAAGATTCATGTTTAGAGAGACTAATAATATGTGATCACAGGTAAGCCTGCACGATTAATCGTTATAAAATCGTGATCGCGATTCACCCAGTTCACAATTTAAATTTTATTTTTTATTAAATGACCTTGATTCTCATTTATTTTTACGAGCCGACGGCATCACAGACGCAACTACTTTCTTCTGCGAGTTGACAGACTAACAGAGTGTATAAAATAGGTTTTAAAGCGCTCCCAAGCGCTGCAATGCTCTCCCTTCCCTTTGTTGAAGCCTCTATGTTTACTGGCTTGTGGTGATGCACAATGTGCTATAGGTCCCAAAACAATCTATGTTTGGTACTGACAATTGGCTTTGTCATGTGTGCAATAAACATTACACTTTGAGCACAAAAAAATCTTGGCAGAGAATCGAGATTCGTATTTTTCCCAGAATCGTGCAGGCCTAATCACAGGTCAGTGAAAAGCAAAAGCACTCACTGATGTGGTCTATGGCCCCAGCGCAGAATTTGCCATAAAACTTTTTTGCCCCGAGGCCCCGCAGGTCATGAATGGTGTAGGGCCAAAGGTGCAGCACGTTGTTCCTGGAGAAGGAGTCTCTCTTCTCAATCACCACCACTTTGGCCCCCATCAAAGCGAGCTCAATGGCTGTTCGCAAGCCACAGGGGCCTCCTCCGATGATAAGGCACTAAATATGAGAGAATGACAAATTGACCTTATTAACTACACAATGCACAGAGGAATGAGTTACATCATGAAGACATCTATAATCCCAGGCTAATAATTGTCCTGCAGAAGAGGCTGAAATAAATAATGGTTTATGTCCTACTTGTTTATTAACATGCCAGGGAGCATTATGCCATGTCATGACAGGAAGCAGCACTTCACTGCACCACTGGAGCATTTAGAGGCTGAGTGTCTCACTCAAAGACACTTCAGCAGGATAGACAACGACTTTGAGGCTTATTCCAGTCTTGAGAAGACTATTTCACATGCCACCTTGTGTGTGTAAGGATTGTTACTAAAACATGAAGAGAGTTTACAAGTGCCTGAATGTGCATAAAGTGCATTTATCAGGAAATTGCCAAGAGGAATGTTTGCAAACATCTCGCAAAACCATTAATACAACCGTGTTATTCATGCATGGGCCTCACCCAAAAATGCATGAAGTCAGTTCGTTGAGGTTACAGCATCTGTCTGAGAATGTGTGGCTCTAACATGACATCACCCTCTTGAAAGACTGACGCATGTGTGCTGGCAAACTTGATCTTCTTTCCTTCTAAACACGTTAAGAGGCATTATAGAGAATTGTGTAGAGAGCTGTGTACGTATTTTTACTTGAGTGAGTTTTTAATCCAGAACCAAACCACTTCTGAATGTTGCCCCTGCTGTGCTTAACAAGGTGGACAGTCCCGTGTCGATAGCCTCACCAAATTAGCGCTGAAAATATCTTTTCTTTCACCTTCCCAGGAAAGCCTTTAATCCAACAGCACAAAGAGCTTCCAATCTGCCAGACCTCTAAATCACCCCAGCATGCAGACAGGGGTTTGCAACGTATTTGAACAGGAGGACTCACTTCCTGACATCCTGTGTCTACCAAAAAGACAACACAAAGTGAGGATAGTGCGATTAGGTGCTACCTGTCCATATCAGTTCTGCGAGACAATCAGCCTGGTTGCCGTTTACAGATCACCCAATGCCAGCTCATTCCCAAATCATACCCTAAATGGCTCTCTGCTCCTGCACCAAAAACACGATGATTGAGGCTTTAGTCATTCCACATTCTCCCTCTGGGAGTGTGTGGTTAAACTTTGGGGGGGCTTCACAGGGGATGTGGGTGATGAGGAACACAGTGTGTCATCACTGAGGATGAGGTGTGTTGCCTGAGGATATAAGGAGGTATTCTCAGGTGTGACGCACACACAGGTGGTGGAAGCGCTGCCTGGACATGCCTGCCTGCTGGCTATGTTGTTTTATTTTTCTCTCAACAAAGGGGGAGTAAGTGTATTTACTAAACCAGAGACAGAGATGAAAGGATGCTGAAAATGTAATTCATGTGCACAGTAATAACGCAGTTTAGTCATATGTACGTTCACAATGTGCACATTTTTATTGCACATTTGTGCACATTTTTAACTCGTAACTGTTTTCATCTATCAGCCGTTAGCAGTGACAGGCTGTTTGTTTTAGCCCGTTTCCATTTGCTGATATATTACCCCAGATATGAGGCTTTTCCTGACAGCTTGCTTGCTCCACATCTGTTGAGTCAGGACACACATGCTTCCTTTCAACTTCCCACTCCTGACCCCTCTCTCATCCCATCTCCACCTCGCCCTGGTAACATTTGTGCCCCGCCTTAGTAATGAACGCTGTCAGTCCGTCAAAGTTGCACGGTTTACTTTTTCATGGCAGCAGAAAGTGTGAATTACTAACAAGGAGCACTTTTTATCCCAGCTTCTTGGTTTAAATGTTGGGAAACTAGAGGTGCAACTAACCCCTATTTTTTGTTATCAATTAATCTGACGATTAATTGAGCCCAGGATGATGTCTTATATTGTTTGTTTTGGTTGACCAAACCATAAAAATCTAATATATATTTTGTTTTCAATCATATTCAAGTTAAGCAAATATTCACACTTGAGGGGCATACATATTGAAATGATAAATCAATTACATTTTTTTAAATTATTTTGCAAATCAACACATCGTTTCACTGACTAATTATTTCAGCTCTTCAGGGGACGTAAAGAATATCATTCCAAACATAAAAAACTGTCAAACTGCGTGACTGCAAGGGCTGTCTGACAAAACATCTGTGTACATCTGTGTGCAACATACTGAATCTGGGGCTTAACACGATTGAGATGAAAGTCACTCAATTTTAAATGAGACTACATACCCTAAATGCATTTTTTCCGGTGAGTCAAGATGTGTTACAGTTTTAGGGTTAAACGTGCACTGTGTGTCACAAAGCTCTGATGAAGTGTGCTGAGAATGATTTACAACATCACATCAAAAATAAATAATAGAAAAAATAGAACAATTTGCAATTTCTTTGTGTACAGTGAAACTTTATGGAGGAAGAAACACATGTTACATGTTGGTGTCACAGCAGCCAGCTGCGTCAGGCAATAAAACACGAATGGCATCACATCCTTTAAAGACTGCTCCTACAGCTGGAACATGAGCATGAGGCGGCGAGTGATATATCGGTCACTCGCTGTTAAAAAGCCGAGTTGCCATAAAACCCTGAGTTGTCACCTTGTGATTCTCCCAGGGACAGGGGGAATTTCCGATCGAGTAAAAGCAAAACTCCCGCCCTGTTTGCGATTGAAACAGACTTCATACTGCACATGTGTAGAAATTAATAGGCAACTTATTAAACCTTAGGCTTTTAGAAGAAAAAGGCAATGTCATAAATTCACAACATGTTAGTGTTTCAATAATGAACACAATCCACTGTGTGTTAATGTGGTTTACTGCTCTGGTCCCACTAAAGTAGGAGTACAGTGCCACGTTTTATTTTACAACACAAACCTGTTGATTGTCAAATTTTCTAAATCTGACCAAAAACTTTTGGCTCAGAAGTTAAGAGAAGAAGGAGAGTCACACTTTCTTTAAACATTTACCTTCTTTCTTCTGACCTATTTTGGTGTTGGCTTAAATCAGACAGAACCATTAGAACTGAAACGTTGAAGCAGTTAAAAAACACTTTAATAACAATCCAACCTTTTAGGAACAGCATAAAAAGAGCAGAGCACACCCTCAGAACAACCGGGGCCAAATAATCATAGATGCTGAGGGATGCTGTCTGTTTCTCGGCACAATAAAAACACTGTTTTAAGCTGGAGGCAGCTGATGCCTGAAAGGTAATCACACTCCTACAGGTTTTCCTCCTTTCCCTCATCACCTTTACTGCCAAGTTCCCCCCACACCACACAACCCTGACATGATATCTTTGTCCCCATTACAGCTATTTCTTGATAATTCAACTCAGTAGCTCTTCAACAGCTCTTTTCTTACATGTGTTATTTGCTCTCTGAATGTGATTGGCTGCAGGGTTAGATGAAGCAGCAAACAGCTGTCATGGTGTTTTTCTTTGTGTCTTTCTGAAATTCTGTGTCATGTTTCATTTGAACATCTGTTGCTTGCTGTGTTTTATGTACAGTGTGTATGTTTCTTAACTTTGATGTATAGCATTGTTTGTATGGCTAAATATTGACATATAATGGGTCAGTGAAGCATTTGTCTATGACATAATGCAACATTATGTTTGTATTTCACTCTGTACAGCTTTGTCTTGTAGCACCTGTCTGAGAGGGACAGATCAGAAGCAAAGTAAATGTACATCTCTTTAATTTCCTGTCCTGTGTTTTGGGAGTTGTTGCAGTGAAAGAATGAGTGTTCCTGTAGTCGCTGACCTATTTCTGGGCAAATAGATGGTAAAAGTGCTATAGCACTCTGTTAGTGCCTGAGGTGAGGTCACTAAGACATGAATCATCAACTTTAATGATGTATAAACAAACCTTATGATATTCTTAGACCTTTTTAGGATACACATACCAATGATTTTAGGCTTTGGCTGTGTCGGCACGCAACACATTTTTTTGTTTTCAGCACATTAACTTGGACAAACATGCTTGAGATTGGTAACCCATCATGGTGAGCATTTAGTCCGTTTATTTTGTGATGTTACTGCAGTTCACACAACATCTCAACAATCTCCTAGCATAACAGATACATTAGACTGACCCCAACCGGCCCGTCAGACACCGCCTACCAAAGCCTGGGTCTGTCCGAGGTTTCTGCCTAAAAGGAAGTTTTTCCTCGCCACTGTCACACTGTTGCTTGCTCTGGAGGAAACTACTAGAACTGTTGGGTCCTTGTAAATTCTGGAGTGTGGTCTAGACCTACTCTATCTGTAAAGTGTCTTGAGATAACTCTTGTTATGAATTGATACTATAAATAAAATTGAACTGAATTTGAAAATGTATAGTAACGTAATAGTCAAGATTTGAGAGTTGGATGCATTTAAAAATTGAAGTATATTTGTCAAGCACATAAGGACATTAAAAAGGATGATATGTGTTGTTGTTTCTTCTATTAATGAGGGCTGCTTTTAGACAGGCAACTCCAAAGTCTGGGATAGTGCAGGATCCTTGAATGCAGCACTAAGTAGACCTTTTAAATTAGCTAGGTGACCACACAAAAATAACATAACTCTGGCAAAACAGTGCACATTTTGTCCATGTGAACTGAAAAAATGAGCTAACGAACACCATGCGGAAATTACTTTCTTACCAAACCGAAAAGAAAACGATGCCTGCCTGGAAAGTAGGAAAAAAAAAAAAAAAAAAAAAAAGGTATGGTATACCTTTGGTATACCTTTTAAAATGTATTGTGCGTAACATGTCAAAATCATTTACATATCGTGTACATACCGTCTCTGGAACTCACTACCCCCCCAACTCAGAAACATTGATTCATTCCCCCATTTCAAATCACAACTAAAAACACATCTGTTTATAACTGCGTATTCCACCTAAATGTCTGTTGCTCCGCCTTTTCTGTTGTATAGTATTTGTTTTGCTGTATAGTATTTTGTTTTTTGTTGTATAGTATTGTTTTGCTGTTGTATAGTATTTGTTTTGCTGTTGTATGTATTTGTTTTGCTGTTGTATGTATTTGTTTTGCTGTTGTATAGTATTTGTTTGCTGTTGTATAGTATTTGTTTTTCTGTTGTATAGTATTTGTTTTTCTGTTGTATAGTATTGTTTTGCTGTTGTATAGTATTTGTTTGCTGTTGTATAGTATTTGTTTGCTGTTGTATAGTATTTGTTTGCTGTTGTATAGTATTTGTTTTGCTGTTGTTAGTATTTGTTTTGCTGTTGTATAGTATTTGTTTTGCTGTTGTATAGTATTTGTTTTGCTGTTCTTAATTTATGAATTCCCTGTGCGGCGTCCTTGAGTGCCATGAAAGGCGCTTTAAATAAAATGTATTATTATTATTATTATACCTTGCTCTCTATCCTTTGTAAATTCATCATCTTAATCTCTAGCCTCTGATTGGTAAATATTTTTGTGGTGCAGCTCTACAAGGATTTAAACTTACCTTGGTGCCCACACAGGCTTGGCCGTTCTTGTATTCCTTATGGGACATCCTTTTGTCTAGCTTACTCCATAGTGCTTTGGCCTTCCAAGACGTGGCCTTCGCTTTCAGTCTGCTGTAGAAGGTGTCATTCTCTGCAGGGTCGAGGTCCAGCCTCCTACAGAGGATGTTGAAGGCCTGAAGGGCTCCCTTACAGGTTGAGGCCTGGACGAAGTTCTCAAACAGCTTTCCCACATTATCCTTCTCCTCCTCTGTCTCTCCCATCTTCCCCGCTGCAGTAGATGGTTTGGTGTGCTAAGGCTCCTGCTTACTTCAGCAGTCTCTGCCAGATGTGGCTACACCCTCAGCTTGGCCCGCACCGTCATGCCCAGTCTGCAGAGGCAAGACACATAACAGTCTGATGTCATCTCATGGCAGAAAGAAAATCTCTCAGATTGCTTTAGCCAGCTGATGTTTTTCCATATTCTGTCATTAGCCTGATAAAAGGACGTTTCATCATTATTTCATCTAAATGGTTTATAGATTAGAATGGTTAAGTCATTTAAGTTATGTTGACAACACAGCTGTATTTTATCTTCTCAATGACGTAAGCTTACATTATCGAATTATGAAAAGGCCGCTCAATACCAGTCCTCGTTAAGGAGTCAATGTCTAAGTAACCATGCAGTTAGCTAACACCCACATTGACGAGATAACATTTCAAGTAGAGACGAGGATTTAAATACTGGGGAGAAAAATCAAGCCAGAAAGTAAAATGAGCCAGTTGCTCGTTGTCAGACAGCTGTGGAGCATTTTCACGACTTGTGCTTTATAGAGGCATAACCCTGTGAGGCTATAAAAAGGAGTTGGTTGTGGTTCTTGACATTACTTATTGCTTCAACAGAGAACCAAACTTTTCCATCAGCTTTACACGAACAAAACCAGGGAAGTTTCAACATGCGGTATCCACCATGGACAAACTTTGCTAAAATTGCAGAATTAATTGGTTGGATTTAGGCTTAATATTTTTGTAGTAGTCTTAAATTGCAGGTAATATATACATTATTTTGTATCATTATCTCCTCCATATATTAGTAGAAAATTTGCAATGAAGGCTTATGTAATGGCTCCAGGGAATCAACAATTATATATAAATAACATGTCTACTGTGTATATTGTATTTAAAATGGGTAGAACGTGGTTTTCCTATCACTGCAACCTGCAAGGAATGCAAACCTTTCATTCCTGGTGCGCAGCACTAACAATGGATGAGTAGACCGGAAAAGTATTTGTGGTATTTTTCATTCCAGCTGAAAACCAAACAATGATTTCAGCAGTAAAAAGAGAAGACTTTGAAACTAATTGTAAAGCAAACCTACACTAACACACATTGATTGCCTTTGATTGGGTGTGCGTGCTTAATGGTACACCTTCTACATTCAGTATGCTTACATATGAGCCTGCGTGTGAAAGACACTTACTAAAACACACACTTGTGTCAGAATAGAGCTGTACTGACAGAATGAAATGCACTGTAGTTTTCTCTTGCCTCCAATCAACCATCAAGCATTTTGAAAACCGTGCCAAAACTCAACATCAAAGCAACATGTGGAAATTTTCTGCATTAAGCATGTGTGAGCTTATTTGGGTGGAGACCATAGCTTCTGTGAGTTTTGGGGAGAAGTCTGCCTTTGATATTTTAATGTCCCATGGAGTGGGATGGGCAGGGTAGGCGGAGAGGTCAGGCTAACAGCCCCCCCACAGTAATCCACTATTACTGTCACACCCAGCCCCAGGGCCTCAGGTGGTAGTGTGACCATGCCATGGAACTGTTCACAGTGAGCTCTAGTCTGGGACAATACACCAGCACAATGCAAAAGTTAGTCGTTATACTCGACCATCCACCATTCAGTCTTGGGCCACAACATGTTTGTTTGTGATTTGAATGTGGTGAGATTTTGAATGTTGCTCCTACAGCAACAGTTTGTACCCAAGCTACAATTAGCATACTCATTTGCACAATATCCTGTTTAGCTCTGTGTTTGCATCCTGTTTTCAGAGAAATTTTCTGGCAGAAAAAGGAACACCAACCAGGCCGTAGATATACTGTACACCCAGGTGACCCTCAGTTTGCTTAATACATCTTTGTAGCTTCAAAAAGCCCATCCTGTGGGGCAATACTGAGGACCCCCGAGGCATTTATCAGCAAACATTCAGCTTCAAACTCGGAGAGCTGACATTCCTTTGCCACGTGCATAGAAAGCCCTTAACTGCTCCATCAGCAGGAGTCCTAAACACTGCTAGTCCTCTCACTGGCCTCACTAGCCAGATAGTCACAGGACCACATCAATAGTTTTTTGGTGGAATTTACTCTCTGATTGTCAATGAGTGACAAGCGATGACTGAGACAGGCATGATATATGATGCAGGTGCTTTAAACTTTCATGCATTGCAGCAGACTGTGATGGGAAAATGTCTGTGTATTGTAGCATGTGGATTATTTGGGGCCTACATAATATCTTCTACAAAGCCTTTGTGGAGTCATATCTTTTGAAAGTTGAGTTTAAAATAAGTTTGTGTGAGGTAGTGATATGTTCATTTCTGCCAGAAAAAGGATCAAATGTATTGTGCAAACATTACATTTACCCTTACATTTTCATAACTGCTGTTTGTGGCTGTCCTTTCACAAGATCAGCTACTATTACGTTTATGTTGAAATCATTTAATTCTAAACTTTGGCCAGCATTCAATAATCTCTTGAGCCTTTGGTGAAAAGTTCAAACAAAGACACGTTGACTGCACTTATGCTTTCACGTTTCAGTCCAAGCAAGCGGTGAAAAAGGCACAACTATTGGAACCATCTGTTGTACGAGTCTGTGAGGACTAATGAAAGGTACCACTTACTCTGACTTCATAGCCAAGTCAATGCTCAACATTCAAACTGCATTGTCTCCGGCAGAGGCCAATGACTTCACCATCTTAGTCTGATTGAATGGAAAGTCACTTGTGGGCAGACAGAACAAACCCACAGAAAGGCTGTAAAAATACAACTAATGTCAGATGAAGTGGAAAACACACACACAACACACACCACACACACACACACACACACACACACACACACACCACACACACACCACACACACACACACACCACACACACACACACACACACACACACACACACACACACACACACACACACCACACACACACACACACACACACACACACACACACACACACACACACACACACACACACACACACACAACACACACACACACACGAGGATCAGAGAGTTTAAATCTCCTGTCTGTTTAAAAAATTATCTGATTGAGTGAAACTGCCTGCGGCTAGTTGAGAAAGTGAAGGGCCATGATTAATTTCTTTGTAAGCAGTGAGGAACTTATACAGTGATGTATATAGTTATGTTTTATTTAACAACTTAAGCACTTCTATCTCCTGATACTTATGTATAATTTTACCATTGTTCATGTAATTCCTATACTGTGACACATTGCCCACATAGCCCAAGAGATCCAGTGTATAGAAATAAAAGCACTGCTGTGTGTCTGAGAGACATTGAAAGCTACCAGTTCCCAGTATGATAGAGGGGGAATTTTAGGAATGTGAAAAATGTATCTGTTACACATGGACAGCAATATCAAAAACATGCACTTATTTACACACTTTTATACACTCACATATCCTCCAACATCCCTCCAAAACACATACAAATTTTTTTTCCAGATATTAAACAGTTTATTTTTTATACACTAATGAAACTCATTATTATTGGTCTAAAACATGGATGGCCAAACAAGGAACAACCAAGTAAATTTCAAGTCTCATTAAAAGCTGGCATTATTCTACATTTTGCATATTGTCTACAAATTCTATATACTAATTAAATAAATTCTAATAATAAATTCTATTTATGTCGAACATTTGTTGGAGACTATATTTCACAGCAGATTAATACACATAGTGTCCTTGTAAATATTTACACCAGGTGTAGAGATTGACTCAAACAAACTTCAGTGTCAGTGTTTTTGTTTTTTTAACAAAATGGAGGTCTATGGCACAGAGGAATAAAATATGTATTTTAGGCGTTGGCTACTCAGATTATACTTGTTAGTAAGTAATCTTATCCACAAATTATAATTTACTATGTACAGTATATGACCACCCCAAAAGTAACCATGTGTTTTCCACAGCTCCTTACAATACCCAGTCCTATTCATAACATAGTATGACTCTGACAATGACAAAAGTGTAAAGACACTGAACCAAGTGTTCAACTAGTGACACAATGTCTTCAGTTGTTTTTGCAGAGCACATAGCTTCAAGCTATCAGAATACAAAAGGAAGCTGACAACACAAGGAAAACATTGGAAGTGCTGGGAAATGCACATACTGTAGTGTAGCCTGCCAGCAAAAGTAATTACAGACTGGACTGAAGAAAACCAGGAAGGAACCCTCTATAGGCTCGATAAGCGGGCAGTGTGCCTCAGAAAACAGTACACTCATGTGGACTGCCCTTCAACAGGCCCCAGAGCTCCACAGTATTATCTCAGCTCTCTGAAATCTGGCTGCGTGATCGGGCACCAGTGCCAAAACCAAAGAAGATCTGTCACGAGCAAGGTGGAATCACTGGCAGAATACAGTAAATGTCAGTCAACTTAAGAGAAAAACACCTTTGTCAAGAGGAACAGGCTTGTGAAGTTTCAGGGCTGCTGTCTGCAGGCCCGTCTATCCCACACGGTGTGTTCGCCACATGGCTCCCTTAGAGAATCATTTATCTGGACACACTGAGCACAGACTAATGCCTGCCCAGCTACTGACACAAACAATTCACTTGAACAATTATTTTGACCCTAACTACACATTCTCATCTCTTACAAATTATGAGTCTACTGAATCTGTTATAATTTACAGAGTGCGTCCAATGTTTGAAAATAAAGAGATATGGCCAAAGAAAACAGACTCACTAGTGAACATGGATCCTCCTAAGCGTCAAAAAATGTAGTAAATATAAACCACAAGGCAGAGATAAGCTGCAAACGGACTGGCACTGTGGGTCAAAGATCAGTGGGCGTCTTTCATTCATCCATATCACAGGGGAGCACGGTGTATGTTTAGATGGCGGTATTACTGGAATAACTGGCAGGAATAGCAGATTCTGTAAGCCAACAAAAGTCAGGCTCAGAATAGACAAGCATCATGTTGCAGAAAAAAACAGCACATGACATGAAAAGATCAACAGGGCCATGGACTCTATAAACAAGACACTCTTTGAACTAGATTACCTAGAAATGTTCAAAGTTCAAATCAATAACAGTAAAGTGTTCAGGGTTTCCCGGTGTTAAACTGTAGCAGTGCCTGGTAGCAACACAGAGTGTTACATTGGACATTATCGACTAAAACTCCAGGAGTGTTTTGGTAGTGAAACTGAATCATGGTGATACACAAAAAAAAAATGAAAATGTAGTAGTGTGGATGTAGCCTAAGAAAAAAGATACAATGCCTCATTTTACATTTTAAAGAGCTCTGAGTGCTACGACGAGTGCGTGAGAATCCCTCAGACGCCTACCATCCAAACTCTTCCTGTGGAGTGTGTCTGGTTTCCTGTACATGTCAAAGCTCGGAAGAGAGTTGCTCTGTTTTTTTTAAAGCATGACAAAGATTTCAAAACCCCCTAAAGACGGCGTCTGGTGCTCGAGTGTATCACAGCTTTTAAATTTTTCTTTTTAAACAGCCAGTAAAATAAGGTTTAAATCATTTGAAAAAGACTGCGGGGATTTTTCTATATTTAATTGAATCAAAAACCCCAAAGGCCTTTCAATCATTGGCTGAATTTCGGCCCCCTGGGCCCCTTTTTAGTTTGCCTGACTAGTTTGGGTTTTTTTTAAAAACTTTTTTCATTTTGGCTCCTGTCCTGACCAGATAAAAGGGTTGTGTATTGGCGTGTTTTAACACAAAAAATTCCTTAGGTCTCTTTTAGGGGCAAAAGGGTTCTCTGATAGTTTCAACCCAGTAAAGTTGTTTTAAAAAGGGAATAAAAAAAAAAACTTTTGGAAATTTTTAATCCCTTTATATTAAAAAAAAATTGGGAAAATAAAACCTTTTAGGACACCAATTTTCTTTTGAATGAATAATGCGGGCTTTTACAAAAAATAAATTTTTCTCCTTAAAATACAAGGGCAAATATACACACCCTAGAAAAATTCCAAAGAGGAGGCCCATTTTTTAAATTTTAAAGGGCCCCTTATTTCGGATCCAAAAACAGCCCTGAAAAATTCCCTTCCTTTGGTTTTTAAATGTCCCAATCCCCCTCCCCTTTAAAATAAGATAGGCGGTTTTTTTCTTTTTAATAGCTGGGTTTTTTTGTATTGAGAGATGATTAGGGAAAAGTTCCCATGTCAATCTTTCTTGTGAATTTTTCTTTTTTTCCCACCCCCTCGTTTTCAAAGACAGGGTCCGTGGGGGCCCCGCCGGGGCACGGGGACACGCCTCTCCCTCACGATACTTGCCGGTATGAAAAAAAACAGAAAAACTCTGCTACTTGTGTTTTTTAAAATGGTACCCCCAATAGAGGCTAAGAGATTGAAAAAGCTAATATTTAGGAGAGGTAATGGATAGTAAAAGGATGAACTTAAACACTTAGTGGAGTCTTTTAATCGGAAACAGTGACCGCCGTGATCTCTTTTTTGCTTTTTCCTACACACCAATCCCCCTCTGAAAAGGGCCCTCTTAGCTGGATTACGTCCTTCATGTCGTAAACAGGGGCGGGTTCAAACCAGAACAAGTCCGTGGTTTTTTAAATTCGACCCGGGCGTTTACAATTAGGACCTTTTTGGGTTCGGGTTGGGTGATCCAAAATTTCAAAAACTTCACGTACCCTGTCAAAAGGGGATTTTTTTTTGCGTCATATTGTGAGGGTTTTTAGTTAGGTTGTTTAAAGGGGGGCCCAAATGTGGTTTCTTTTTTTTTGTTAAATTTTTCAGAACAGCGGGCAAAAAGGCCCACATGCCCCACCTATCTGTGAAAGTTCCTATCTCTTTTGTGTGGCTGATGCCTGGACACACGTGTTCATTTTTATGCTGTGGGACAATAAAGGAAACATATTGCAAAGAGGAAGGAGAAAGTTTACAACACCTCCCTGGCAATAATGAGCACAAGCTTCCACTCACAGTTACTTCATTGGCTGCGTGAACCACGGTCACATTGTTTTCATCCACAACATTATGTCTTCAAATTGCTTTATTACTCTGATGTATTTACTGATTGAATCATTTTCATTTTTCAATTGTTTTTCTCAGTCTCTTTGGTACATTTCTCTAATCATTCTTAACATTTGCAAACCAGTAAGTTTATGTCTCAAAACAATTATTACAAACAGCACCACACAATGGATGGCCTGCAAAAGCCTGTAACTTGCTCATAATCTCTAGTCCATTCCTCTTTATGTCAATTATCATGTCAGTGCCATCGGAATGTCAAGTACTTGTGTCATTGTTCACAAAGAAGATACTTAGTTTTGTCAAAAAGCTTAGTTTTGCTATCAATATAAAATTGTACTGTTTAGGTATTTTCTGATAGACACTATGGCTACATTTTTGATGACAATGATTGAAAATGTACAAGAACGCACTTTTTCTGTATGGAATTCATACATTTCAACATTAGAAATTCACACATTCCTTAATGTGAGATTAGGATTGAAAGAGATTGGACAGGATTCACATTTGTGCTTTTATTTTTGTTTTTTCAACAAATTACAGTGTCATTGGGATTCAGAAAGATAACCATAAAACTATGTGTTTTGTCTATGCTTGCCAATTGAAGGTTCATTTGGTTCACCTCCAAGCTATTTTACATGGACGTTAATCTAGTTGGTCATTGGTTTATCTAATGATTTACGGGTTATTTGAGGTCAGTTTAAGTCTATGCTTTAAATGTGTAAGTGCACGCTATAATAAAAATATTTTCATGCCTTTACCTAGACATCAGACAGCCCTTTCCGATGTTATTTATGCTCTCTTTAAAGCCACCAGACTCCTTTACGAAAAACTGTCATTTTTCCCCCACTGGGAGTTGCCTGTCTAGTGCTGCCTTGATCAGTTAGTAAGTTTATGTTGTTGTGCAACTTTGTTGTTTTAATGAGTCAGTTCGAATTCCCCAAAGTCACACAGTAGCAAACAAACTAGCAATCTTTCATCAATCTTACTAAATCCAAAGTCAAGATATGTAAAAGACAAGGTAGTTAACATCATTTTTTTAATTTTCCATAAGCATCATCATAATTTAGGCCTCATTTGGCTGTGTGATTGGAGGGACCAGTGCAGCTTTCTGTAATGCTGTAATGCTTGTTTTTATCTCCACACACTGTTGTTAAGTTAAACTCCAGTAAAGCTGGTAATTACAAACTAAAAATGAAAGGCAGGAACAAGAATTTGCAGTTGTGAGCTCCTGCAGCAGTGTTGAAGCGTATCATGCTAAGAGCTTTTTTTAGACATTTTGCCAACAGTCAAAGGACAGTTTGAAAAATGTGGAAGTTTGTATGTAATGTCAACAGAAGTAGTTTGCTACACCGGTTTCTCACTGTGTTACAGTGAAGTCCATTACATTGGTAACATTTGTTCATACAGCGCTAACACAGCCTTGTGATCTCGAGATGTTTGTATGTTCACTCGGTTCTAAGGCAGCTATTTGTTGAAAGGAGGAGAACATGATTCAGAGCTAAACCTGTAATCATTGAGCATGTTTTGAACATAAGCCTTGCAGCTATTTGGTAAAAAACACAAGACTGCTTGATAAAGTATTCGACAAAAGACTACACTACTTACAGTGTCTTTTCATACATTTATATCATAGAACATGAATGACTCAAAAAAAAAAAAGGTTTACTAAAAAGGGAAATTCCAGCAATAGGAGAATATTGTAGTTACTGTTGAATCACAAAGAGGTTGTTAATCACAAGGAGCATAAATCACATGGACCATCAGTATCTGGGTCAGATACTATATATATGAACACTGTTTATGTGTTAGCACGTTGACTGGTAGAGTCACTCTGAAATAAAGTTTGGATCCCACAGTTGTAAAGTACACAGGAAATGATTGCTTACACAGCAGTGGGAAGAACTACCACTGCTTGTACAGTATGACTCTTCTGACCCTTCTTATAAAAGTTGCTTAACAAACATTCATCATCATGCAAGACACGAGTCATAGACTGGGTGCTCATGCAGTGTTGGAATGTGGAAGAGAGATACACTTTTTTCCTCACTGAGTCAAAATTTCAGTTGTTTCCTGCTATATCAGGAATTTGGTGATTCAAATCTTCAGCTACACAGTAAACACACTACACAACATTAACAGTGGCAGTATCTGTCACTCACTGAGCTTCATTCAGTAAACGGACAGTGCAGCCTGTCAACACCACACCTTTTATCACTAAGCAGTTTGTGTCATTACAACCCCAAATACAGGCTGAGGCTATTTACGGTCTGGAAGCTGTTTAACAGGTGAAGTCAGTCTTGAGCAAACCGGCGGAAAAGAATTAAAATACTGGGCCAAGTTCAATAACTTCTTCTGACAGGACAGCTTTTATTTAATGGTGGGATTACTAAAAAATAATCCAAGCAGGGGTGAGTGATTATTAAAACCTGGATGTCCCGTTTTCTTAATCTTTTTGCTTTGTTTTAATGTATAGAGTGTTTTGAATGGGTTTGGCCTTGAGGCATGTTTGAATAACAGCACAAAGTTGCTCAAAAGTGATTTATAGCATAGACATCAGCATTACAAAAATGCAGGTTGCACAAGTGGAGATAACATTTCTGTTATCAGGAAGCGAGCCAGCGACAAACCAAGATGTTTGACTCCTCTCAGACAGCATTTAATCACTGTGACCAATAAAACACAAGATTTAGCACATGTTAATGAAACTCCAAACTCACAATTGCTTACAGCCAAATGGCAGCACGACATATCAGCTTCATCCAGTCCTTCCAGGATTTCGCAATGGTGCAATCGCGCCAATTCAACCAATCACCTTGACTTTGGTGCGACCCGCAATTATGGCCAATCACTGCTACTTTTCCCCAAATTTGACCAATAACCAAAGTTTCCCGTGACTTTATCCAATCCCAGTGCAGTCCCATGTGCCAGACTTTGTATCAGCATGTGACTCTGAGAGCCAATGACAAAGAAGGAGTGAGAACGGGTTGACGTCACACATACGTTGCCAAATTAATTTCCTTGTTTCTGATATGAAGACAAGACGTGTGTGACTTGAACAGCTCACATTTACCAACAAAACGTACAACGAAAGGCCGTGCAAAACATTTCAAACCTGCCAACTTGTATATATTTTAACGTCAAAGTCCGCCGTAACATTTTTTTCACTCTGAAATCGCTGAAAGCGGCTGATGTGTCAATCCTGACGGTTCTGCAGTGGGTGGGGCTGCTGAGTTCCCCCCAAGACTGACGCATGTGCAGACACACACAAACACACATGGTGGATGCAGGAAAAAACAAAGATGAGACAACACAATGACCTAAATTGAGGACAGCTACGCTCGTTATGCAATGAAAAGTCCAATAAGTACTTTTCAAAATGTATAAATGTGTGTCCCACGCCAGGTTAGGAAATTAACAATGTAAAGATCAACTAGCCACTGACATATATGTTCAAATTTGATTCATTCAAAATGTCTTAAACCCATCAGCCATTTTCATATTATACTAAGATTTGCTGCATCCTGAGCCTTTTTGGTAAGGTTACTAGGAAAACTCAACCTAGAGTAGTTTTATTTTCCTCAACAACAAAAATCGCTACTTTTTTTGCAACTTTTTCTGTCATACAAAAGACAAAACATACAAGAGACATCGCAACTTTTATTGCAATTTTTTTTTACAAAACCTCCCGCAACATCAGGCATTTTGGGCCACAACAATCTCAAAAAAAGGCCGTGAAATCCTGGAGGCACTGATTATCTCACTATCAACCAATTGATACTAGTGAAATGGCCAGTGTAAGTTCATACATTGAACCTGGGCTGCTTTGATAAGAGCCTGTTTATACATTCCCTGTGCCATAACTCATTGGCGATATTAGACCATTTTTAGGGTGGCTCAAGCAGGTTCAAAGGGCTTGAAACAGGTTTAGTATCCTGTGTCGCTGACGTCGATGCTATGCACCTCTAACGCAGCCAAGGAAAGGGTTTACAGAAACTTAGTGTTGGCCAATCGGAGGTGGTTGTGCCAGACTCCTGCCTTTGGCTGAGTCTCTATCTAATCTTTCAGAAGGAGTACAGGAGTGCGGTTGTGAAGTTTAGGCTGAATCCCATTTCTCCATCATACCCCCACCCCTTACCCCTAGCCCTTGAAACCAAGAGGTAAGGGGTAGGGGTGAAAAAAACAACATTTAAACGGGACACCACTTGGTTACATCACCATATAGTATTGATCGCAAACTTCCAAGATGCCGTCTCTGTCTATGTCAATTAAGTGGGTTTTAATAACGGTGTCATATGCATTTATATATTTTTTAGTTATTTTATGTTCACTTTGGTGGTGCAGAGGCAGATGTTGTTATCTGTGTAGTACTTATATCTGTTTGCAATACATATGTGTAAACAAACACATGGCGTGTTGTATATCTGTTTCAGTTATCACCGTTTTGAATGTCATTGATGTTCAGAAAAACATTTTGTTAACAAAAATCTGTTGACTTATAAAGTGTTAGGGTTAGTTCCATCGTAGTGTCAAAAAACGTTAGCTGACGTTGTTGTTCAGATGATCAGCTAATGAAATGACTAGCAGGGGGTTTCTTTAAATACTTTTGCAAGGCAATGTATCCGTGTCACATTCTCATTAGGGGCTGAACCCCCCTAAAAGTCTGGTCCTAGAATCCCCCTTGCTATAACTTTTATACGTAACCATAGGCGTAAATATAATGTAACATTAGCTAGCTTGTTAAATAGCTTGTTAACACGGCGATTCAAGCCTAACGTTATGTATGTGAACTGATATTAGGGTTAATATTTAAGATCTACAGTTGTGTTTTGCTCAATATGATGTTGAGTGGCTGATCAGTGGGTTTGCTGGAGTTAAATATATATCCTCTGTCCCAGACAAAACCTAATATTTACATGGAGGACGCAAGATCATTTTAGAATTATAATATGACGGCGTGTTGAACCTATAAACCTAACTCATAGACATTTGACATTAAAGATTTGTGTTGTTGTTGCCCAGATATATTGACAGAGAAAAGAAAAACAGACAGAAGATGTTTTATCAGTAGACCAAAATGCCAAGTAAGTACAATAAGTCCTCATATCAAGACTATTTGGTAACATCTTTATAAGAATTGGTGCTTATGGTAATGCTAACATCACTATGTCAAAGGCAAAGGAGACAGAAAGAAGTGAGGAACAGGGAGACCAGGGACAGTCAGGTGTAGAGTCTCAGCTAAGTGCGTTGAGCTTAGTTCATATTTTTGGAGGTCAGGGTGAGCAGGTGAGCTTTACCAGTTGCTCACTAATTTACATTAACAAGTGTACAAAAGCATTGTATTTCTTTTATATGGGGACACTTTTTCAAAATAAGTCATTATGTTAAAGGTATTATTATGGCTAGATTGCAAACAACTTAAAAATAAATAAATGGTTTAAAAAAATATTTTGGTAAATTTAGTCAGCTTTTTCACTGAATCAACAGAAAACCCTTGAGGACCACAGAATGGCACAGTCTCCATGCTACAGTGTTAAGGCTTTCCTCCTCTATGGTTGTGGCTGTTATATTTGTGTCCGCTTCAAGAATTTCTCTTCAGGAATTGAATGTTTAATGTCAAACCTGCGGAATAGGCTACAGGTTAACGATGTATTTTCAAAAAAAAACAAAAACAGCATTTCTGTCAGAGCCTCTCACAATGCACTTGATCAGGTTCAGACACAATACTAACTACAAGGTGTAAAACAAAAGAACTTACTTCATATTTCAACCCAGTCCAAACTCGTCTTCCTTCCCGTGTCTTCTTCGGTGAAACGCGGTCCTGGACTGTTGGGGGGGGGGGGGAAGTTTGTCGGTCCTCAGTCAGTTTGACAGGCAGCAGTTTCTCTGAAGCTGATTCCAGTGTTTGAGGGCGGGGCTGCAAAGTCGACACATCCCTGAGCAGTAGCTAGGTAGCTTCTGTTGCTGCTGTTAGATCCAGAGGTTCCAGACTTTTTCATGCTAAACAAAAGTTCAGTCTACCGACCACCCGCCGTCTGCTTAAAGCCAGCGAGTTCGCCTCCACAGGAATAAATCACTACACAGCAGATTTATGGGAGGAGTGGACTGATAAAATGACGTTGAATCAAATTAGATAAAAACGTCATAAGCTTAAACGGAAATTTTAAGATTATACGTAGCCTAGCTCAAAAATACAGCAAGTATAGGGAATCTTAATTCTGATAGACCTACGCTCGGCCACTACACAGACTGTTCAGGTAACCTAGCCTATAGTTTCTCATTTTGCAGAGAAGCACGTATGACTAGGCCCACTGACCACCTGGGCGCCACGGGTCCCCTGGCCACAGTCAGTCGGCACATCTAGATACATTTCACGACTTGTCAGCAGAAACTGTAGTCTACACTGCACATGGACAAAACTACAGTCTATGGGTTAAAAAAACACTATACACTGAAAACGTGTGCGTACAAACTTGAGTCCGTGGCCCAATATTTAATGCAAATGCCGCCATCTTGTGGTCCTTCTATAACCCATAGCCTATAGACTACAGGCTCAGGAAGTCTGGTTCAAAGTTCACCCAATTAACCGTAGGCCTATTGGTTTGTAGGCTAGGCCTACCTAAAGTGACCAAGCTCATTGTTGTGATTTAATTGGTCCAAGTTTTTAGATCATTTTTTAAGGTTCCAAATGTTCATTTCCAGGTTCATTTGTAGGCTATCTTGGGTTTCTACTAGAAAATATTTGTTTGATTTAATGTTCAAAAACACATACTTTTTTTTCATAGCCTACTGTCTGCCTGAACAATTAGACTTTATGGCCTAAACATGTATTCCCTCTCGGTCTGAAACGCTCCGTTTTTAGCGTCTGTCTCTTGAGTCTACACCTGCCAAGCCTCTATCCCACTAACACAGAACGTTAGGGAACGTTAGTTTAGGGTTCTCTAAAGGTTAAATTCGAGCCAAACCAAAAACTAACCTTCAGGGGAACGTTCCCTCCCTCATTTCCGCGGTTATTTTGGTGAAAGTAACTCAAAGCTAATGCAGAAGTAGCCTAGTGTAAAGAATGCAATGCAGAGAGTTGATATAATATATATAAAGTAATGTATAAAGTAGCCTAACCTACATTTTGGAAGTGGCCTGACTTGCCCAACACTGCCCCTCAGTGACGGAGATCTACAGTAGGCTATATCAGCTGTGATAGTGTCGCTGTTTGTGTCTCAGCATCACTGCCACACCCTTGTCGAGTGTAGCAGCAGCAGCAGCCAGCAGCATGATGCCAGTTGCCCTGCTAGTTTTGGCTCTCACGGCAGTCTGCAATGGGATCCTCCCTGAGATAGTGGATCTAGGCATCAGTCCCATCCTGGAGGATAATTCCTCCCAGGGACAAACGGAGCTGGACCGCATGTTTGTGAAAGTGGAGCAACTGCCAGAGGATCCGGAGCAAAAGCCCGATGCGTTTCACAAAGTATGCAGAGTCGCACCTCTCAGTCAGCTTTATTCATTAGGCTACATAGCATTATTTCACTCACTTCACAGCACAGCCGTTGTTATTGGCTGATGTTATGAGGATATTTTATAAGGACTAAAATTAAAGCACTAGTCTCGGTAAGAAATACAGTATACAAAGCGTAAAGGCAGAGGCAGCAGTGGAAGGAGCTAGAATATGGGAGTGACTTATAATGCGTCTTTTTTTTTTTAAACCTAAAATCTGTCTCTGGTAATCTCTCCAATTCTTCTAGAGGAACAACGAGAGTGTAAATCTCAGCCCTCACCCTAATAACCTTCCTGCAAGTCGTCATCCCAATGAAAGTGCTTCTGATAAAGTGACTGATAACGAATCTGTCCACACCTCAGCAGAACAGGTAAGCCTATAAACGTTAAACACAAAGGAGAAAGTGTTGTTTTTGTGTTTGTGAATTCAATTTAACAGATGTCCCACTTTTACACAGGAGACAAACAACATTTCCACAGCCGTCCAGTCCAGTGACCTGGAGAACAATATTGATTATGTAAGTTAATCTTGTTTACTTACAGTATGTGATGCAGCTCAGAAAGAAAGTTTGCCTTTTAATATTTTCATATGACCTTTGACTGCTCAGTTTAAATTTCTCAACATGAAACAGCATGAAAAAGATTGCATGTCCGGCAGCAGCATCACAGCCACTGACTTGGCATAATGTCTGCAAATGAATGAAGTGTGTTTAGGATGTGCTTTCATGTCTTTATTCAGCTCTAATCAATATTCGCACTATGTAAGAATTTCAAAGTTCAAAGAAATGCTGATATGCAGCTGACCTGTCAATTCAAAATGATGACTGTTCAAAACTGTTGATAAATACGTGATGACGTGTGCTTTGTGCTTCAGCTGCTTGTGACTGGAATTTAATTCAGGAATTGCACTTTGGAGAATATACTTTGACGCAAATGTGTATTTAATCCAGAGTTTCTAAGACTGATCTATTAACATTTGCTTGGCATATTTCACAAAAAAACACATTGTTTCTATATGTAAGTAGGCCATCAGGAACGCACATATGTTCTTTAGAACATAAACAATGCCATCCTTATCTGACAAAACTTATTTCACCAAACCACGTAGTCAGATGTAATCCTTTCTCTCTCTTTAGGGGTGCATTGCTGATGAGGACTGTGGGAAGGGCAGGTATTGCCTTTATGACAAGCACGACTCAAAGTGTCTGCCTTGCAAAGCAATCGATATGGTATGTTGATATAAGTGACCGCTTGCGCTATTTGGGTCAGTTTACTTTAATGCGCTGTCACACACACACACACACTTCCGGCCAGCTGGGGTTTCGCTTTGTCTGCATTGCAGTGTGTCCACTAAGCTTCGCATGAAAGAACAGCACGTGTCAAGGTTAAATAGAAGCTCATCTATCCCGTTGCTTTATTTCTCTCTCTCTCTCTCTCTCTCTCAGGGAATGTCCAAAACAAAAATAATGTTAGTAATCTGAGTCTTCTCTCTAGAGCAGGGATTTTCAACAGGGGGTCCTCAGAGTCAATGAAGGGGGCCTCCAAATTATTGTTAATTTTTGAAAGTTTTTTCAAAAATTTAAATGTCTTAACATGATCTCAACATACTTCAAGCAAATATAAATCCTCGCTGCTTACTGGCCTATTGGTAAGGTAGTTACGTTCATAAATCCATCCACAGATACAGTTAATCTTACAGATTTACTGTGCCACATGTATGTGTAACATTAAAACATAATTTATTAAATCATGCCAACAATTATTAGGGTATTTTTATACCTTAGCATTCTCTATAAAAGCTTTCGGCCACCCTACATGTTGTTGTAGGCCCAGATTAATATGCAACTTCATTTTATACGATATCTGTCGTAGAGAGTCCCTGCTTCATCTCTGATTCAGTTTAAGGGTCCTTGGCTTAAAAATACATTGAAGACCCCTGCTCTAGAGAGTCACCCATTGGGTTTTTTAAGACTCCATTATTGCTGATTACTAATTCTTTCTTCATTGGATGAACTGGTCTCTGTATAATAGAGTAAAAAGCAAAGGGATTAATATACTGGCAGTCTGCCACACTAGGGTACAGTGTACATGTATAATAAATACAAAGAGGACAGGATCTGTGACTCGTCAAAGGCGCTGCACTGGAAAACTCTGCATGGTAATAAGCACCGTAAACCAAACGGCAAACAGTGGGTGGGAATGAACTCACTGCTATTAGAGACCTGTTGACCTGCTGATCTCATTTATATTTAACCAACAAAAAAAAACCCAGCAAACTTAATGCTTAGAGAATAATTAATGTCAATTAAAGCCTTTTTAAACTGAAGGTGCATGCTGTGATCTCATTTTTGTGACCTTCAAGACACCCATATGTTACTTTATTTTTGTTGTTGCATTAGATGTAAGATATCTCCTGAAAGGTTTGGCTGTGTGCGGACATGTTTAAAATTAAATGTTAGAAATATTAAAAGCATTTTTTTTTCCTATTCTTTCAGTCCTGCACTAAGGATACGGAGTGCTGTGGGGAGCAGCTGTGTGTATGGGGACAGTGCAGTCTGAATGCAGCCAAAGGAGAGGCCGGCAGCACTTGTCAGTATCAGACTGACTGCAGCCCAGACCTCTGCTGTCTTCTCCACAAAGGTAGAGTACAACACACAGTTCAGAGTGTGCTGCTCAGTGTTTCTTTACATTTTCTTGCAAAATGTGTCTGTGTGTTTTCTTTGTGTGTCTAGCCCTGCTCTTCCCTGTTTGCTCCGCCAAGCCCATTGAGCGTGAGCGCTGTTTTGGTGCCTCCAACCACCTGTTGGAGCTGTTGTCATGGGACATTCAGGACAAGGGACCCAGGAAACATTGTCCCTGTGCAGGAGATCTCCAATGCAAGCACCTGGGGTGAGTGCAGTAAATTTAAAAGCACAATAAAAACTAAATATTAAAGTTTTACACGCATGTTACTCACCGACTTTTTACCCCCCACACTTTGGGGCTCTGCTTTGTGACAGACGAGGGTCCATGTGCCTTGAAGGAGAGGACTCGAGTGAAGAGGATCAGACAGACAGTCTATACTCCGAGATAGACTATATCATTTAGACGCAGCGTGATTGGATTCAATTTCACATTGCCTTGTAAACAACTTGACAGGGGTCTCTATTGACTCCAGAGCTTTGTCGCAAAGAACAATAGCACTTTGTGTTTGTGAATATCTGTTGACTGCTCACCTCACTGTTGTCACTGCATCACCTACATCATCAGCTGATAGGTTTAGTAGCAGCACGGCATCATCTTAAGAAAGTGCTACCAAAGTAGAACAAAGTCCCCACCCAGTTTGCAGTCCCACTGCATTTACTATGCACCAGATAGAAAAACGACCCAGATACAATCAGGCTTAATGTACTGCATGATCAATAAAATAGTACCACAGAAGCAGACAATAATTAATTATGTTCAGGCTTCCAAGACTCCTCTCAACATTACACATATATTCATCTACAAGAAACACTACCATGAGATGTCAGCAGACTTTGGTAAAAGATAACAGTTGGTCATATTGTCATGTAGGAAGCTCATTTGCATCCTTATATACATGTCTGATAAAATCTCAGTTTGTTTAAGAGTAAATCTAATTCTAGCTGCTGTAATACCATTTCCTCTTTACTTTTCCTCTTTATTCCTGAGGAAATGTTTTGGCAAACATTGTTGCTTGATCCTAACAATATATACTCTGCTCTACGTACTGTGATGTTTTTGCCAAGATCTAGGCCCTAACCCTAACCCTAACATGTTTATGGCACCAAGATGACGTTATCACATGCACCACAAGAGGAAAAACTATCTAATATGCCATGTTGTGATTCATTCTATCTATACTTTTTTCATGTATGGTATATATATTTATTATATGTGCCATTTCTTTTATACATGTACTTAATTCTGTATCACTTTTTTCAATTGTCCATTTTTGTCTTTCAAGCAGTATCTGATGTCCAGCAGCTTGTCAACAACATATCAGAAAATATTAGAAGTACGACCAAAACAGTAGCTTATTTGACTAAAGTAATTAAACTTAAATTCTTCTATAGTTTATACAACTACATCATTATAAAACTCAGACCTTGTATGGAAAATGAACAAATATCAGCATCTAGAAATGCTATAACAAACCTTCATTTTTATATACCTAATAAGATATTACTAAACTGACAGGCTGCAGCTTTGTCACTAGATTTCTGCTTGGAGCAATAATCATCCAATGCGAGTTTTCAATTGTCAAAGAGTTTTTGTCTACGCCTGCATACCTCTGTGGTGCCATACCAAACATGCCATAAGTCCCCAACACCTCCTGCTTGTATGTGCTCTGTGTCTTCCATGCAACATCAAGTCAGGAAGGTATGATATGAATGCAAACAATACCTGATGTATGTGTGAATATAGCTTTTGTACTAGCAACTTGTGCTGGATGTTAACTCACATGTAAATGTCAAATATAATCTCTGCACTGTTCTTTAGCACTTGAAACCTGACGTGCAGCTTGTACAACTCTTGGCCTAATAAGTTTGTTTTTTTTAAAACCAAAGCCTTTATGAAAAAATAAAATAAAAAAAGTGTGTTAAATTAAGCCATTTTAATATAAAGACAGAAAACTGCAGTTATGAAAAAAAGCATTTTTAATTAATTTCTAAAATCATTTTAAACTATTTTCACACAGGATTTAAATCTCAAAGAAATAAACACAAACAAAAGATATTGGCATTTCTACAGTAAATAGCTGGTGGGAGCATCAGGAACCCGGAGGGGACGGGATGCTGAGCTTCAGTCCTCAGACCAGTTGCCCTTCCTGACTGAGAAGTCCAACAGGCTCTCTATACCCTCAGTCTAGCTGGCAGCAGCAGGTAGAAGCGCCAAAAAAAAACTTCACACTCTCCACCAAAACCCCAGAGAGAACTCCCTCCTCAGTACAACACCACACACACGGATGACACTAGAGAT
This sequence comes from Etheostoma spectabile, assembly GCF_008692095.1. NCBI lineage: Eukaryota > Metazoa > Chordata > Actinopteri > Perciformes > Percidae > Etheostoma > Etheostoma spectabile. The sequence goes on along the minus strand of NC_045733.1, from coordinate 7,167,049 downwards.
GTACACCCAGTTCATATGGTGGCCAAAAAAAAAAGACAAAACAAATTCCACTTTCTAAACTAAAAGTCAATACAGACAACAGACGTGTGCGTGGTGCCTCACAGGACCTACCTGCATGATTACATCTGGAGCAAAATAATTTACAATAAACCAAAACAAAACAGGGAGATTCTTAACTACTTGGTTTGGTTTCATTGTACTTTGTAGCCAAGGACCAATAGTCTAAGTATCAATTAATCTAGTGGAAGTGATTAACAGTTTACAAATTCTTAGTTGTTGCTTTTATTGATTCATCAAATCCTGAAAACGAAGTTGTCAGAGTCACTGAGAGAGAGGTCAGGCTAAATAAGTAGTTCTTGGTTGTGTGTGCTGTTGGTTTTAAAGTATTTAATGGAAGGTGAGCAATGTAAGAATGATTTCTGCAGTGCTCAGGGTGTGTGAGTATATGGACTCACAAGACACTCACAGATGAATCAGAATCAACACTATTCCTAAAACAGGAAGAGAAACACAGTGGCAGGGAGGAGAGTGAAAGGATGTGAGGAGACTTAAATAGACAGGATGGATGCTTTCCAGCCCAGTTTCACAGTCCTTACACCTCTGCGTCCGTCTCTGGAGCTTTAAAGTCCAATTGATTCGTCTATACAGTATTTGATTCTTTATCTGTATTCAATAGCTTTTGTACTTCCCTTTAAACTTTACAGTACAATACACTACAGTGCACAATAGGGTTTCTGAGCCAGTCCTGGGGCTCAGAGTGGAGGGTGAGAGCATATCAGCCTCTCAACGCTGCTTGATGTTCAAGTAACTATCAGCCCGACACGCAGACAAAAGTCCCATAGCCCGGTGGCTCTGCTGCAGCAGCCGGACGATCCAGATATGAGGAGCGGTGCTCAGTGCTTCAGTCCTGCACCGGGTCCTTGGCAGGGCCTCCATCCAGGTAGATCTTGAGTGCCTTCTCCTTGCGTGGCGAGTAGCTGACACGGTGGCCAGTCTTGAGCAGACGGCTGCTCTCCTTCTTCATCAGCTCATTACGCGCCTCCTCCGACAACTCCATAGGCTCCTCTGTGCTGTCCCTGCACAAAGATGACAGAACTGTTGATCTCAAGTCACACATGTTTGAAATCAAATACACTACTGTTGACTTCATCTCCATCTTTTAAGTTATTTTGGAGGATTAATGAAGGGTTCAACAAAATAGAAGGGGGCGCATTAATTATGAGGGACGATGGAAAAAGCAGTTATGCTGCTAATGTACAATACAGTTTTGCTTTGGTTCACTTCCAAATAAAGAAAATAAATTGTATTATTTTGAATGAACTGTTTTTATTTAATTTATGCTTTAATATTAGCAATTGTAATAATATTTGTGAAAACAGACATTTTACATCATTATTTAAAAAAATATACTGGCACATGCCTAATCCCAAATCACTAAACTCAAATGAATAAATACTAGGGATGAGCGAGTACAGCATTATCTGTATCTGTTTACCACATGAATTATCTGTATCCGGATCCGTACTCGGACTGGGCGGGGCCTAAACCGGAAGTGGTCAGATTTAACCCGGAAGTGGGTCGGGTTCTCTTGAAATGTGCGGGGCTTTAACCGGTATGTTATTCAAGCATGCAATTGATATGAGTTGATCAAAAATTGTTATATTTATTGCTGATTTGAAAACTATTTACATGACAGCATCGAGCTTCAGATCAATGGTGTTGTCATGGTAACAAACAAACTATATACAGAACGTTTTGCAACAATGAATACAACACATGCGGTTGCAATTATGAAGTAAAATGTAATGAACAAGAGTTTTCATACTCAGTATAACTTTCTTTTTTTAACTTTTTATTTTTTTATGATCAGTGTGATTTTTTTTGTTTTTGGTTCTTTTTTTAAATTTCCACAACAGGTATATGTGTGTGTGTGTGTTGTGTGTGTGTGTGTGTTGTGTGTGTGTGTGTGTGTGTTTTGTAGAGAGAGAGACACAGAGAGAGAGTGGGGCGGGGGGCAGCTGACAGTAAAAAATTAAAATCTCCAATGGCAGAGACGCAACGGGAGTTGCATTTAAACCAAGCCGCATGTCTGAAACCCACGTTCACCAGAAATCTACTGGTTACTATTAAGGACTACAAACCGAAGTTTAAAAACAAAACTGAAGCTGAAGAAACCCTAACGTTAACGAACCACCCACAGACCCGATTGACTGACGGAGGGGGAGAGGAGGAGAGGAGAGGAGAGGAGAGAGAGAGAGGAGAGAGAGAGAGAGAGAGAGAGAGAGAGAGAGAGAGAGATGAGAGAGAGAGATGAGAGAGAGAGGAGCGAGAGAGAGAGAGAGAGAGAGAGAGAGAAGAGAGAGAGAGGAGAGAGAGAAGAGGAAGAGGAGCGACGTCAAGAGAGGGATGTGGAGAGATCGAGGGTGACGGGGGGGGAGAGAGGCGAGAGAGATGAGCGCATTTCTCCATGTTCTGTGTGTGTGTGTGATAGATCCAGCGGTTTTAGCGGGGTGCGCTGTGATTTATCAGAACGCTGCGCGGCCAGTTGAGGATTGTATCAATCGAGCACTGATATTGACTTCGGCAAAAGTGCTTTAATTCGTACCCGGATACGGATCACCCTAATAAATACCATCAGATATTCATGACAAATTACTGCTTGACCATAGTTCTGTGTCTGAGCACTGGAAGAGAAACATTAATCAGTACTTAATTGTGAACTGTAATTGTTTTACCTGTAGAAGACCACAGCTCCGTCGTCACAGATGTACAGAGGCCATACGTTGAGAGTTGACACCTTAGGGTTCCAGTCCAAATCTTGATGGATCTCCAACACAGATATATCACAAGGGAATGTTCCTCTACCCTGCACAGAACAGACGGGTGGATTCTCAATCAGTAATGGAATAGATTTGAAGATGAAAATAAGTGTCCTATGTGAGGCACTGCATTTCACATACCTTTGCAAATTCTAGGCTTTCGAGAGGAACATCACTCATTTCACTAAGCTGGAAACAGAGGAAAGAAATTAGTCACTAAAGGCCATTTAATGGTCAAGCTACAGATCTGCAAACTGTAGTGAAAAAAGGTGACAAGACAAATCTAGTTGTGCAGGCTTTTAATTTATTTATATACTGTACATTACTTTGCATACTGCTATGTAGCTTTGGAATTTGCCCCTGGGGAACAACAATTAAAGCCTTATTGATATAATACCATAATTAATTTATTGATTTAGTTTGTATAGTTAACCTGAATCTGCAAAGCAACTAGGTTAGTAACTAACCGATAATATAAGAAGTCTTCATTGTCCTTATATTACAATGAAACAACAAAACTACAAGTGCCCTTCTCGGCGGTGTTTAAAAGAAAACTATTGAACACATCCACATATAAGACAAACATTGATTCAGCATTCTGTCATAAAACAAGGGTAGGTAGTTGCTATAAGACAGACAGACACACAGACAAACACACACACAGACACACACACACACACACACACACACAGACACACACACACAAAATGGCTGACTATTAGAACACTAATAAAAATGGGTGCAGACTAGAGTTATGTGTGTGTAGATTTAGAGTTGGGATGGCTTTTGGAAAGAAACTGCTCATTAGTCTGGTGGTTGGTGTTCTGATGGAACTGTGTTGTCTCCTTGGGGCAGGAGATCAAAGAGATGGTGGCCGAGGTGAGAACAGTCTTAACAATGTTTTTTGCTCTGAGAGGTAGCGTGAGGCAAGAGGGCAGCTAATGATTTTCAGTGCAGTGTTGATAATCTTCTGCAGGGCTTTTTGTCAGCTGCTGAGTAGCCAGCAGACCAAACTATAGTGGAGTAAAAAGGACAATATTTGCCTCTGAGATGTAGTGGAGTGTAAGCCAGGATAATTTTGAATGGTGCGCAGAGCGGATCTTTACAAAGTTGGAGCATCACCTCATCTCCTAAAGTAAAGGTTTTGCTTACAGTGACAATGATTGTACATATCTCAATGTGAACATAGTCCACACATTCAGTTTATTATTAAGGAATGTAGTGAGATGTAGTTTTAATCTATGTGTTATTTATTTCCTGCATTTTGCCTACCAATGTTGGTTGACTAGGATGATAACCCTGTAATTGTTTTTTTGGTTGAACAAATTTAACCTTTTATCAGTTTAAATTATGTGACAAACCGTGAAAAGCATCCAGCAGGACACAGCCATACCTTCTCCTTGAGTTCTTCTACACTGCTGCTCTCCAGAATAACTTCCTGGAAGGGCCCCAGCTTCATTGCAGCGGGTCTCCATCTCCGGGTCAGGACAGCTAGCTGTGACATGGACTTCATCTTCTCCGGTTCTGAGAAATAGATCATAACAGACCATAGGTTGAGGATTTTATTTTGCCTCAAACTTTACCTACAGAAAGAACATGCTTCTCTGTATTCTGGTACTAGTGTATCTGTTGATATTTGTAACTTCATGTCATGGTTTCCAAAAAACAGACAGACTTACAATTCCTCAGAAAGAAAAGAAAGAAAGAAAGAAAGAAAGAAAGAAAGAAACTGTCCGTCTAAATGAAATTCAAGGACTTTTAAGCACCTTTTTAAGCCATATTTATTCATTTTCAGGACTTTCTTGAGCTTCCTTGAGGTAAATTGTCATAGTCTAAAAAACATTTGCTGCGGACAGATATGCACAACCAAACTCATAATATCACCTGACAGACAACGCTGAGGGCTCAAAACCCCACAACGAACATTTCTTAAGCTGTCATGGTGACGCACAGCAGGACATTCTCGCTTACAGTCACTTCAGTGATTATTAGCTGTAGTTCTGGTAATGCCACTTTCCTTTGACAGTTAGTGCTTGTAAAATGCAGAGATTCTTGTTTTACTACATTAATGTAGCTCATTACTGTGAGCCCCTGCCTCCACTAGCCAACTCTATTAATAACATTCGAAGCACATTGGAACTTACTTTTATTTATGCCAAAGTAAAAAAAAGGCTTTCTGGGATTTTATTCCCCGTAGCTAAAAAGTAAATATGTTTATGCTTTAAGCTGTCCATTTAGCAATACAACTTTTGTAGTAATTTGGGAGTCCCAGAGAAAAAAAAACTTAATATACATAACCCAATGTAACATGTTAGAAAGAAACCGCAGAATGAGTGTTACCATTGAGAACTTCCAGGAAAACTTCCCAATTAGAGGAGATGCTGATGTCTTCTTCATAGACATGGTAGTCCAGAAACACTGTTCCTGGGTTCTTCCACGTCTTTTTCCTGAGACGGACTCTAAACACACACACGCACGCACACGTTAACACCTACACTTTTTCCTCTTTTTCTATGAATGTATACTAACAAAAAGTCTTACCTGTCAATGCTAAGGTCAAGCTTACACTGTTCTTTCAACTGGGGGAGCAGCTCCTCTTTAGACTGTCTGACAGTCATGCCCTTGGCAAACACCGTGTCCACGAGGAACTTGCAGGGCTGGGAAACGGACGGACGGACGAACACACAGACACACACACAATTTGTGTTCAGCAAGTCAGGTCATATCGACTACCGATATTTTTGAGCATAATGACAGAAAAGCCTTTTAGGTCATACCTCTGGTTCATTCACCAGTAGTTGATACACTTTCACTCTGTATTCACCCTTTTTCAGTGCTCTTCCTAGCCGAATAGTTATCTATGGGAATTCATAAAATGTACAAGTTAAGTCAAGTACCTTCCGTCTCTAACACAAAAAATCTGACAAATCAATTCTAAATCGGATTCTGACCTTGTTGTCATCAGAGAATGATGAGAGCGTTTCGTTGAGCCGTACACTCTCAAACTCCTGGTTGTTGGCATACACCCGAAACACTTTGAACTGGGTGGAGGTGACACCCACATATGGCTCCAGGTTCTGTTTAAATGCTGCTAATGTTATTCTCTTGTCCACGTGAACCACTAAACCTGAAGCAGATCACAAGAAACAATTAAGCATTCTTGAGGAAATAAAACACAGATCAACACATTTCATTTGCCCAATATTGTCAACGCTAGTTTAAGTTCTGCAAGAAGGTCATTGTAGTTATTTGCCCCTTGATATGTAATTTGAACAAATTGTGCTTACTTAAGGAAGATTAACCCTTTAAACTGCATCATAAACAGAAGGTTCATACATTTTTGTGCCTCCGATGAGGAGTCATCCTGAGAAAAAGGCTCTGATCTGAAGTACAGGTACTGAGCCTCTGCCTTGCTCTTCCCATTGTCGTCATACTCGCTGTCGGTTCCAGAGTCTTCTTCAGCAGTGTCCCAGGTCTCTTTTTTGCCCTCATGGGCTTTGGAGCGACGGCTACTTGTGATGCTGTGCGAGTCCAAGCCATTGGCCAGCTGTATGGGCCCGCTGTCTGCATTGCAGAGTGTGTCACTGCTGTGGCTGGAGCTCAAGATGTCGCTGTCCACTGAGCTGGTGCTGCGGTCATTGTTCACCTCAGAGTCTGAGCGCTCCTCACAGGCAAAGTGGTTCTCAGGGTCAGAGGAGGCGCTGCTGCTGCCCCCCGCTGTGGCCCTGATCCGGTTCTCTAACTCTCTGTTGTCTGCAGCCACACAGAGTGAAGAGTTTGAGTCCTCTTGGGTTGGGCTTTCGATATGTTCAAAATCGCTGGTTTCAGAGCTTTTCTGGCTGTCACTGGGGCTAGAGCCTTGCTGCTGCTGCTGCTGCTGCAGCGACAGATTCTTTAACTTTTCTGTGCTCTCCTCGAGGATGGCCTCTACGGATTTCCTGTTACCTTTTGAACCCTCAAGGGGCACATCACAGTCACCTCCTACGTTTTGGCAAAGAGTTCTGTTGGCCAAGGTACCAGGAGACTGCTCAGGCAGTAAGACTAAGAGCCGAATCGTATTTCCGTGACGATCCAACAGTTTCCACAAGACTGAGTCAGTAAAAGCAACCTGATGATCTGTCGACTCAGAGCTCTCTACAAAAACCTGATAAAAAAACAAAATGAAACACGAATGTGAACAAGTGTTCAAGTAGATTTTCTGATATAAAAAAAATGGTGCAACACAAGGGAAACATGGAGGCACATAAGTGAGAATTAAAAGAAAATGTGGGGACCTTGTTACTCCTGAAGAACCCTTCAGCTTTCAGTGTCTTGTTTGGAACATATAGGAGCCGCAGGTCATTATAGCAGCGCTCCAGGACCACACGCATGCTTTCTGCAGATAGCCCTGTAGCCTGGGAAGAGACACATACATAAGGCTAAGGTCTGACAGACTGATCACATTCTTACAGCTAATGCATACAACTTAATTTACACAATTTTTGGTATTTAAAAATTTAGAAAGTAAGAAGAGATGCAGTTAAGAAACTGAGCAGAGGAGGACACCTGTGCAATTAGCTGTTTGAATTCAGTGATCGTCTGGTTCAAGTACGCCCGAACACTGACTGGTGAGGCGATGTTCTCACTCTTCAGATCCACAACATGGACCTTCACCATTACCTCTGTAGAAAGTCAGAAACCCACCCAGACAAAGCAATTATATTCATTTGATTGGTATTTAACAGTACTGTCAGTTAAACACGTTCTTAACAGTGTTAACGCAAACCCATTTTAATGGCGTGAATTCTTTTATGGAGAGATTAAAGTTCTTTTTGGCCTAGCAAACTTTTGAAACTTTTTTTCACATGCTGTTGCAACAACTAGTAAATTTAGAAAAACTACAACACCACACCGGATCAAGCTAGACTGGAAATAAAACAACAGGCCCGCCCCACACACTTGTTTGGGCTTGCAAGCCGGCCAAAGAGTAGTACATTAAGTTTTGAGTGGATGGAAAACGGGAGATGCCCAAATGGATGCCATTCAGCGTATGAATGGAAAGTTTACTCTTTAAAAGTTGCCAAATGGTTCCATTGACAAGACCAAAGTGATATGTGTGTTTAGTTGTTGTGAACTGAGCTATCATCGCAGCACGTCCAGTCTGAAATACCACTTGATGACCAAGCACACAGCTGATGCCAATTCTCCGCCCCCCCGTCAAAGTATTTTTTTTTTCACCCTTTTATTGATGGACATTGATACGACATTGTGAGAGAGATCACTTGCTCCAAGTGAGAATGTTATGTTTAAAATTGAACACTACAGTAGGCTGTATGACAATGTTGTATCAATTAAAAAAAAAACATTTGCACAAAGCCAGCTTTTCCACTTTTCCATGTTGATAAGAGCATTTAAATGACAAAAAAAAAAAATAATGGGACAAAACAAAATCAAGGGACATTTAGAATAGATTAAAAATTGTGATTATTTGTGAGTTAAATATGACATTAATGTAATTAATCACAATAAAATATTTTAATCGTTTGGCAGCACTAGTACTTGACCATCTACATCCATCATTGTTGTGTACAGTCCATTTGCTCACAACTATCAGCGTTGGTCTGCATTAAGTGGAGACTACATACTTAGGACTCTGATTCATGGGCTTTAAATCAAACTTTTTTTAAGTAACTGCACATAATTTGGGACAACTCTTGTAAAACAAGATGAGTATAATCCAACAGAAGCAGGCTACTGACCTCCAGGTTTGTAAGGCTGGAACGCTTGCTCTGGTTTGCGGGTCTCAAGCAGCAGGTCAAACATATATGAGGACTTGACTCCTCCAAGCAGCAGGCCCATCGGTGTGTCCTCCTCCCCTTCGTAAGAGCGCTCCAGGTACTCGTGGAACTCATCATACTTTACCAGGCGGCAGCAGTCCAGAGACACCAAATCCTCCAGCTCCATCAGCTGAGGTATAGAATACACACACACAGTGGTAGTACACAATAATGCAAAAAATAATACTTTTTACTTTTACATTTAACAACCAAAGATGAGCTGAAAAAATGTATTGATTAGCTATGTTGTTGGAAAAATCAATAAACCAACAAACCTTGTAGGCCATTTCTGTTGCTTCTTTGAGAGTTTTGTCTTTGTGTACTTCCAGCTTGCTCTCCATCATCATCTTTACAGGATGCATGCAGAAAAGCTTAATCTGGAGGTAAAAATGGAGAGAGCAATAACAGTTAAACTTGCTTTAAAAGAAAGGCAACGCGTCAACTGGTCCTCATTCAGAAGCAAAACAATAAATCTTGAACAGATCCAAAAGGACCATATACCTTGCAGGTGTTGCGCTCAATCTCCCTCTGTCGCTTTTCCTGCTCTTCAGACTCTTTCTCCTTTTGAACCAAACTCTTTATGTGCTCTGGGAAGTCTTCTGCAGCTAAATACTCTGCAGACGGAACAGACAGGGTACACATTAAAACGGCATACTAATTCTAAGACCAGCACAGTCAAGGCAACCCTAGTTATAGAAACATTAAAATTAACATCTGCATAAGATGTAGTGGTGTTGTTTCTATTGGTGTGGGGCCCGTTACAGGACAAGATCTCAAGCTATTGGCTCAAAAAGCGCCAGGGCTGGAAAAATAATCACTTAAATGAACATAATAGCACTGAATTATCCAATTGATCACATGATCACAATGCCTCCAACAAGTCTCTTACACTACCATAGAGGCAAAAGTAATTTTGCCATTACCTACAGCAGATTGAATTTAATTAATTTCTTACTTGCATTCCTTGAGGGATCTTTCAATCTATAAATAAGCATATATGCATTTGTAGAGCTGTTGGGAAAAAAGAATGTCATATTAATACATGTCAGAGAGAGAGAGAAAATATAGTTCTGTCAGCCCTAAGAGAAGCTGCTACATGCTTCAAAAGAAACATGAAAGAAAATGAACAAAGAATGAACATGAACCCTCTTGGCTTTGATATAGACAACTCACCTTGCAAAGGCACTGGAATAATAGCCTCTGCTCCCTGAGGACCCGCCATGTGTCTTCCTGATATCATCTTGGGTGATCTGCCAAACAGCAATGCACAGAACCATACTGAATCATTCAACAGATATTACCATGTTAATGATAACTACAATGTTAAAATGACACAGACGCTTTTTGCTTAGTTTAGCAACATTGATATAGTCTGGTGAGTCTTTCTGACCGACATTTGAAGAGCTGCAGGAGGACAAAACCGGTTACTAAGGGCTGAGGCTGACCTTGCTAACATGCTGATCGTTGAAACTGTACCACTGGCCATCACTGTAGGATTTGATGCAGGCGTAGTAGTGGCCACCTGCAGCGCTCCCAGAATGGACCATGACGGAGAACAGCTCAAAGGTCAGTAAACTCTGAGAATAGACAGAGAAAATCTTATTGTTCACATAAAAGCAACAGCCAAGCTTTGGTTTGTGGATGCTCAACATGCAGGATTAACTGATGCTGACAACAGGGACATCTACTAATGATACCACAGTTGCAATAACAAGATATAAGCTGAAGATACGCTTTTTTTGCAGAGCTACAGTCACATTGGATAAGCAGAAGAAAGCATGCACAGCAGGGAGATACAGCTCATATTTCAATTTTATGAAACAAAAACACTGTGACCTGCAAAGTGCTGGCTGGGTCATCATCTGGAAAGTGCAGTGCACATTATGAATGAAAGACAGACATTTCATGTAACAAGAAGAGGGACGTAATGCATGACATAACTTGGCAATAATTGTTTATTATGCATTATGATTCTTTTGCACACTAGCACTTAAAATTTATTTTGTTCGTCAACATTTGCGTATGTACTTTGGTTGTGGTTTTTATGTGTTTTTTTATGTAGTTTGTTTTTTATGTTCTGAGAAACAAATAAACTAAACTTTTCAGCTTTGTCTGCCAGCAGACAGTTGCTCAATAACATTTCCAGGAGTCTCCCCCATCACTACAATATTCCCACAGCAACTACAGATGGGAGATAATGTAAAGGAAACACCAACATAGAGAGGCATTAAGGGCCTTTAGTAGAGCTCAACTGCTCTCTGAAACTCTACTGAGGAAATTGAAATAAATAATTTGGAGTTTTGATAATGGTGGTGTATAAAACAGTGATCCACAATTTGTTGAGATCTTGTGCCTGCGGAAGTCATTGCCTCAGCGATTCAAATCGTTTTCATACTGAATAAATCCCTTATGTCCAGTATGAAAGCATCTCCATTTATCAGGGTTTTTTCTTGTTTTATTTATACAGGTTATAAGAATATCCTGGCAGCAGGTAATAGCTTTTTCATTTTTAGCTGTTGTACAGCACTGCTTTCAAAAACTTGAATGGGACATCTCTAGTTATATGCACTTTCACACACTCTTCAAAAAACAAGGATAATAACAACTATACACAAATATCTACTGTATTTAGCAAGCGGTCAAGAGGATTACCTTTGGCTTCAACACCCTCTCTGTGCTGCCGGTGCTGTCCAAGCAGATGCCCTCATCCACACAATCATCGGTGGAAAAGTCGTTGCTCATCTGGTCGCTGTGGCAACTTCCTTCATTCTCTGCTCCACTGTCAGTGCAGCTCTCTGTCTGAGGTGACTTCTAGAGAGGCGGTCATTTCAAAAACAATAATTGGGAGGGGTTAAAATGTGTCACAAACTCAAAAACCAGGTGTATTCTTTTTACTTGATCAAATTAAAAAAAAGTAGATACCGGTTACACATCTGGTGTTGTCGTTGTGGCCTAAAAGGTGTTTGTACATTTATCTTCCACTAGTGTTGTTTCATACTAATAAACACAGAAGCACCATAATATGCACCGAAAAAAAAAAGGAATTATCCAGGGGTATCATATGTTGTTCCCTCACTACTAGATGCATTGGTATCGAGAGGGTATAAATATTTCCCCAGCGGGAGGTAACCAGCATTACATTCCTGGACAGAACACTATAGTGAATTTAACATTTGAGAATGTCAACACCCAATGGATTACACAAGATTACAACGGAAAATATTTTGCTGTATAAGATATCATCTGGAAGAGTCTAAGTGGATGTTTGCGTCGAATGTGAAGAGATTCCCTCCAGGGGGGGTCCTGTGATATCACACTCACGAGAATAAGAATGGGATGGACGGACAACCTAAAAACATAATGCCTCTGGCATAAAAACATGACCACTGCTTATGTTGTGTTATTGATGGTAAACAGGAGATAGTAAAGAAGAAAAAAAAACACATTTGAATTAAGCCACAAAACATTCACTACTCTGAAGACCTATTAATCAAACGTAAAATCAAAAAAAATGGTGGGAACAGGTAATGCCATTTCTGCTCTCACCTCATCTTCCACATCCATGAATGGACTCATGTCGAGTTCATCAGGGAAAGTCATGCGGTCGTTAAGTTTGATGCGATGCATAGTGGTGTAGTCAAAATCAAACCGCTTCAGCTGCAGTGTCAGTAGGTAGGGTAAGTGTAGAAATCTCAGACCCTGTGTAGAGAGGAATCAGGCGGGTCAATAGCAGAACACTGTCTTTACTGAACACAACTCCCACATCCCATTTTCAGTGTGCTCACCTTCCGAGCGTCACATTTCTTCTTGCAGCGTTCACAGAAATACTGGTTGGGCCCGTCAAGAGTTTCTGGTTGGATGAAAGCCTGCAAAGCCTCTTCCTGTGGAAGAAAACATTGTTTCAGGCCCATTTAGATGGAATCCAAAATACTAAATAGTCATAAACTGTTTTAAAATAAGCTGCCAGTACTGAACTGAAGGCAGTAATTGTGACTGATGTTTAGTGTTAATTTAAATCACCGCTGCCAATATGTTAAATGTTTAAAGGAATGAAATGTGGAGAGAAAACACACCACACTGCCGTAGGCTTGACTGGCTCCGAAGGGTCTGATCACAAGAGGGATGTCCAGGTAAGTATCAATCCTCCAGCTCTCATAGCCACACTCCAGACAACGGACATAATCCTTCAGTTTCCCCTGGTACAGCTGGTTGATCAGGTCAGCCTGAGGATATGAGGCATGACAGTCAGGCCTTCTCAGCCATTTTTCACTTGTAACAAGACAGCATCTGCTTGAGCTGCAAAATGTTCTCTCCCTGCTACATTTGCGCTCTAAAAAGGAGGCACCATTGTGAAACCAACTGCCATCCAAAACGGTTAGATAGATTAAAAATAGATACAATAAATCAAAAACAACTTTGAATGTATTGCCCCACTAGTGGTAAGAATCTAAGAATAGTAAAGTTTTATCTAGGAATGCACCGATTCATTGGGATTACAATGTCCGCCCCATTTTCTGTCATTGTTTATCAATATGTATCGACTTTGTGCTGTGTTGTGTTCATTGGCCTGACTCATACAACAGTAGCCTACCCAGCTGCAAAAAAGGACAGTCCTGTGGTATTTCAAGTCAACAAGTGTACATTGATTACCGCAAGCTAATAAAAAACAGAGATGACGTGGAGGCCAAGACAGCATAGACGAACAGAACTCATGGACTCAAGGAGCCCAACGGCACTCAAGAAGGTGAAATCCCTGTGGAGAGCTGGCAGTGGTGGAGGAAGTACTGAATCTCACTACTTAAGTAAAAGTAAAAATAACCAGAGACATATTTACTTTAGTAAATGTAGAAGTACCACAATGACAAGCCTACTTAAGTAAAAGTAAGTAAGTACCTAATTTAAAATGTACTTTAAGTATTAAAAGTACTTGCATAAGGATTTATTTTCTTAATCTTATTTGCATTTTACAATTTTAAATGGTAACAAAGCTTGCAGGATATGTTTTATAACAACGTTGGACCACATGTGTGAAATTACTTTGAAGTCTCTATTGAGAAAAAAAGATTTGAACCCGCAAATCGACGCTTGCTTACCTAATTGTTTAACTGGCACAAAAAACAAACATTAGCATCGGTATTGACATCTGCTAAATGAAAATTCTACAAATTCGGTTTTCGTATTGGCTGAGAAATTAGCAATCAGTGTATCCCTAGTTGCAGGTTAAAAAAATTCAAAAGGGATTACTGTACAGTGACCGTTTTGAGACATCTCAGACTCAGTTCATCAGGCTCAGCTTATTGTAGCCCAACTTCCATTGGTCTAAGTTGTATTTTGTCCGCCCCCAAATGTTCAAACTACAGCTAACAGCTGCACTTCGCATGTTGACATTTAAGTTAAAATTGAATGTTAACATGTTGACATGTAGTATGTTACATTTAGCATGTTGGCTTGATGAGTTGTCAGTGTTCTACAAGTGCTTTTTGAATCACCTCACATATTGGCCGAAACCACCTGCCTAATGGAGGGAGATGGGGGAAACCATTTCTGTAACTTTCCAAACAAACAATCTGCCTATAATGCCCACTTTACTTACTGCAATTCAACAGGTAACAGTCCACTTATCTACAGCTCAACAGAACAACATTTTTCACAGACTCTGGACCAACAGTACACCAACAAGGCTAAAAATGTATGAATATCCAAACTCTGGATTGGGGCTTGAAGGAATGCTAAAACTTTATATGTCATCCTGAGATGGAAAAAAAGAGTTAAACAGTTACCAGACACTGTAAACTAACTGTACTGTATCCATTATAGTAGTTTGTTATTTTTTTCATTATTTTTTTCATGGGGCTCAATCACATGCATTTATTCTGTGGTAACCAGGAGCTTGTGTGTACAGACCACATGGCTGTGAATACGCACATTGGATTAAGTGTTTGCAGTTTATAATTCACTCCTGAGATAAGAAACAGCTAACCCTGGGGCTTATTAGACCATTTCACTTTCCCCACAGTAGCTCTTTTGTTTCCATTGGGGGGGTGGGGGGAGTTGTTGTTGTTGCCATAAGTCTAGGAAAACTTCTTGCTTTCTTCTACCTGCTCCGTCTGCTTCCACTTTTGCTCCAGGGCATCAAACATGACTCTGCACAGCTCCTGGACGTCATGCTGCTGCCAAGCTAAAAAGACGAACGCACAAAAGGTGTAATTGAGTGTACAGATACAGAGGCATATGGTCTCTCCTTTCACACAAAAAAAATGCAGTCAGGACATGTGAGCCTAACCACAGGGGAGTACAAATGCTCACCTTCACTGCTGTCCCACCCAAAGCTCCGCGTCACATCAGTGGTCTCGATCGCCCGTTTCTTACTAGTCTGCAGCAGAACAAACAGCCTTTGCAGCTGGTAGGGTATACTGGTGACTGGATCCTCTTCAGTCTCCTCAAACTCCCAGCTGAAGTTGGACAGGAGTTAAAAAAAATATTAAAAGGTGTAATTTGCAAGCAAAACTTCAGAAGGACTTCTGCGAGTTTACTTACTTGTAGAGCGCATTTCTGAACTCCGGGGTCATGAACAGCGTTTGTAGAAGACTGTTCAAATAGCAAGTCATTGCTTGGTTGACCAGGCCTACGTAACCTGGGGGGGAGAGTCAAGAAGTAAGAGGATACCTGGAGTTGTATATAAGATGACAAACAGGAGACAAAACCTCACCCGTATCAGATTTGTTGAGGATGGACGAGTAGGAGTAAGACGGACTGCTGTAGTCACCACTGCAGCCTGCAGTGCCATCTCTCGGTAGAGGCCCGATTATTCGCTCCTGGGAACTGTCATCCAGCCCACTGCTGTCTGCTGTTCCTGACTCATCCTGCACGCATAAATACAATAAGCAACTTTTTAATAACGCTTTTACAACTTTAGTTTTAAAAAACAATCTCACCCCACTAGCACCTAACGGTAAAAAAATATTTTACTAGGAAATTAGGAACTAATTGGTAATCTTGTACTACTCACCGATGCAATCTGGGGCTGCTCTCCATCTTTGTCCGTGAGCTGGAGGAAATTCCTCTTCCCACCAGGCTCAAACCCAGAATCTGAGAGGGGCATCTCACTGCTGTGGTCCAGTGGCACCTAAAGGGGGCAGAGTTAAAACAAAAATACCATCAAAACAACCATCCTTGACAAACGTAGACAGCCACCTTCAAAAACAAGTCTACAAATTGTATGAGCTCACAAGAAGACTTGGATTCCCCCCCGATATCATTTTCAGCAAATTCTCGGTATTGACGGGTGCAATGAAAGTTGCTTGAAGCCAACATGAGAGTACTGCTATGTAGCAAAAGACTTTCTGTCTTTCTCCTGGGCGTGCTGGGGACATGCAAGCAAAGTGCTGCAATGGAAACATACAGTGGCTTAATCCACTGACCTAATCAGTGAGATAACAACAGACACAGCACTGGGCTTTGGCCTGGGTCAGCAGAAGGATTAGCTTGTGCTCATTTAAGAAAAGGGAGTGATATGCACACAAATATAGACAACACTGAGGGAGCGCATTAAGAATGCATTCATTCATATTAGGGTGCTCTCTCTTAGCAACGCCATTCTTATCCACTTTGTTTTCTTTATGGCAGAGAACAATGGTATGGCAAAATCCATTTTTGAACACTGATAGCATGAATGAAAAATAAACTGTTGTCTGGTTTCCAAACATATATCTTTACCAGTCAGCTTCACTGAGGCAACAATCTGGTGACACAGCCCTCTTAATGAAGAAGTGGTAGGGGCTATGAATCCTAACAAGACTTTGTCCGTCTGTCATTTGGTACTGGCCAGGCAGTCTACGGTGTTTACTAGTGCAGCTTTAACCATCTCTTCCCAGACACTTTGGCAATATTCAACTAACTTTGTGTCATAACAATTTGGGTAGTATGTGTAAAACAACTACAGTAACCCCCCCCCCATGTGATTCTGACTCGTTTGTTGCTTGAACTACACCTCTCTCTCTCTCTCTCTCTCTCTCTCTCTCTCTCTCTCTCTCTCTCTCTCCATAGCACAGAATGGATGGTGGCAGCCATTAGTCCCAATAAAAACAAAAGTGATTAATGAATTTCCTAACCATGTCGGGCGAGTTTCCCCAAGCAAGGTCAAAAGTGGCTTTCACATATCCAGCTTTGTGGGCAACATCTTCATATAGTTTGGAGAGGGTGGTTGAAGCAGGCAGGTTGAGGGTCAGCCTCTCATTGACCGTCTTTGCACTGGTGATATCCTGAATGATACACAGCACTCTGGGCTCCTCGGCTGCATTTTGGATCTGCAAATCAAAAACAGGTAAAACATTAACAAAACATATTGGCTACATTTTCATTCTGTATTTCGTGTTGTATGCACCATGTACTGGCAAAAGGTTGTTAGAATAAACGGTTAGGAAGATGATAAATATCTGAAACACGGCAGTACACAAAAGAAAAATGCCACATCATGTCATGCCTCAATACTGTAACTTGTCAAAGCATCAAAAAAGAAAATGTGTTAAGTTATGAATAATGTTTACTTATTCTTTAATCAGTTGATTTCAATTAAATGAAAATGGTGACAATTTGGTATCTGTAATGTTTACTTTTTTTTTTTTTTACATTGAATACTTACCTAGGCTAATGAAAACTGTTCCACACCCTAATCTTGTGTACTTTTCTTCTTGATCAGATACTGCCTAATTTAAATAATAATACTGTACTATTGTAATAACAATGATAAACACAGTTGTATTTGAGAAGTTGAAGACAAACATTTTATTGCTCAATGGAGTAAGGAACAAAAAAACTATCCTTTTGGTTTCAGAACCATAAATCAAGTACTTTATTGGTAGGTTTATATGGGCATTTCAATTTCAAATATGATTATAGTTTTTTGTATCTTTTTTTTTTACCGGACACAACTTCCAGTATGTCATTGAAGTGGTGATTATTACATTGCATGTCTCTTATGTTTGATAAAGCTGTTTGTGAGGCTGACTCTTGATAGAGAATGTTCTCACGGTGCTGCTACATGCATCTACAGTACTTTATTTAACGCCATGCTTTTTCTCTCTCCCACACCACACACAAGGCAAGGCTACCTGAGAAATCCTCTTCATCTCATCAAAAATATTCTGTCTGCAACTCCAAAACACACCCTAATGATATATGGAGATAGTCAGGGTTAAGAACAATATAAAACAAACACAACAAGGAAATAGGTTGTAAAACATGCCTGTCTAACTACCCTAAAAAAACAAATTTAGGCTAAATTAGCCTGACCTGTCTGCCTACACCCATCACTGTTTGGCTAGAAAAAGCAACCTCTTGCCTGATTAAAGGTTCATAATTAAAGGAATATATATTCAAGTTATTCCTGTTTTGCAACCTCTCTTTGAGGTTTGTGATCTTCGCAAAATGTGACAGGTCCTATGAAGTAGCTGCAGCTGACAACACACAAGTGTATTATGAGATTAAAGGTTATTTTTACCGTGCATATAATCACAAGGTGCCGACATAAAACCACATGTACTGCAAAGCACAGACAGCATTTCTGTACAGCTGCAACAGATTCTAAATGGCACAAAAATAATGACAGGCCATAAGGTTGTAAAATATCAGTTTCCATGAAATCTTAATTTCACAAAATGTAACCTAACTACAACTGCACATGGCACACACACACAAAAACATAAAAGAACAGAGATGCTGGTTGTGAAATTACCTAAAGCCAATATTCTAATTAAAATTCAATTTATTGCTGGTGGCATATTTATCAACTTAACCTGACACTGTGGCAAGCAGTGGTGGATGAGGTATTCAGATCCTCTACGTAAATGAAAGTACTAATACCACATTGTCGAAATACTCTACTACCAGTAAAAGTACTGCATTGAAAATGTTACTTAAGTAAACATGTGTTTCATCAGGAAACTGTACTTAAAGTTTTACAAATAAAAAGTTCTTGATGCAGAAAACTCCTCACATTTTAGAAAAAGGAAATGATCAAAACAGTTCTGTCAATCAACTAAGTGTTTAATCGCCTAATCATTTCAGCTGTACCTGTATATTGTTGGGTAGTTTCATTTATACCAAAGAATCCTGTTTGATAAACAACATGTTACAATCTTAATTTTTAAAGTAACCAGTAACTAAAGCTGTCAGATTAATGTAGTGGAATAAAAAGTATAATATTCTCTCTGAAATGTAGCGAAGTAGAAGTAGAAACTGACATGAAAAGTAAAGACTCAAGTAAAGTACTTTAACATTTGTACTTAAGTACAGTACTTGAGTAAATATACATTTATATTCCTCCAATGGTGGAAAGTAACCAGCCATCAACTTGGATGAACTACAGTATCCAAAAAAATGCAATTTGACAAGTCAAGAAGCATCTTAAAATCCAAGATAATTGAAATGTTCTTCTTATAACAGAGCATGAGGATATGCCAATATTACTTTAACACTATTTTAATTCCATCAAAAATACAAAGCCATTCACTAGCCACCCACCTTAAATGTTACAGGGTTGTTTGTGTGAGTGTGATTATATAACGGTGATTATTAAATGAGCGTCTCTCCTCACAAGTTTCATGGAATCAACACAAAGCTCTGAGTATCATCTGGAATCCCACACCACCATCAACACCAAACTGCAACTTAAATTACCAACCCTTGAGCTCATGTCTTTTTCTACAACATTAGTCAATAATTTGTAACCTCACCATCAATTTCAGCAACAGAGTATATTGGAATATTGGAAGTTATATTTCACTTTATGTTCCTGTCCTACTAGCATGTCTACAGAGCTAAAAAATAGTCTGATGTATATTGACGGCCAGCTGATTTAATAGTGTGTTTATGCCACCTGGGAACCTCAGCGACCACCCCCCGTGATTACTTTGTTTTTCTGACTGCCAGCATTCACACGCTGCGTGTTCTTCTTCTGTTATATTGGCATTTGGCATAACAACTTGTTGCATGACTGCCACCAACTGTTGGGCGTAGCCTAGAGCATCAGGAGTGTGAAAACATGGAAGCCGCAATGACAAAGATTTGCTGCTGTTTTCTTATGCGAGCATACAAACAACACATCAACACTGGTGTTTGTTTGTGTTATCTGCAGGACAACAAACAGGAAAGGACCAATTTTTTTATACATAGGCCTATATATGAATAATTTGAAACATGTTATGTCTGTGTAGGTTTCTTGGCAGAAGTGTTTGTCCACTATAAACAGTTTATTGTCATTGAAATATTTTCAGTGAACCAAAGCCGCCTACATGAAACGTCAGTTGTCAACAACACGTCACCAACTGGGAAACTCTGTTAGCAAAATCTAGCCCGAGTTTCCCATAGGAAGTGACGTGAATAATGACGTTTTCAATGGGAAAAATGTTTTTCTGATACCCGTGAACGCACGGTAGGCTACTTAACTTGCTGGAAGAAAAATAAAAACTTAACTGCAGGAAAACTGCTGCTAAAGTTGCAACAACAGGTTTCACATCTATTTCAAACTAAAAGAAAACAAGAGAGTTTTCTTACTTTGCTGAAATTCTGAAGATCTGAAAATTACTAATTTGCGGTCAACGTTTTAAGTAAACAAACCTATTTCCTCCTTACAAGCTTGCCCTGCAGTTTTATTAAATTTGATCATTAGTAGCTAAAGGCTACACTATGACTATGAAACATTGAAAATTCAAGTGTGGGCAGTGCTGCATCAGAGAATCCAATTTTCCCACCAGCCCTAATGTCAACGAGTGACGTCCTATGCTTGATGTATGACTCTGCAGCTGACGTAAATGCAGCAAAGTGCTATAAAACAAATCAAACAATAGGACTTCACGTTACCCTACACATATACATAAATATAAAATAACACTTGAATATGACTGCCATGCCAAAAGTATACTCTAGGACCTTTTTGCTAAAATCCATTCTTAATGTGAGCCAACATGACAGCATACAAATTACCATTAATGGTTTACAGAAGCTGTAACGTTAGCAAATTCATTTTCTACTTCGGCTACATACTACCATCGTAGAGTAATCGATTGTAACATGTAACGCAAGGATCATATTCTACGTCGGCAGCTTCCCACCGAGGCAAACATTGCAGGATATACTAACATAAGAAACACTGACATATGAGTTCAAAATAGGAAGGGCGAACACTTCGGTTATATTGATGCTAACGTTGTATTACACGAAATTAAAAAAAAACGTTAGCTAGTGAAATCCGCTAACATTAGCGTTAGCTTGCAAATGTGACAAGCTAACGTTCAGTTATGCCACAAATTCTATTCAAAACAATTTGCAAACACGGACAAGGAGGAATCAAAGTAACGTTATGCAGCATTATAAAGCTAGCATTAGGGGTAGCTAAACGTTACTTCAACACTGTCTGCCTTGTTCATCGATGTAGCTTTTTGCATTGGGTTTAGCAACTTCAAAAACATCTAACGTTCGATAAGCTTGAGTTGTTGCCATCAACCACTTAAAAAGCTAACATTAGCTAATGTTACTTGGGGCTAACTACTGTTGACAAATGTCTGTTTTGGGGGATAACATAATGTCAACCACATTTTTAAAAGCTCAGGAGTTTTCCGATGTTCAAAAAGCCACATTCAAAGGCTAGATAACTTAATGATAATTGTGTTAAAGCTTTAACTGGCCGTCATTAACTCACTTTATCTGAGATGCACTGGAACTAGCCGCTAGCCGATGTTAGCAAGCGTTAAAACGTTAGTTAGCCATGTCATGATAGGCCGTCCAAGTGTTAGCAACTGAGAGATAGCCTCTGAACGATAGCTACACCAAGATCGCTAACTCCCAAAGTGGTGCAAAACTTTTGCCATTATTAATGAGCATGGTCTACAATGGTGACAGCTAACACCAAGGGCCTGAGTACCCAACCTAGGCAGCAGGGTACGCGATATAACCTCACCTCTTTGGGTACGAACTGGTTCTCCTGGCTAGGCACCATTTCCATTTGTGCGACAGTTTAGACAAGAAGCATCTATCCGGACAGGGATGTCAGCGAAACAACGTCGCAGCGGTAAACACAAACATAATTTGTGTCCTGTTTGTTCTAAGTTTGGATGCTTGGATAACAAAAATAAACTTGCCAGAACTTGTGTGCTTATCTAAGAGACCGCAACACTCTCGTTACACTACCCAAACACAAAGTGCCCTGCTATAGCTACATGGAGAAAAATGGCCGGTGTTTTACTCCGCGAGAGCTTTGGCGTCACATTCCATCCAGACAAGCGTGCGTGATGTGTGCGGACAGGATGACGTCTGTGTGTGTGTATGTGTGTGTTTAGGGACACAGCGCTGACAGGAACACACGTAAACACGGCGTTATATGGGTTAGCTTTTGTGATAGAGTGCTGTGGGTCAGTTCGGCAATGCTTTCAATTTAACAATGCCCTGTGTTCAATCCAATCACACAGCAATTTTGATAGATTACACTGAGTGAAGTGCACAACCTGGTTTCATAAAAATGTCACCTGGATGACCACGTTCTGGTTTAAAGATTTAGAACACACACATAGGCTACAGTTTAAATTAGGGCTGTCAATCGATTACAATATTTAATTCGTGATTAATCAAAGATTCAAGATTGAAAATCCTTTATTAATCTCACAATGGGAAAATGTACACTGTTGCAGCAGCAAGGGATAAGAGGAAAAGTAAAAGACACACAACAACACACAATAATAAATATAATTAAAAAGCGGAAAATCGTATGATTGTCCATAGCTTTGTTCAAAATGTACAAAATTAATTCTTAAATAAATACAGTTTCTTACTAGGCTACTTAAACACTTAAAGAAAACTCACCTTTAAAGCTAGTTCACTCTCGTCATTTCCTTCTTCCATAACAGCCAGGAGTTCAGTTTTCATTAAAAAAATAAATAAAAACAATGTATGGTGTGTTAACTGCATGCCAAATAAATTCAGAGCACACAAGGCCATAAGACCGGTTGCTGACAAGTAGAGCTGGACGATATGGAGAAAATCAAATATCACAATATTATTTTACCAAACACATCTAATTTAAGACGATATCCAGTCCCTATAACAAAGTCAATATTTAAAAAAAAAAAAATGTTACAATGATGGAAAGTATTGTTTTCTGTCTAACAGAACTGGCTTTAGTGTTGTATCTTTTACTTGAGTCCAGCTTGTCATGTCATACAATAGAGTGAGTTGGGGGTGATCATTGAATCAAAATATAGTTTTGCTGCTAAATTTGTTAGGCAACTTCTTATATACCAGAAATTGGTCGGATTGTATTTAGTTATTTGCATTATGTTTTCACTTGTTTTTTGAAGGTTAAGGTGGAGTCAGGGATGATACAGAGATATTTGACATGAGAGAAAACTTGAATGTTCTCACCAGACACATAAACTTTAGGATCACAGTCAGATGCAGAGTGTGTCTTTGTAAAAAAAAAAACATGCAGACAGTTTTTTGACATTAAGAAACAGGTGTGAATCTCAAGAAACTCAAGAATTCAAAATGGTAGTCCACAAGCCAGTGGGTAAAGTCACTGCTGCTACGTCCATTATTTTTTGTCTATGCATACACTTAAAGAAATGCTACCAAATGCAATATGTACAGCCATAGCCAAGGCTAGATTACTTAATGATGTACATTACACAAAAAATGGTTTAAAACTTTTTGAGGGACTTTGTTAGTCTAGTTTCACAGTGATGCTCTTGTGCTAGCAAATCACTACATTTGCTCAGACTTAACTGTTTAGTGGCGCAGTGAATCAGAATCAGCACCAAGTAAATGTAAACACATACAAGGAATTTGACTATGGCTTTTTGGTATGGTTCTAAAAAGTACATAGACAAAAGGTAGGTACTTCGATACCTTTTGAGATAAAAAAAGCCAAATTACTTGTATGTGTTTACACTTGGGGTTATAAACTGGGGAAGACAAACAACAATGGAAAGGTGATTGAGGAGGTAATGAATGATAGGAACTTGGTTTGTTTGACTGATGGCAGAAGGACGAGGATTGATATTGATATTATTAAAGAGTCGGTATTAGACCTCACAATTTTGTTCAGTTGAATGACTCCAAAGTGTGAGTGGGAAGTGCATGGAGAAGGTACTATTGGAAGTGATCATTACATGACAGCCCGTATCACAGAATACATCAAATTCTGTGAGAGCAGCATATGCCCTCCCAGACTGTACGCTGCTTTCCCAATCATAAACCATGGATCACCAGTGACCTGAAAATTCTTCTTAATGAGAAGAAGAAAGGGGCCAGGTCATGGGACAGACAGGAGCTAAGGGAAGTACAGCACAAACTGGGGGATAAACTGAGGGAGTGTAAAAACACCTACAGGAGGAAGCTGGAGGCCAGTATCCAACAGAACAACATGAGGGAGGTGTGGACAGGGATGAAAGAGATCCCAGGGTGTGGGGGGAGAAGAAGACAAACACCAGGCAGCCGGGAGAGAGCAAACAAGCTAAACTGTTACTTCAATAGTTTTAGCTCACAGCCATTCCCTGCTTCCTATGCCACTCCACCAACCCCCTACACCCCCTCATTGCCTCCCACACTTCCCCCCTCACTCACCTGTAGTCAGCCCACTCCCCCCACCACTACAGCACATTTTCTCTACCCCCACCGACACTTGAACCTCTCCCCTCCTTTACATTCATACATGGCCAGGTGAAGAGACAGTTGGAGAGGCTTTCCCAGCGCAAGGCTGCTGGCCCAGGTGGCATCAGCCCCAGGGTCCTGAAGTCAGCTGTCTGGTGTTCTCCAGTATCTCTTCAACTTGAGCCTGAGCCTGCAGAGGGTGCTGCTGCTGTGGAAGATGTCCTGCCCTGTCCCCAATAAGTTGAATCCATCTGACCTTAAGGACTACCGCCCAGTGGCTCTCACATTCCATGTGATGAAGGTGCTGAAGGGGTTGGTCTTGGCCTACCTGAGGCCGCAGGTGAGTTCTTCTCTGGATCCTTTACAATTTGCCTACTAGCCTCGTCTGGGAGTGGACGACACTGTCCTCTATCTTCTGCAGCGAGCTCTTTTGCACCTGGATGGCGGTGGTGGCACTGTCAGAATCACCTTTTTTTATTTCTCCAGAGCATTCAACACCCTCCAGCCACTGCTACTAGGTGAGAGGCTGCAGGTGATGGGTGTCGGTGCGTCCATAGTCTCCTGGATCACTGACTAATTGACAGATAGACCATAGTTTGTCCGCCTGGACCGTGTTCTGTCTGATGTGGTGGTGAGTGGTATGGGGCCCCCACAGGGGACTGTGCTGTCTCCGTTTTTGTTCACCTTATACACCACAGACTTCCAGTACAACTCAGAGTCATGTCACCTACAGAAGTTTTCTGATGACTCTGCAGTTGTTGGGTGTATTAGGGATGGACAGGAGGGAGAGTACAGAGACCTGAGTACAGATACCTGAGTGTCAACATTGACAACAGGCTGAACTGGAAAACCAACAGCACTGCTGTTTACAAGAAGGGGATGAGCAGACTATTTCCTGAGGAAGCTGAGATCCTTCAACGTGTGCAGCAGAATGTTAGAGATGTTCTACCAGTCTGTTGTGGCCATCTGCTCATCGGACCCAGTGACACAAACAGACTGAACAAACTGATCGTGAAGGCTGGCTCCGTGATTGGCTGCAAAGAGGAGACATTTGAAGCTGGGGTGGAGAGGAGGTCACTGAACAAACTGTTATCTATCATGGACAACCCCGACCACCCTCTCCACCCCACACTGGTCCATCAGAGGAGCACCTTCCCTAAGAGGCTTCGACAGCTTCGATGTCACACAGATTGCTACTAAAAATCCTTCCTACCACAGGCAATAGAACCTTTTAACACTTCATCACTGGGTGCTAGATAAGACTCTGAGACACCACAATACTGCACTAAGTGCAACCTGCACAATAGGTTTATCTACTATTTACCATACTATTTAAGCAGTTGCACATTTTGTTGTTCTTGTATTTTATCCTGTTATTCTTTCAAGTATATTGTAGGTATGTATATATTGTATCCTAGAATTTCATTTATATTTATATTTATGTTTTTACAGACATCTTCAACCTGTCTCTTGCCCAAGCTGCTGTACCAACATGCTTTAAATGCACGTCCATTGTGTCAGTGCCAAAACACTCCAGCCCGAAGTGCCTTAACGACTACCGCCCTGTAGCACTCACACCCATCGTAATGAAGTGCTTTGAGCGGCTGGTCCTGGCACACCTAAAGGACTCGCTACCATCAACATTGGACTCACACCAGTTCGCCTACCGTAGCAATAGGAGCACAGAGGATGCGGTTTCCATGGCACTGCACTCTGTGCTCACACATCTGGACAATAAGAACACTTATGCACGAATACTGTTTGTTGACTTCAGCTCAGCATTCAACACTGTCATCCCGGCTAAGTTAATAGCCAAACTTGGAGACCTGGGCATCAACACCTCCACGTGCAATTGGATTTTGGACTTTCTTACCAACAGACCCCAGAATGTTCGATCAGGCTCCAACTGCTCCACGTCCATCACACTCAACACTGGTGTACCACAGGGCTGTGTGCTGAGCCCGTTTCTCTACTCCCTCTTCACCTCCGACTGCAAGCCTGTGTACGAATCTAATTCCATCATCAAGTTTGCGGACGACACTACGGTGATTGGTCTCATCAGCAACAACGATGAGACTGCCTACAGGGAAGAGATCCAGCACCTGGCCACATGGTGCACTGAAAATAACCAGCTCCTCAACACCACCAAAACCAAGGAGCTCATCGTGGACTTCAGAAAGGAGCCAAGAGGCACGCACGACACCACCCACATCGATGGAATGGCTGTTGAGCGTGTCTCCAGTTTCAAGTTTCTGGGGATCCACATCTCGGCGGACATGTCCTGGTCAACCACACCTCCTGCCTGGTCAAGAAGGCTCACCAGCGCCTCTTCTTCCTGAGGACACTGAGGAAGAATCAGCTTTCCTCAACTATCCTGGTGAACTTCTATCGCTGTGCAATAGAAAGCATCCTGACAAACTGTGCAACAGTGTGGTATGGGAGCTGTTCTGTTGCAGAGCGCAAGGCACTGCAGCGGGTGGTGAAAACCGCCCAGCGCATCACCGGGACTCCACTGCCCGCCATCGAGCACATCCAGAGGAAACGCTGTCTGCATCGAGCTCGCAGCATCCTGAAGGACTCCTCTCACCCAGCCCACAGACTGTTTTCTCTCCTGCCCTCCGGCAGGCGTTTCAGGGTCCTCCGGACCAGGACCAGCAGACTAAAGAACAGTTTTTCCCCAGAGCTGTCTCTTTATTGAACTCTAATCCTCATTGATCCCACTCCCCTCATATACTGACAGACTCTCCTCTCCCTCCTCACACCTGCCTCCATTTTGTTATCTGCAATATTATAATGTTCATCTGCACTGCTGACTGTTACTATAGTAACGACTGTTTACATCTGCATCTTTTGCACTACTTACCTTTTTGCACTACTTACATTTCATTTGCACTGCTGACTGTTTATTTATTTACAGTACCAATTGTTTACATTTACATCCGCACTACCGTACTTTAACTGTAATATGCAATTACTTTCCACCGCACTTTAATTCGGATAGTTTCTGCCCAAACTTTACCTTATTTCATTAGTATATTATGCTGTTTGCACATATCTGTAAAAAATTTGCAATTATAGTAATATCCACCAAATTCCTAGCTGTAAATCTTGCTCACAATACCTGTTATCTATATTTTGTATTCATAGGACAAACCCATCTGTAAAACTCTGTTTATAATAGTATTCTTTTCTATATTTATTCATTACATATCCATGTCTTGCACTTACGGAACCATTGTATATCCTGCACTTACTGCTATTGCACTTCTGGTTAGACCCAAACTGCATTTCGTTGCCTTGTACCTGTACATGTGTAATGACAATAAAGTTGAATCTAATCTAAAATCTAATCTAATTCTGTGCTGTGTGACTGATTTTGCTGCTGTAACACTATAATTTCCCATTTTGATCAATAAATATCTATCTATCTATCTATCTATCTTTTAGAACATCAAAAAGAACTCACAACTTTTAACATTTGAATATCAGCAAGCACATGCAGTAGTGAGAAGGAGTATAAGGCAAAGGAAAAGATCATACTGGAGGGATCATTGTAGCTCAGTAGGAAGTACTATTATAATAAGCGATGTATGGAAAAAGATCAAGAAAATGGAAGGGAATAGAATTATCCAATCCTTTCAGATGGAGAACAGTTGGCTATAACAAACCTAGAGAAAGCAGACATGATGGTGAACACACTGAGTAAGGCGTAGTTCCAGTAATCTATCAGAAGAAGAAAGAAGGGGTAGGGAAGAAACAAGGAGTCAATATGCTGAGGTTATTCAAAAGAAAGAAACATTAGACAAAATGTGCCTTTCACACAGAGAAATAAGAAATGCATTGGGTAACTGTAAGAATTCAGCTCCTGGTAAAGGTGAAATTTGTTATAGTATTTTAAGACATTTAAGTGATAAGGGAATTACGAAGGTTTTAAATGTTGTTAATACAGTCTGGGAGGAAGAAAAGATTCCTGCAGGATATTATTCCAATAAGAAAACCGAGAAAAGATGCTAGTAATCCAGCATATTCTATAGGCCAATAGCTTTAACCTCTCACTTAGGTAAATTAATGGCAAAGGTGGTAAATGGAAGATTAATGCACTTTATTGAAGAAAGGGATTGATGGCTAGTTGTCAGAGTGGCTTTAGAAAGGGGTGAAGTACTATTGATTCAATCACATGTCTTGAGGATGAAATAAGAAAAGCACAGATAAATAAAGAAACGGTTGTGGCAGTATTCTTAGACATGGAAAAAGTATATGACATGCTAAGGGTAGGTCTTATAATCATGATGCATATGCTAGGAATTGGAGGAACTATATGTTTACCTGGGTAATGGACTTTTTAAATACTAGAAGTATTCAGGTGAAAATAGGGACAGAAACACCTAGAAGGTGTTTGGTAGAAAATGTGACGCTACGAGGTTAGTAGGCCTAGTTATTAGTCCATTGCTATTCAACATAATGAGTCAAAAGTTTTAAATTTATTGGTGTGTTTCTTGACACAAGATTTACATGGAGGGAGCATATTTCAAAAGTAGTAGACACATGTAAAAGGGTAATGAATTTAATGAGATGTCTTGCTGGAACAGAATGAGCAGATGTGGCATATTTGAAGCAAATGTATGTATATTTAATTAGAGCAAGAATTGAATATGGGTGTTTGGTGTATGGATCTGCAACCAAGTCAGTTTTAGCTGGATTAAAATAGTTCAAGCTAAGGCACTGACCCCCAGGTTATAGCGACGGCCTGTTGCTTGAACCAGAGCCTTACACACTGGCTTGAAATACAGATTTTGGTTCCGCATACGGACAAGTGTGAAGAAGCGGATCGAGAGAAAAACCCGCCCCTCTCTCTCTTGCTTTCAAATTCACACCGAACTCAGATTAAACTGAAAAACTAGGCATTGCTGACCAAATATTTAAGATTCGGTTACTGTATTGCCTATTTTTTCGAATAAAATGTTTTCAGAAACATATTTCCGTGCACCGTTTGGCTGAAATCTTGGATGTATTAAGATAACCGAAATACGATTGTAAACAGGAAGTGGGTGCTATACTGTTTCCCGTGGTGGAAAAACGGAGGCTAAAAAACAAGATAAAACTGTTAAACTAGGCCACGCCGATCAAATATGAACCCACATTCTGTTATTGCATTGCCTATTTCCCGCCTAAAATGTTTTCAGAAACATATTTTAGCCTACCGTTTAACTGTATGACGAGATTGTTTGTTACCAGCCGACCGCCATTGTGTTGAGCTCGCATTACGTCACTTTAACTGTCTATGCACTCAACAGCGGTGCGGCGAAGTGCATTCTGGTAGTTGAAGGTTTTCTAGCTTTTGAGTGAAAGGGAATATCATAGCTTCTTTTCTGTTTTCTCTAGCATGTGTTACATGGCAATTAGCACCAGTTAAAATAATGTTTGCGTAATTCTACAGCATAGACAGCCCAGTTGTATGAAAATACACTCATTCCCGCGGTAAAATACTTTTTTAATGCAGAAAGATAACTGTGAAATTCTGAAAAGTGTATGTGCAAAATTCTAAACAAAAGTTGTAACAAAATAACAAAGTTTACATTCTTGTTTATTTCTATGTAACATAATGTCTTCTTTAGTTCAGTCATCACCTGAGGATTTGGGATATGCACAAGTGAATATGTATTCTGTTATCTGTTATAAAACAGAAGTCATCTTGTAGTCCCCTGATTACTAAGGATTACAGGATTGTGTGTATTAAAGCTAATTAACAACCTATTTAATAACCATTGAGACAGATTTTAATAAAATAAGTCATGTTTCTGTTATTAATTAGCACAGATTTGACAACACAATAATTTAATGAATTACTTGCATAAATGATTATCAAGTTCAGAAATCAGAAATACTTCATAAGTTGCCAACAACCTATCTGGTCCTGTCTTCTCAAGGAATTATATATTCACAGATATACTTTTTGAGGCTGCGACACACCTCATCGTACCACTTTCCTTGTGCAACCACTGAAAGAGCAACACAGCTCTCCCTTTTTGTTCCTGTGGGCTGCTTCTTGGAGCGGTCCCAGTTGAAGTAGCTGACTGGGAGGCTGTTGACATCAACATATTGACCTTCTTTCACTATGTCTGCTACACCAATCCAGAAATCCTTGGATCCTGGAGCACTCCTCTTTGCATAGTCTCTCAGGTCATTGTTTTCCATCATGTCCCGTGGCGTTGCAAGAGTTCCTCCTTGTGCAATACAGTCTTCATTTGCTTCATGGTAATGTTTGGGTTCCTCAATTGTAAGATAACATTTTCTGTGAGCTTTGATGCCACGGAGACAGACTGAAAACACAATGCACTTCCATCGTTAGTGAACTGAATTATAATGTAGAACTATATGGTGGTTAAAGAGTTAAAAAAAAAACTATTGCAATGTTTAGTTTCCTCAGTAATAGAAAAAAGATTATGATAGACATTGTACAAAAATGTTTTTTATTCCCCCTTCTGTCAGAATCTTTAGCAGTTCATGCAAGGCAAGGCAAGGCAAGGCAGCTTTATTTGTATAGCACATTTCAGCAACAAGGCAATTCAAAGTGCTTTACACAAAATCAGTTAAACAGATAAAACACAAGTAAAAACAGTTAAAAATCACAAGCATTAAAAACCGGTAAAACACATGAATAGACAGTTAAAAACAAAGAGAAACATAAAACACAAGAATAAAATTTACAGTGCAGCATAAGAAATTTAAAGAAATGATTAGTCATTTAAAGAAAGGCAGCATCAAATAGAAAGGTCTTCAGCCTTGATTTAAAAGAACTGAGAGTAGCAGCGGATCTACAGGTTTCTGGGAGTTTATTCCAGATATGAGGAGCATAGAAACTGAAAGCTGCAGCCATATTCATTAACTCCAGTCTTGTATAAAGTACTTGAAAGCAATACTTAAGTAAAAGTACAAGTATCTTACCAGAAAATGACTTTGTTAGACGTTAAAGTCACCTTTTTGAATATATTGAGTAAAAGTCTGAAAGTATCGGATATTTACTGCACTTAAGTATCAAAAGTCATTTTCTGATATTAAATGTACTTAATGATTAGAAGGGAAAGTGTAGGTAAATAAAAACTTTGATTCTGAACCTTTTTGTGGTTCAGAATCAAGCAGCAAATATTTAGGGTTTCCACATTCTTCTTGAACATCAAATTCAAACAACAGAATTTATTTTTTTTGTGAAAAAGAATCTTTCACCCCAATGTGCAAGTAACGAGTTACAAAGATGCTTAGGGGAAATGTAGTGAAGTAAAAGTATACATTTTATTAACTCATAATTTAGAGCGTTCACAGTGTGAATAGTGAGCTGTAAGTCAGCCAAGAAAGGAAAAAAGGGGATAATAGAGATTTCAAAAATAAAAACAATAAAGTTGTAGAATTTTTATATGATTGACTAAGAGAAAAACACACAAAATAATGGGAAATCATCATTTAGATGTTTTAACATTTCTTATAAATTGTGTGTTACCTACAATCTTCCCATTCAATTTTACGTCATGATCTAATGGCTGATATGAGTGCTGGTGCCCTCTGCTGGAGATTCAGCTCAAAATCTAGTTATCAAGTTACCAATTATCTCTCAACAAAAATCCACAGTCTTAGAAGATGGCCCAGTGGCCTAAATTAACAGGTAACAGTAAGGAAATGCACCATGACATAATTATAATGCAACCCAAAACCACAATGACTATCATTAACCAACCAATGTCCAATAATTTATTTCTTCTTAACTTACTTTTTAAACAAACATTCTGAGGAATGCAGTAATGCTTATTAATCTAATCTGTTACTGCCATTTCCTCTGACTTTAATCTTCCTTTAGGTAGGGCAGTACCTGTTTGCAACGCCTGCATCTCCTTCAGTGAATTCACCTCCTGCCACAACCTCTCAAGCTGGGACTTCACATCATCTTCTTCTGCAGCTGCATCTCAATGAAGAGGCAAGAAAAACAGGTCAGATGAAAATCTATGGCAAGCACGTTATTTATAAGCTGTGTGTATAGTCACCTCCGGACTGACGGGGTAACACAGCCTTCCTGGTGCGAGATGGGCGGCTGGAGCTGAAGTGGAGCAAGGAGAAGCAAAGAACGAGGAGGACAGGGAGGGCCAGACGCGCCATGTCTGAAGCCAGTGGATCCTACAGTGACAGGACACACTTTGTACTGCCGTGAAAGGAACCAAAAACCCTGCAGGCAGCTCAATATATACTGGCCCTTCTGTATGCCTTCCTGGGTACTCTCCCTGCTTTGGCTCCGACTCTGTTTTTGTCCAAACATCAGGAGGAGGTGAGAGAGTTATACGTGTAGAGTGGCAAATAATGATTTCCTTGTGTCTGGCTTTTGATAAATATTTACTTGGGACAAGGTGCACTAAACAATATTCCCTTTCATTTCACAAACAAACTGGAAATTCATTGACTGCTTCACAAAACAGTTTTCCTAAATACATCCATTTTCCATGTCAGTTTTGGACATGCCAAGTCACTTTTTAACAAGAAAAATAATCTAACATATTTTTGGTAACTCAGAAAATGTATAACATTCTTGTACACTAAGTGGTATAAATCTACACTAATAAGGGTCTCATTTACAACATTCAGTAAGTGCTTTTCACAGTTTTGATCACTCATATTAGCAGTTGTATAATATTTTTAAAATAAAGCTTCAATTGAACCCAAAGAAGTTCAGTTCTCGGCTCTGGTGCAGGCAAAGCTATTTTTAGAGTGAGATGTTGTATACAGACGGGAGGGGTGAGCTAAATAAGAACTAAAATTACAGCCTCACGGTTGTATGCCTCTGCCAATCAGTCAAGTTGTAGTTTACATCCATGTCTTACCAGATTCATATATTATATGCAATGACTTTGTAGGATGGTTGGCACTATGTTGATTATTTAAAAATTGAGTACAAATGGCCAACAGAGAACTTTGCCACATGGTGCAACAACAATCACCTATGTCTCAATATCAGCAAAACCAATGAGTTTGTGGTGGGCTAAAAGAGGAACATAAACTGTCCTGGTTATCATCCAGAGAGAGAAAGTAAAGAAATGGACTTATACAAGCATACCTTTGGGTCCAAATCAATAAAAAAAAATTGGACTGGCCTCTCCGGAAACCATCACCTTATCGTGATGGAGGGGTTTGTGTGTCCCTATGAACCTGAGGGCTGTGCTGTCTGGAGCTTTGTGCTCCTGATAGGGTCTCCCATGGCAAAGTGGTCTCCGGTGAGGGGCCAGACAAAGAATGGTTCAAAAACCTTATGAGTCACGAGGAAGCGATAGAGTGACCCTGCACGGAGGAACCCTGTGGCCCATGTCTGGAGCCAGGCCCCGATGGAGGGCTCATCAGCGAGCGCCTGGTGGCTGGATTTATCACAGTCTGGCTGGGCGCAGCCCGAAAAAGCTACATGGCGCCCCTTCTCTCTCCATCCCATGGGCCCACCACCTGTAGGAACCGCTGGGGTCGGGTGTGTAGCCACACGGGTGGTGGTGAAGGTCAGGGGCCTTGATGGACCAGACCCTGGCGGCAGAGGCTGGCTCTGGGAGGGTGGAATGTCACCTCTCTGTGGGGGAAGGAGCCGGAACTTGTGGAGGTGGAGCGCTACCAGACCACCTTAGGCCAAAGGTCAATGATCTATTTTATAATTGTTTCATCTGATCTGAGGCTGTATGTTTTGGACACTTGGGTGAAGAGAGAGGCGGAGCTGTCAACTGATCACCATCTAGTAATGAGTTGGGTCAGGGGATGGGGGAATACTCTGGACAGACCTGGTAAGCCCAAACGGGTAGTGCGGGTAAATTGGAAACGTCTGGGGAGGCCCCTGTCTGACAGACTTTCAACTCACACCTCCGGCGGAGCTTTTTGTGCATCTCTGTGGAGGTTGGGGGCATTGAACCTTAGTGGACAATGTTCAAAGTTTCCATTGCTGAAGTCTTTGGGTCTTAGGTGCCTCAAGGGGCGGTAACCCACAAACACCCTGGTGGACACCGGTGGTTAGGGAAGCCGTCTGACTGAAGAAGGAGTCTTTCTGGGATATGTTATCCCAGAA
Source organism: Etheostoma spectabile (assembly GCF_008692095.1). Classification (NCBI taxonomy): domain Eukaryota; kingdom Metazoa; phylum Chordata; class Actinopteri; order Perciformes; family Percidae; genus Etheostoma; species Etheostoma spectabile. The sequence continues at coordinate 7,132,700 of NC_045733.1, read as the reverse complement.
GGCTCCAGGGGCAGTTGCAAGGTACCAAAGAGCCCGAAGGGCTGCAGTCTCTGCCGTGAAAGAGGCAAAGAAGCAGGTGTGTGAGAAGTTCTTAGAAGACGAGAAGAGAGAAGGACCTTTGGTCGGCACCAAGGTGCTCCTGGAAAACCGTTCGCCACCTCAGGAGGGGGAAGCGGGGAACCATCCAAGCTGTGTACAGTAAAGAGGGGATGCTGTTGACCTCAACTGAGTAGGTAATGGGCGGTAGAAGGAGCCCTTTGAGGAACTCCTAAATCCAGCTAATCCGCCCTCTATGGTAGAGACAGAGCTGGAGGATGATGAGGGATTGTCAATTTTCCTGGTGGAAATCGCTGAGGTAGTTAAGTACAGTGGCAAAGCCCCAGGGATAGATGAGATCCGTCCATAAATGCTGAAAGCTCTGGGTGTGGAGGGGCTGTCTTGGTTGACACGCCTCTTCAACATTGTGTGGAAGTCCGGGACAGTGCCTAAGGAGTGGCAGACCGGGGTGGTTGTTCCCCTCTTCAAAAAGGGGGACCAGAGGGTGTGTGCCAATTACAGGGATATCACACTTCTCAGCCTCACTTTGGGAGGTGCTGCAGGAGTATGGGGTGAGGGGGTCCTTTCTCAGGGTCATCCAATCTCTGTATGACCAAAGCAAGAGCTGTACCTAGGTTCTCTGCAGTAAGTTGGACTCATTTCAGGTGAAGGTTGGCCTCCGCCAGGGCTGAGCTTTGTCACCAATCCTGTTTGTAGTATTTATGGACAGGGTATTGCGGCGTAGTCTGGGTGGGGAAGGGTTGCAGTTTGGTGGGCTGGGAATCTCATCGCTGCAATTTGCGGATGATGTGGTCCTGATGGCGTCATCGGCCTGTGAACTTCAGCACTCACTGGATCGGTTTGCAGCCGAGTGTGAATCGGCTGGGATGAAGATCTAAATCTAAATCTGAGGCCGTGGTTCTCAGCAGGAAACCAATGAAGTTCCTTCTTCAGGTAGGGAGTGAGTCCTTACCCCAAATGAAGAAGTTCAAGTACCTTGGGGTTTTGTTCATGAGTGAGGAGACAATAGAGCGGGAGATTGGTCGGAGAATTGGTGCAGCGGGTGCGGTATTACACTCATTGTATTGCAGCGTTGTGATGAAAACAGACCTGAGCCAGAAGGCAAAGCTCTCAATCTACTGGTCAGTTTTTGTTCTTACCTTCACCTATGGTCATGAAGGCTGGATCGTGACCAAAAGAACGATATCCAGGGTACAAGCGGCCGAAATGGGTTTCCTCAGGAGGGTGGCTGGCGTCTCCCTTAGAGATAGGGTGAGAAGCACAGTCATCCAAGAGGAGCTCGGAGTAGAGCCGCTGCTCCTTCGCTTCAAAAAGAGCCAGCTGAGGTGGTTCGGGCATCTGGTAAGGATGCCTCCTCCCTAGGGAGGTGTTCCAGACACATCTAGCTGGGAGGAGGCCTCAGGGAAGACCCAGGACTAGGTGGAGAGATTATATCTCCAACCTGGCCTGGGAACGCCTCGGGATCCCCCAGTTGGCGTTGGTAAATTCGGCTCGGGAAAGGGAAGTTTGGACTCCCCTGTTGGAGTTGCTCCCCCCGCGACCCGATACCGGATAGGCGGACGAAGATGGATGGATGAATGGATAGATGGACTGATATCACAACATTGATACTCTCTTCAGGAGGGGACAGAGCAGACTCAGATCCTTCAGTGTGTGCAACAGGCTCCTGCATATCTTCTATCAGTCTGTATAGCTTGTTCTCTCTTTTTCTTTTTCTTTTTGGTGTGCTGGTCTGGTAGCATCAAGGCTTGGAGGTCAGCAGTCTGAACAAGCTGTAAAAGAAGGCCAGCTGTTCACATTCTTAGCCAAAAAAACTTATTTTAATAGAACACAAAGTTGTAGCCATGAAAGGAGACAATGCTTTAAATATGAATGTTGATGTAAAGAAGCTACAAATTCTAAAACATGGATGCTTCCCAACATCTTCAGCACAGAAGATCTATACAATCACCACAGTGCAAGGTGGGAACACAAGATCAGTGTCACCAATTCAAAGGAAATATTGTACTATAGCCCATATTTTGTACACCAAGAAAACTTCTCATGAAGTTCATGAAGGTAAACTTATTACATAAACTCAAATTAAATATTTACATGATATATTAAAAGAGAAGAGGGACAACAATCTACAAAGGGACCTCAGGGACGGTGACAGAACTCATACCATGTGAAATATAATCAAATATTAAACCAAGACAAAAACACAATCATACTTTGCAGATACATTTATTCAAGTAAACCGAGCTGTACTCAAAGAAGGTACACAACAAAACCGACAAAAATATTCAACCACTAGTGAACCAGAGTTTACCAAGGAATGTCGTGAACACACTACAATGCTAAACACTTCTTTTAACACGTTTTTATTTTAGACACAAGGCAATGTGGATGTAAAACATGCTCTCTCTCTCACTTTCTCTCAGACACAAACAGGCCTGACTTTAAAGGCATCAAAATTGAGACGTATTTCCAAAGTGTCTACACATCCTCCTTACTCCAAGTCTATAAATCAACTTCTAAAACTACTTATTTCATGACTTTTGTACACCCATTAACGCTGTCTCTCTGTTTGTCGTTCAACTTCAAAGCATGGACTGTTTACCCAGTAGTTTTGCTGTTACATTTTTTGTTTCCTAAAATTGCATTATTACAAAAGTCTTGTTGTCTTGTTTTGATAGTTGAAAAAATAATTTTAGTAGTATGCACTGGTTTCATTTGAATGATTCAAGTAAAATAATAAATACTTCAGATAACTAGCCAAAGTAATATACACAGAAAAAGCAAGGCCAAAGAAATAGTGAAAACAATAGTTTGTTTTTACTTTAAAACATCAAAATAAAAACAGATCAATTATTTGACTATGTGAGTGTGAACATTTATTTCTTGTCAGCCGTTATTTCATTAACAACTCTCAGATGTTGAGTAAAGCAGAGGGAATCGTACTTAAATAAAGGAATACACAGCGTTACTCAGACCTACATCCTGCTGGCTTTATACATCAGCTCATCGTGAAAAGAAATTTATTCATGTTGGAGTCTTTTGGCACTTTTGTTGTGAGGCACCAGCAAGTAAACAACTTTAGTCAGACAAGCAAAGCAGAGACCCCACAAACCTCCGTCTGCAGTCTGACTGACCACGTCATGATCCTCCCTAAGACAATTCTGAATTTACCGATTTGTCTTGTGTTTTCTTGTATTTACATATATTCTTAGTAAATGTTGACCTTTCAATAAATGCAACACTGTATGGCGTATATTATTTTAGTAAAAGTTCAGAATATACAGCGTAGAGGGAAAATATGTCCTCAATCCAATTAGTTACTACATAAACAGCTCTGGTGGTGAAAAGTTTATGCACCCATTTTTGTATTTCATTTAAAAATACCTTTTTTTGTTGGTTTGTTCAACGTGAACGAGGAAAGCATTTTGAGTAGCAAACGATTGTTTGTAGCTCAAAGGCACTGGTGAACCTCTAATATTACAAGGTTGGCAACTCAGAATAAAATATCATGCAATAATCTACACACAGACTTTAACCTCTTGTGGCTTATACATTACTATTGCGACATGAGAAAGTAATTCATCTCTTGGTCAGAAGCATTGAAACATTGAGGGCACTTTCTCAAAAATATGTCAATTGTTTTCTGTTACAGCTGTCATCACGGAGGACAGGTGGCAATCAAATTACACTTTTCTATAGCTTCTATAGTATATGGCACTTATGTGCTTAAATCGTAAATAGATAATGGCAGGCCAGCAGATTTAAATGCTTATTCAGTCAATAAACTGTTGGCAGTTTAATTAAATTGTAAAATGGACAAAAACCTATTACCATTACTAGGTAGCATTAAATTACAACATAATACCAAAAGAATATAATAATACTATGTTCAGAATGGCACTTACGCCTGTTGCTTGGGTGACAAACATGATGTTAGTCTTCATTTACCCAATAATTATGCATGAACAATCAACTGACAAACAATAGGTAACAGACAAGAGGCACAAACCTATATTGTACATCCATCCATTCATGCATACATACATGCATACATACATACACACACATACTGTACTACACAATACTTGTGTGGGGTTGGGTTGCTCTGCAGTCTCTAGGCATATTAATTGGGGTTTGAAGAGTTTAATGGATAAAAGGCATTCGCTCCTTGCTGTCATTGTCTCCCTCTGGCTCCTCTTCTTCCTCTCCTGCCTCACTGGTCTCTGTGCTGTCGCTGGCCATCTATTGGTAAAATATTATTCAGCTGTCATTAACTGTGTACCTAGCTATATATACAGAGAAACAGAGGTGAACACAAATGTGATTTCAAGCAATACAGAAAATTTGTCTTCTACTATTGCACAGCTATGTACAGGGCCTATACTTTCAATACAAGGTGTCTACATATCACATAGCGTTTCTAGGTTTTTTGTTGATATCACTTTGGTAACGACTGCTATAAAACAGGAGAAACACAAACTCACTGACTCCTCATGACCCTGACTGGACCTGAAAATGTGCTGTAGGCATCAGAAATGTCAAAAGTAATTATTCATCCACAACAACATAATTATATTCATATATATTTCACAGTGTTACAGTCAGCAAATTAGCTGTGTGGTTACTTAAACACAGAGATCAGAACGCCCATGATAAGCATCATCTTTGTATGTTTAAAGTATTCCCATAAAAAGCATTTTCCCTATAGATGTGCTTTAAACATTGTCAGATGTAAAGTTATTCGCTGTCAAAGTGGCGCCAAAATGAATGGCAGTTAATGGAATGCTAACGGCGGGTGATTGCTAGGTAGCATTAAAATGGCGCCATATAAGTTACGCTTTGTGGAGGTTGGGTTATGCTGATGGACAGCTGACCAACATCACGATGGAGAGCCACCACCGTGATACACACAGACCCATTGACAGCTGGCCCGCACAATCAGAAATTCAAAGTCAAGTGTGTTGGTGTGCAAAGCGGCATAACAACCACAACAACCACAACAACCATGGATTGCTGTTGTGGCCAACAACTGGAAACTTCATATATTGTTCATCTGCTATTTCATCACTAAATTCATTTCTGAGATTTTTTAATGCGAGAAATCAACTATGTAGAGCTCAAATATGGGCCGTTTTACAAATTTTACAAGCTCCACCGTCTGATGTGACAGTCTGCCTCACACACACTGGCCAGAGCAGGCAAAGGGGTGGCAGAGCAGCGTCTGACAGGGCAGAGAGATGTACTGTCTCCCTTTTGCAGTCTTGTAAATAAATTATAATATCTATATTAGAGCTGTCAGTCTTTCTCTATCATAACCACGATTTATGTTTTCCTCCGTGGGTGCTTACAGGCGCACGCCCTTTAAAGAAAACATTGTCAACTACCAATTCAGGGGACATTGCCAAACCCTAGGTCCTATCCACTGACCAATCAGTTATTCTAACCTTAACCACTCAAGGTCAATGCCTAACGCTTACCAGTCCAGCTGCTTTGTAGGGCAGGACTTGCCTAGAAGTTGCGTGGGTTCCATAAAAACGCGGTGCTGGTTATTCTCACCACTTGTTTTGTGTTGTGCATTCTTTTAGATCTGCCAATTTCTTATCTTATCTACTCTTTCCTCTTCTTCTGTACCCTCTACCATCAATGTCATGTAATACTTTAATTTAATGTTTTTTTTGTCATTAATGTTTATGACTAGGATTAACTTTCTTATCTTAGTTTTACATGTATCTAGAAATAATACTTTATATGATGCAGCCAGCTGTCCAGTGTGACATTTTTAGGCATACAGTGTTTGTTGTGTCTCCTGTTTAATTCATATATTTTAAATTTGTTGTTTTATGCTTGTTTATATCATAAGATGGCATATAGATAGTTAACTATCTAGTTATTTTAAATTAATTCATCAGCCCCTCTTACTATAAAATAAGTAAAAGAAGAAAAGTACTGTTGAAAAACACTGTAAATCATTGTAGAATTGCACTTTAGATTAAGAGTTTAACAGCCCTATTGTTTTGATGTATGCTTTCGGATAACTTTGTTCATGCGATTAACTTTCAAAGTTAAAAAGTTACCAGAGGGGTGGGAGACTTCTCGACATCCAGAATGAGTTTTCCTATGTTGCCTCTGTCATGAATTCTCTGCATGGCCTCTTTTACCTGAAATAAAACACAACACAACTTACTTTCAAGAAACTGTTTAAAAAAAACAACAACAACATACATACATACATCAACTTTGATATCACAAATTAAATCTCATAAAATAATGACTCTTGACAATGACAACCATTTCCTGGTCATTACAGACACAGAAACACTCCCTCAGAGCAGATATAATTTAATTTTACTCTGTGAGAAAAGTATGAAGCACTTTGTTCTTCATTTTTCTGTATGAAAAGTGCTGTACAAATAAAGTCTGACTGGTTGATATTAAGCATACAAGTACACATGTTTCATTTCACCTATGATTGCAAGGATGATGTAGGCTGGAAGATTGCATTGAAGATTCATTTATCCAGCTTTAGACTGCTGTCTAAAGTAGGCTCTAATACCAAATAAATTATGTATCATACAATTTAAAATTGAGTCACATTCTGCAAAAACAAAGGATTTTAATATTCACATTCTTAAAAAAAATTACTTTAACATAATAAAGTCATCAGCTCTGTAAAGACACATTATCCTCATATATATGTTTATTTTTGTTTAATTTATGTGAGTATGAATGAAGTAGTATTAAACTTTATACTAATTGTAATAAGGATGATTTATTGCAACGTTTACCTACTAGATACATCGTTCGAACACAGTGTTACACCTGAATCTCCTTTTTCAAACCGATTTAGTCAGTGAGACTTTCAATGGGTCATATTGTTAATCAACTGCAGTCTGATATAGGAGCAGGGTGCTGCAGTAACGGGAGAAGCAAAGCGAGTGCAATCAATTTCATGATTTTCTCCAACTCAACAACACACCAGTGCTCACCAGATCTTTAGTCTGCCATCAATGATCACATTATGGTAGAATCCATAGAAGAAGTGGAGTCTACATGGTTTGCATCTGCATGACATTACCTACTAATAATAATTTAATGTGACATTTTCTCATCTACGTCCAACAACAATCTCTCAGCCCAACAACACACCTTGCAGGTCCAAACTTGTAAACAATAAAACAATAATACTACTCATTACTCAGGATGCCGTATCTTGTTTTCTCATTACAGTCCACACAAAGACACAACTGAATGCGTCCCTTTGTCTGTGATCCATTGTGTCACAAGCATTCATTTGCTAAAAGCAATAGCAGAAAACAAGCCAAGAGCAAAAATAGGTCGGAAACTCCAGCACTTTGCTGCTAGTTAGCAAGAAGGAATAAGATCCACTTATAATGTAGGTGTAATGGGGCTTACCTGGTACTTTCAAACAATTTCTGCAACATTCTTTATGTAGTCTCACTTTAATTTTTGTGTATCCTAAATAGTATTTACCTTGGGACTCTCAGGTGAAAGTGACAGATACATTTTTTTCCTAACTATAACTGCTGTTTGTCCAACAGCAGTGTTATTCTTTTCACTCCAGAAAAAAAGGTTGCCATGGTCAACATGCAAACTGACGCCCTCTAAATTCTCTATCCAGGCATATGAACAAATGAGGCAGGCAGTGTCCCTGACACTGTATCCCACGCCATCCTCCCCTCTAATGAGATTCCTCAGAGGCAATGGTTCCAGTGAATGGCCTTACAGATCTGCCAAATTTATGGACAATAAGAACCAGGGGAGTTTCCCATGAGAAATGAAAATCTGGAGATCATTTTATCAATCTCTTCTCTCTCTGACTGTAGATACAAAGTTCAGAATGCCTTATTATCAGCTTCTCGTGATGGATTACCTGCACTGCCTCACTGTCTATCAGAATTCTTTGAGCATATTGCTTGTAAAGACAGAGGCATTAAATGCATTCTGATATTACTGATGGAAACAATAAGGCAAATTGATTTTAGGACAAATTTTATACTAAGGAAATGGCTAAAAAATGGAAAATGAAAAAAAGCCCAGTAAAACTGCAAACCACCATTGAATCAAAATAGAACTTTACTCTTATTTGTGAAAATAGACATGTGACTCATTTCAACTTCAGCCCTTAAAGAATCAGAATCGAGAATCGATGAGAACCAGAATCGAAAGGAAGAATCGGAATTGTAATCCGAAATGTTCACATCCAAACGATGCCCAACCTTACTTATGTGCCTGTTGGGCTTTGTGTGGGTGGGAAATAATTGTGAAAGCTAAAGATGCAACCTACCCACCATCTGTGGAAGATTGTCCAGAAACAGCTGACAATGTCCCACATGAAGCAAAATTGACAAACAACAGATGACATGCTGTCCGATATGTTTGCATAAAATCTTCTCTTAAATCTTAAACCTGATGTTTCCTGTTTATATAACCACTGTGACCATATCATTTTAATGTGCTAATCATTGACTTTATTCACTGTGTTAAACCCTCTTATCACCCCAGGTTCTTACCTCTTCCAGCGCCCATAGGGAGTCCACTACTGGCTTGATCTTCTTTTGGTCATATAGACACAAGAGTTTGTCCATCACTGATTTTACAAGACTACATTTCCCATGTTTAAAGAGGAGGTTGAGGAGTGAGAATCCTGCTATGACCTTGTTCTCTTCGTATAGTTTAATAGGATTCACCTTCTCCACCTGCCACCACTGGAGAGAAAAAAACAAAAACACAGAGAGACACTTCATTCCGAGTGACTCATTTGTGTGTGTTTCATTTGCCATGAAATTATGAAATGTTCATTGGGTAGTACTGTTTCCTTCAAATGTTCATGACAGACTGCATCTCTGACTCACAGATTTTGCAAAGCTGAAGAAACTCTTTGTTTCCCCAGTTACCATGTTTGACGCGCCTGAAAAAACAAAAATAAAAGGATTGCTGTATGCTGTGCAAAGGCTGGGCAGAAGTGACTGGTCAATAACAGGCAGCCACAAAGCATGAAGGGTGGATGTGGGAAAACAGTTGGCACCTTTAGACCCTTAGATCTGTGCAAGCATGCCATTGCACATATTATGTCTAAATTAAACTAATGAAATAATATCCCTCTAAATCTGTTACTTGATTCGTGAGGCTTCACACAACAGACATCAGATAAGTATGGTAGCTGTGAAGGACAATACATTTAATTAGCAGGCTTTGTATGTTTTATTCAAGTGAGCCTTACTATCTTACTCTCAGTCCGGCTGCCAACACATTTAATGAATGCAAGACTCCTCTTTAAAGGAATAGTTCGACATTATGGGAAATACTCGTATTGCTTTCTTGCAAAGAGTTACATGAGAAGACCAATACCATTCTCGTGTCTGTCCATTGAGAATGAAGCTTTATCCAGGAGATGGTTAGCTTAGCTTAGCATGAAGACCGTAAACAGGGGCAACAGCTCGCCTAGCTCTGTCCAAAGGTAACAAAATCCACCTACAAGCACCTCTAAAGTTATTTCTGAATAGCAGACCCCTGCTATGAAGAACAGACACAGTTATTTGCTTTGGACACAGTTCTGATTATAGACTCTGAGTTGGAAGGACCATTTAATATTATATATATATATTGTGTCAAATTGTTGATTTCTTAGCCGTGTAATCAGCAGTATTATTTATTCCAGCACTCTTTGCACTATGCTCCATAATTAAAATAATTATATTATAATTTTATTTTATAATTTTTATATAATTATAACTATCATAATTATAATTTACACCTGCATACTTTGCACTCTTCAATGCACTATTACCTCAACCTGTCTATATTGTTTCTGTTTAGAGTGTGTGTACATTGTTTGTTTTGTTGTTTGTTTTGTGTGAGTAAGCACATTGTGAGCAATAGGATCCAAAGCAAAATTCCTCATATATGTCCTCATACCTGGCAAATAAAGCTGATTCTGATTCTGATATTGTGAGTTTAAACCCCTTCAGGATGATTCAAGGCACTGCATCCCCCTGTCAGGTTCTAATGTGCTCTAGCTCTACATTATCCCTTACATATCTTGTTTGCCAGACCGTTTCTTGGACTGGAGCAGTGACTTCCTGACGGCTTGTTGTCACCAGGTTTTATGGACAGATGTCAGAGAGGTACAATCTACCCATATAACCCACCCAAAGAAGAAAAGCGTATATACCAAAATGTCGGACTAACACTTTAACTGCTAATAGTAAGGTTGTAAGTTGAAGTAAATTGACTACACACAAATACACTGCGAATTTAATTATTTCCACTTTGAAAGTACTAAATCAAAAAGCATAGGTTTCGTTCCCACCATAGAGTATGTAGGTTCCCAAAGGCCTCAGCAGAGTCAGGCCTTTCGCTGTGTTCTCCCCACACAGGCAGTCCAACACAATGTCTACTCCCTCTGGAGAAATCCTAAAACATCAACAAAGTAAAGGTTAAGTCCACTGAAAAAGAATTATTAATATCATTTAATTTACCATTTACATTTACAATTTACTGTCTGAACATTAGAGCTACAACTAATGATTATGTTTCAATTGTTGTTTGATCCGTCAAATGTCAAAAAATTGTAAAATATGCCTAACAGTGTCCCAGAGCACATGTGAGAATTTGCAGCCTTTATTAACATTATACAAACTGATTATATTTGGGGTTTTGGACTGTTGGTTGGACAAAACAAACAAGTTAAAGACATCCTCTCAAGCTTTAGGAAACATGATTTAAAAAAAAAAGTCTATTCTGTCTATTGATCAACAAAATATTTTTCATCTTTCAGTTGAGATAGAGTACAATCGGAAGTCAGCTTCGTACATTTACAGTGATGTGGCTTTATTACCTTGTTTATGTCTGTGAGCACAATGTGAAAGAGCAAAACATATTCTATAAATCCATAAATTCAGCCTGTGAGTCATACTGTGTAGCAGCTTCAGGTTTCAACCAATCATGGATTCATAAGTTATGAGCATGGATTCTCTGGAGTATAACTCTGAGAAGAAGTTGCAACATACAACCCACGTTTTCTTTGGACACCGGCTACAGTTTTCTTATAAAGAACTTGATGTTTTGTAATGCCTACATTACTCCTTATTAGTAACATGCTTTCTATCATGTTACAAAAAAGCTTTCATGATGGCACACAGCATCAATGAGACCTAAACGTTTGCCATACTCATTAAATACACAGAAATTAAAGAATGAAAGGCACGTTATTATCAAGGCAACTGCATTCTGCCTTGGGGCCCTGGATACCTGCTTGGCAAAACTGCTTGGTGGTCTTGTGATTCCCATGGTTTTTGCCTTTTGTAAAAAGACTCATTTAATTGTACTTTGCTCTTGATCCTGAGAAGAATGTGTGGGCCAGGGAGATGAAAGTCATTTAATCCCCTACCACTGTGGATATGTAGGCAAAAAAGATGAAACAATCACTGTTTGTGAAAAAATATTTGAATCCCCATGTATTATAATCTGAAAAATATAACCGTAAAGTGTGTTTCATATATGGTGCATGTAACCTGATTAAATGACTCATAGGTATAGGCACAAATTGCTAAGGCTTGTGGAAGCAGAGGAGGCTGCATAGTTTTGTAGTTCTCTAAATAATCAAAAGCTTCAAAAAAGAAGAAAACATCACAGCATAATAGCAGTAATCCTGCATCATACCACATCAAATCTCAGGCAGTGTTTGCTACAAGGTGTTCTCTTTGTAGTGCAAACTGGCTGACAGTGAAAGGAATGTGTGGGGCATCAATGCTCAGCCCTAATTGGCTCCGTTGTTCCACATTGCCAGTGCAAACCTCAGCCCTACACAACGCTGCTGCTCTCTCAGATGAGCCGTGAGTTACCATGGGGACCACAGCCACACAAGACCAAATAAGGCAACAGGTAACATCTGCCTCCTCACACAGCCCTCTGCGCTCAGTGAAGTCCACGTTATCACATTAGTGCACATGTATAACATGCTACAGTAACAATGCCTGATGATACCTTGAAATTCCTTTTTTAACATGAACAAATTATTGTGGAACTAAAAACAGACTCGTTAGCCTCAAATGAATCATGATACAGAAAAACTTTCTATGCTTACTTTTTTACTTCTTGTATATAATCAACGTTTCTGTCAAAGAGGTGAGTCACAGAGTCTCTGATGGCTGCGTGTTTGAAACAGGAGGCGACCCCAAACACAGTGACATTAGGTACAGTGGAGCAAAGCTGAGCCACAGCTTGACCCTGAAAAAAACAAACAGTTGCAACAAATTATCACTGCCTGAAAACACAAGGGTTTAACTCCAAATATACCATGATCACACAAAGGCAACAGTATGTATGTAGGCTGCACCATGAAATAATAATCAAACAGTCATAGAAAATGAGTGGTGTAGAATATCTACATTGTGTTAATTATGATTAAATAGTTAAAACGACATTAACTGCTTTTTGAATAACTGTTGTAAGCATTTCTTTCAGTCATTTTGAATCTTAAATCACTCAAAAGAATGTTCAAGACATTTTATTAAGAAAATATTTAAAATCTAGTTAGTATGTATACTATAATAAAAATAATTTCATTTTGTACTGTGACATAAACAACAGATATTAAGTAATAGCAGGAAACACTTCCACTTGTAGTTAAGCAGTCAGTTTTAACAAGAGCTTGATGAACTTGTTCTTTGGCTGTGCAAAAGTTATAAAAGAAATGGACTTACTACACCACCTCCTGCTGAGTGAACCAACACTGACATCCCCTCTCGCAGATTGGCAACCTCAAAGAGCATCATGTAGGCAGCCACAAAGTTCAGGGAGAATGCAGCGGCCTCAGCAAAAGTCATTTCCTCTGGCATCTTGTAGACAAAATCCACAGGTGTGCAAACAACCTCTGCCCAGGCATTGTAGTTGACAAAAGCCATGACTCTGTCGCCTATCTGAAAGAAACATGTGAAACAGTAATGTGAAACAAGCATGTGGCACGAAGGACGACGTTGATAGTAGATTATAGATTCATTTTAATGGGTATCTCATTATTATTTTTACAGCACGTTTCTAGTTTTGTTGATGCCAATTTGGTTGCTCATGAACTGACTTTTAACATTCATTCATCACAGCATTAGGCTACAGAGGTCCAATCCTTCATGTCACTAACCTCAAATCCTGTTGTGTTTTCACCTACTGACTCTACTATTCCAGAGCATTCAAACCCAGGGACGAGAGGGGGTTTTGGAGGATTATCAAGAGTTCCCTGACGTACCATCAGATCCAGGAAATTCAAGCCACTGCAACAAAGAACAATTAGGACTTTACAGTTTGCTGACATTAAATCCATCTGAAGTAATATTCGGATGGAAATCAGGCATCTGAACTGTCTCCAACCACTGACAACTATTCAATCAATAATACAAATACTTAGTATGAGCTGTTAATAGATTTAGGGATTAATTATGTCATTATTATCAACAATCAGTCAATGGCTATACACATGTGAATGAAATGCAATGTAAGGCATTTTCTATTAAACAATAATATCCTAACTTTGAATCAGCCATAGGCTACTTGGCATTGATACAGCTGTAATCTTTTGCAGTAATTATGAGCTAATCAATTCTTTGAAAATGCAGTCATATCAAACAGAAATTTATATTTAAAATAACTAAATCTGCCTGAAAAATGCTGGCTTGGCTGGCAACAGTCTGCTCTTCATGTTTGCTTGGTATGACTGGTTCTCCAGTCAGCCAACCTGCTGCACTACGAAAGACCTGTAGCTTCATGACTGCGAAAATTCCTAATAAGATTCAGCGTTCAGAAATATAGTGAAGCACGGCCCTGTAACGGGGAGGCCAGAGCACACCACAATTTATAAGTAGCCTACATATACAATGCATCACTAAGTGTTTATATTTACCATGCTTTGACGCGTATTTTCACTTCACCATCCTGAGGCTCGGGCATTGCCTTCTTGGTTACCCTGAGTTTGTTAAGACCTCCAAAACCTGCCAGTACCACCGCTCGCATTTCTTTGGCATCGCAGGACGATTCCACGTTTTCTGTTTCTTTCCCCACATTTTTGCCTATCATGTACTCGGTCTCCTCCGTCATATCTGCTCCTTCTTTAGCCATGTTGGAGACCAGCTGCTCTGCCTCTCCGCTCCTCCTCGGGGCTCAGAGTGATGTGGTGTGCAGCCTGTGCACAGACACGCGCTCTATGGCTGGTTATCCACGGCGGAGCCTGAAACCGTACTGTCTACACTTTTATTCAAACATGCTGGGTGTAAGTTCTCGATCATCTTCTTTTTTCCTTTAATTCACAAATATGCTGATTAATTCAACTAAAGTTTGTCAAGAACATGGTATATTATTCATCCCTGTGTACCGTTGCTGCCTTTGCTTGCAGTGGGCTAAAGTATGAAGTGCACCATCTGCTGGCGATCGTATGTACACGTATCTTTATTTAACTAGCCTCTAATTTAGATAATATCTGCTATAATGCAAAGCATACAGCATAAAACCAACGGTGGTGCAACCATAGACTGTATATCAATTAATATAATCCATTATTAAAATACAGTCTATGGGTGCCACTGAAAACCCCTCAACAAGTGTGGTGCCTTCATGTGCTCTTGCAAATGTTTAACATCCTCCCCCGCCTACAAGTCCATGTCATGCCTTGTCAAAGGTGCTGAGCAGGTAAGCTAGCTAGCTAGCGGTAGTTATTGATGTTTTAGAGAATGGGCAAAACAAGATGGATAAAACAGCGTTAATGCAGCTTAAAAAGGCTCAGTAACGTTACATTAAAACGTTAAACATTAAATAGCCTACACTTGTCCAAATTACACGACACCATTAACGTTAATCGTCTCTGGCATATTATCACTATATAATGTTATCGTGGCTAATGTGGTAACAAACAGTCGCATGCACGTCCAGGAGAAGCGAAGCCTAGTAACGTTACGTTAACTTCGTTGTTCCATTAAGCTCAGTTGACTACAAAGAATAAGTGGCTCCGTCCGTTATTCGGTTATCCTAATGTAGCACCCATTTACACAGTCTGTGGTACCACCTGAAAAAAATGTTGCTAAGATTAGCTTTTTCAATCTGCTGTGGCTGTCATATGCAAAGCAGCATAAGTGAACAGAGATTTAAATATTTAGTAAATCTGAATATGAAGAGTTTAAAAGGGGATCTAAGTTTAGATTTGTGATATGATTATATAAATTTAAATCACACTCCGTAATTTGAAACATATTGATCAGTGAGGCTTTTATAGAAGTTTTTACACAGGCTTCAAAAAGTCCAATCAATAACCAGCCTGAGCCATGCATATAGGCCCATACATTTTTTTATAAGAATACTTTCATTTTTGGTTAGTAAAGAATTATGATTTAAAATACTGAGCAGTTTAAATAAAAAAAAAGAAAGTCCGACAGTTTCTGTTTTAGTTCAAACATCTCTTTGGCATGTATACTTTAGTTTCTTGTTATTCATCAGCCAACATATGTAAATACTAATAATTTATCAGTAATAATGAATTTGACAGAATAATGGCCGCTGCCATTGTATAATGTTTTTAATCACATGAGCATCCATAGTCAATCAACTAAGAAATGTTATCAATTTAGAATCAATCAACTTTCATGGGACCACAACACATACATTGTGATAACAGTGTCAGTAACCCTGAGAAACAAGGCTCCACAAACAAGGGTGTGTAGTAAGTCTCCAACATTCAGGAGGTTGAGTTTATTACTTCTTCGACTGCTTATCATTACACCAGCATTGTGATCAACCCTGAGAAGACCCCAAATTGGTCAGAAATCTACCTGACTTAAAATTTGACTTGCATTTTATTTAGTCTTTGTGCGTACTTTCAACACTATCTTAGAGTAGAAGATATCTCACTTGTTTAATGATAACTTAGTGTAATCATCTTATTCACATTTCATACTGTGTATGCCAGAGACGATAAGAAGATTGATGTCCCTCTGCTTTTCTGCCACTGACACATTAACAATCATGTAATTAATTTACTACACAATATCCTCTTTTAAACTGTACATTCATAATAGACAGGGGGAACAAAAGGAAAAAGTTGTGAGTCAACAGTGGAAGGACTTTTTCTAATGTTTTGGAACATCAGTAAATATTCGCAGTCCATGCATTCCTTGAATCTCTTCCTTGAGTGCCTGTGGAAAACAAAACACAACAGCTAATGAACAAAATTTAACTGGTACAAGAAGTATAAACACCTGCAAAGTGTACAATGTCCACCAAAGGTCAGGCGATAATCTTAAAAATCTCACAGGCATGGTTGACAGATAGATACGACCATAGACAAAATCCAACTTGTAACACATAGTGTTGCACCACTTGATAGTTTACACTGCCACAGGTAATATGCTGGGCTGATTGTGATTCTTGTTATTTACCTGATTGACTAACTGGTGTTGTTGAATAGTCCTTTTTCCTTTGAACTCACTGGACTCTATATGGATCTCATACATGGCCCCACAACCACCTAAACACAGCACAGGGTCACACAAACAACACGGACATTTCCCAGATGTGTATGTGGTGACCATCTGCTTTCTACACTACAACAGATCTACATAATATTTTTTTTATGGAGTCTATATTTTAGGTATTATTGGACATCTGAAATAGGATGCTGCCAGATAGCTCTGTTTACCTGATATATCCACAACTTTGAGCGATGCTGCTAACGGGAACTTCTCCTTCAGTATGTTCGCGATGCGGGCCTCTCCGTCTGTTTGAGTGGACATCCATCTCTGACCAGACACAGCAACCTGAGGAGGCAGAAACGAGGAGGAGCGATGAGCTGCGTCAAGTTTGTCAAACTGCTAGCATACCAAATCGACCCTATGAACTGCAGTGCGAGCCCGGACTGTTAACGTTAAAGTGTATTTACTTGACCACTGCGAAGAACCCGGAGAGCAGAGGCCACCAAGCTACGTTTACAAGCCAACATTGCGCTAGTTCATCTATGGTTTAATCAAGGGACGTTTATAAAATCCACACTAGTTGTTCCACAAGTCATGTCCTCGAGAGCATCGTCTCAGTAATATGACGTCAGTCATCCGGGGCGGTACTTATGAGTCGCTTTTTTCCTTTTTGGTCATAATAAAAAAAAGCATATAGCCTACCTAATAAATAACAAAGAAAACAATAAATGAAGTTTTTTGTCAGATACAATTTTTAATCATATTATTTCTAATCACACAACACACTGGTGTGTGTTTATAATTTTCACCAATAAAAATATGCTTAAAAATGTGAATTTTATACTTGATAAGTTATAGGCTACACAAACCGTTAATAGAAACAATATATATATGTATATATATGATTAAGGTAAATACAATAATGTATGGAATGTGATTGTAATAAATCTGTGACATGCATACTGTATTATAGTGAGACAAAAGGTTCTAAGTCTACAAACGGTTACTGTGAATTATATCTCCCAAAGAACTCCCTGTCATTTGCTCCTGTTTAAACGTTGGGTTTGGGACTGTTGGAGCTGGCATACCTAAATAAAATGCTGTTATTATGTTATTAGAACACAGCCGTCTTCTGTCTGCAATGTAAAATGTCCATTGCTCTTTCCATACTGGGGAATTCATCATACTAACATTTTAAAACATTATGAAAGTTAACCCTATTTCAAAATAAAGGCCAACATCTTCAATTTGAATGTTTTTAACCTTACATATCAGTCTGAACAACAACAGGCCCATGGGAAGTTGAATGCTCCTTTTAAAATTCAAATTGGCATTTTCGTGGTATGAAGGAACAAGTCTGAATGAGAAGCTTATCTCACTCTGCAGGTTGTGGAGACTTACATGTACATTAATCGAGGCAGAGGTGTAATCAGTGACTGTTGACAGTGGGCTTTCGTCCCTTTTCACTACAGGCCTGAGCTTTTGTTTGTGCACAAGAATTATAGTGGAAACACAAATACTGGACAGCCATCAAGGAAGCAATCCTAATCTCAGAAATCATCCGGAGTGCAGACCAGTGTCAGAATTGCTGACGTCATTACCCTTTAAAGACATGATGACAACAGAGAGTCTGAACAGTGTGCAGGTGCAGAGATGGAAAGCACCACTTTCCCCACACTGACGTTGATGGTTCTCTTCCTCACTTGTTATGCTCAGGAGGATACAGAGGTTCTATCCTGCCCAGAAAACCAAGAGAGTTTTGATGGCTCTTGCTACGAGTTTCTGGGTCTGCAGCGATCCTTCCTCAGTGCCCAGGGGTGGTGTGAGCGAGGCGGCGGACACCTAGCCTTTATTCTGAATGATGAAACACAGCAGTTCCTCCAGAAGCACCTGGACCCAGAGATGGACTGGTGGCTTGGGCTGGCACCTGCAGCTCCAAACCTCACACTCGACTCTGCTACCACTGAGGGTGAGTGGGCATTGCGTAAACACTGCATGACTTCTAATGTATATAGCCATTAGAAGTCCTGCAGTTGAGTCACAAGTGCTGAAGATTATTCATAAATCACATAAAGTACATTTCTCTCCATACATCCGTACATATTAAGGTACTTTGCAGCATATGTGAGTAACAAATTTGATAAATCTGAACTTATATCTAATAATGTCAGAAAGGGAGATTATCTATCTGCTGTCTCATTAGACAGCATGCATGTCCATTATATAGATCTGTAATGTGTTTGTTTACTGACATTTGTTAGAAAACTATCACATGTGGATATCTCCCCCAAGCAGCATGTGTATTGAAAGATAGATACAGTATTTCTCATTCATATGAACTTACAAAAGGCTTCCTGTCAAATGGTCTGATTTATGAATGTGTTTTTTTGTCCTTTCACAAAGAACGAGTCTTTATCATTCATTCACGCTGTCCCCAGCTCAATCTATTGCTTTGTTGTTTTTATGATCCCTGAATGGCATTGTAAAAATTTACCTAATGAAAACAAAAGATAAGTAAAACGACCGACAACGTTTAACATCTGTGGTGATTTGTTTAGCATTTTGTATTAAGCAGAATTCAAAATTAATGATTGATCAAATAAATGCTGTGTCCTCTTTTGTCCTTTCCCAGGTTCTCTTGCGTGGCTGGATGGTTCAGATGTCAGCTATAGTAACTGGGTGAACATGCCAGAAACCCAAGCAGCCTGTGGACATATCCTGAGACATTCCGGCTTCCAGTGGGAAGCCGCGGAGAACTGCAGCCAGGAAATCAACTTCATTTGCCAATTTGGTATGCACTCCTAAAAGAAATCACCAAATAGCATTAAACTTATGTTGTGTTTGCTCCCCTTTAATATTTCTTGATTTTCTTCTCAGATTCTGGGAGATCTATCGCATGTGATGGCCAAAATGCAACATTGCAATGCGGTTCTGGTCAAGTTATAGAAATAGTCGACAGCTTCTATGGTCGAAAAACAATTCACTACTGCAGATCCAAACTTACATCCTCACCCACATCCTCCCAGGAGGAGTGCAGCTGGATAGATGTGATAGATTCTGTTACAGGTATTATGAATTACATAAAGTATTTTTTCATTAACATGAAAAATAAAATGAGAGCCGGCCTGCTGTATTCTGCAAACATAATAGCGGCTCCGATAGAGAAACACAAACATACACGCATAATAAATCAGGTTACTTCTCATTACAAATATTTATTTAACTTGCTACCTGGTGGAACAAGTGTGTATTTACAGTGAAAGCTATGGGAACATATTTGGCTTTGTTGGCCAGATACTAAAATCACCACAAATTACCTGTTTGTTTAATGCTTTGTGTCCAACACAAAATACATCATTGCCGTGTGAGTGCAGACAAAAGGATTACACTTCCAGAAAATACATCTGACAAATCCCCTCCTAGGAGCTGAATAGATGGGCTTTGGGGTAAATATACATTCACATTCATATCAGTCAAGGATTAGTTCATGCGACTACTAAACAAATAGTTTTTTCTCCTTTTTGTTAAAGTTTGTTACAGTCGCTTTGGTACATTTCTTGAATCATCCTCGACATTTTCAAAACAGTAAGTGCATTTATCAAAACAATTCATATAAATAGCAAAACACCATGGCTTACCTGCAAAAGCCAGTCTCTTGCTCAAAAGTCTAAGTTCATCTCTCAAAAGTAAATATCTGTGTCAACGAACATGTCAATGCCATCAGAATAACAAGTCCTGATGTCACTGTGTACGGATAAGACAGTCAAATTACTTAGTCAGGTTGTCAATACAGCAGTGTACTCTGGAGGGATGTTCTGATTTAAACTATGGCTAAAGTTTTGATGGCAATTATTTTAAATTGTAAGTTACACATTAGTGTATGTGGGAGGTTGATTGCAAGAGACTGAACAAGATTTACATTTACGCTTTTACTGTTCTGTAATTTGCTTGCAGACCATGTCATTGCGATAAAGAAAAGAAAAGACAGCACTGCATAGCACAAAGAAAAAAACAAAAGTAAAAATGTGAACATTCAACTGGGAGCAATTTACCAAATCAGTACAGATTTTGAAAAATAGTCTAATGGAAATTTACAGAAATATGCAACAACTTGTTCAACCATTTTGCATGTAAAGACTTATGCTATGAACTAATACCAAAAGTTGTGGGGGTGAGACTATTCAACAGAGATTAGATTACATTTTGATCAACATAACCAATTGATAATGTAGGAAACAGCAGAGAATTGTACATAATGATTTGCATTGATGTACCAAAGCATTTGCAACTTGCTTACTGAAATGAGAAACTGCTTCTTTGATGTGCACAAGTGATTGTTTGATGATGTTTTGAGAATTTCAATTCTTATCTGAGAAATGTACCAAAGCGACTGAGAAAAACTGGAATACACCTCTTTAGACACCAGCAAGATTATTTATATTTAAAAGGATAAAAATGGAACAGTGTCATGCTTTTTTAAACCTACTGACACAATATTTTCAAGGCCTTTGAATCAGCAACACTGAAAATATCTGCAACACATTCTGCAACACATTATCATTTACTTAATTTGTGTGTCATTCCAGCCCATTGCCACCGACGGCAGACTTGCCAGGCTCCAGTGGATCTGAGCTCTTTTGGTGAACCATGTCCTATGCTGGGAAGTTACATGTCTGTAGAATACAGCTGCAAACATGGTCAGATTTCACTTCCACTGCACATAGACTGTTAAATAATTCTGAAGGTCATTATTAGATGGAGCAGATTGGAAAATCTGAAGCAACGTTTCCATGATTGAAATTAACAGTGTGATTTCTTCTTAGGACTCCACTTGTTGATGAGTAAGCTGGCAGCTGTCTTTGATAATGTCACAGTCACTGTGAAGTGGCTCCTTCATCCTTTTCAGGGAAACCTCACATGCACAATGAATGCTGGTGATGGCCACATCATTGATCCATACAGCCCAGAAGAGTGAGCAAGACTTTGCATTCAACCATATAAAAAAACAAATATGTTTTATTCATTCACTGTATTCATGTAGCTGTGTTTAAGCTATAACTAAAACTGTCTCACAGGATGGAGAGCACTGTGATGCACAAATTCAGCCGCCCCGGTGTTTTCATGGTTCGAGTGGAGTGCACTACCAGTGACTGGCATGTTACAGCTCAGAAAGCCATAACCATTCAGGAGCCCATTAGACAGTTTGGTGTCATCAAGTGCTATAGCAGTAATATGTCAACAGATGGCACCAAATGCAATGCGCTTCATGGTGGGCCTCTTCAGATCCAGGTTATGGTGGAGGCAGGTGAGTTGGTCCAACACAAGGTGATACATGCTTTCAAAAAAACACACCAAAATGCTAAATTATTTGATTACCTTTTTTCTGTAAATAGGTACAAATGTTTCCTACACATTTCAACATGAAGGCCATTTGGTTGCAAAATCATCAGTGGAGAGAGGAATCACACCACACAACATTACACTGAGTGCAAGTGTGGTGGAGAAGCTTGGACATGGCTGCCACAACCTGACTGTAACTGCCTCTAACAGGGTCACAGCCCACACAGTATCCACTGATCTGGAGCTGTGTCTGCTGGAGCCCGTTGAAGGCCTGCAGGCCTCGGTGATAGCAGAAGAAGACACATGTCCAGACTCTAATGATCTCATCATTGGTGTTTCATTGGACAAAGGAGCCCCTGTGGAGCTGCTCTTTAATCTGACTGGAGAAAGGGACACACTCTATGAGACCAGACACATTCTCAATGGCAGCTTACAAGCTTATACCTTCTCCAGCCCACTTAAAGGTACCATACAACTTAAGCCATGCTGAAATGATTAAATGAAAACAATCACCCATAGTCGAAAATACCGATACGTCTAAATTATGTGCTCATTGCTCCTAAATACAAACTCTTTTGGTAAAGGACCGTTGAAGGTGAATATACGAGCCGTGAATGCCATCTCTGCCTCTGATGTAGACGTGGACTTAGAGAACATACTTTGGGCTTGCCAGAATGACTCTGACTCCTCACCAGATAAACATCGAAACACAGTAAGTGAAAGATTGGTATCAATCAAAAATGATCTGAGCATATGTTTAGGTATTCGCTTTTTTCTGTTACAGCACAATGTCTTTGTTTTCATCTTCAGACAGGTAGTGTAAGTATAGACGACTTGAAAATAACTGCTACTCCAGACACTTTGGTTGACTACACCCAAAGTGTCACACTGAGCGTAACTGGAACTGAATCATTGTCCAGCAGAGGACTCACATTTGAATGGAGATGTGGTAAGTACAACAATGAATTGACCACTGAGCATTTTAAATGTGTTTTAACGGTTAAAACCACAATTAAAGTGATTACAGGGTGTGAACACAATTAGAAGAACACAGACAATCCAAAACCATAACATTTTAAGAACAACAGGCTTTTTAATTTTCAGTGTTTGTGACAGTGCGACATTTTTCATGCACACTATGAGTTCTGGGTTTAGTCTCATCCTGAATTTGTGTTGGGAATTTTACATCAAACATGACGCACCTGGTAATTTATCTCTCTGTATACATGATTGTAACAGTATCCAGCTATTTTAAAGCTCTACTTCTGCTTGTTTCCCTACAGAAGGAAACTGCAAATGCACAAACAAAACAAAGGATCAAAATCATGTTATTGAAAAAGATTGCCTTCCAAATCCCTTTGACATTTTCAATTACACTTTAACTGTGAGCAGAAGAACCTGGTTTAGGGAATGGGTTGATCTGACTTCTGCTTCAAAGTGCGTCACTGTGACTCCAAAAGAATTCACAGATGTCACCATCAGGTAAAAGGGGGTAATTTACAATAAATGCTCATATATCCTAAACAGTAATTACTCTGCAGGTTCTTTGCAGATTTTACAAGTAGGCCTACTGAAAATTACAGCTATACGTTTACTTTAATTCTTGCAGTTGTCATGATTGTGCTTCGATTAATGTCAACGACCATGTAAAGCTCAGACTGAGCTGTGTGACAACTTGCCCAGATGTTGTTTGGTATATTGAGGACCTCAAACCCTTTACAGTAAGTCTGGAACAGCACTTGATTTTAAACTGTGATGTCAGAGATTAATGTGTCAATTATTAACTGATGATTTTTCACAGGATGACCTCGAAAAATGTTACTCCGAAGCAGGAAGAAGGCCACCTATTGAGAGGCAAGATGGCAACACTGAATATGTTGTACATAGCCAACATCTGAAAGTTTCAAGGGATACATTGCACAACATCAGTGTGATTGCTTATGGTGGGTTTTTTATTCCATAGTCAGTCATAATGTTCTTTTCAGCAGTGCCGATTTTTAGATATAGTAGCATGAATAGAGGTTTGGGCAATGTTTAACCCAGTGCTTAATTCAAAACTATATTTTACTCTTTTTCTTTTTTCACTTAAACTGAATTAAAGTTTTTCGAACATTTGGCTGTTTTTCTTTTTTTTACAGGAAAGAGTGTACCAGGTTTTGCAAAGTACACTTTTCCAATACCAGGTGCTGAGCCAACTGAACCAGCTGCAACTGATGCTCCTGCAGAGCCCAGACCCCCCTCATGTAGCGTCTCTCCACCGTCAGGAACAGTTCTCGATGCTTTCGACATCACCTGCAAAGCAAGCTCTTTCTGCTCTACAGGCTGTTTGTATTGCTTCAAAACAGACACAGGTAAAACACTGTTACCTCTTGATTTAATTCACTTTTAAACTAATAAGACGAAAACCGTGTTACGAGGTACACTTTAAGGACAGAAAGAGAAGGAAGCAGGAGGAGTATGAATCTGTTGATAGGGAGTAAGAAAAAGGGACATCAAAATGTGTGTCAATTAGTTATTTTATACATGTTACAAAAGTATCCCAGAACAAGCAAGAAAAGAGCAAGAAAAGTTTTGAATTTGGTTGGTGAGAACGAGATTGCTTATCGTTAATTCACTTGGGTGTTTGACCTTCATCGTGCAGAGTTTGACACTAAAAGTCTGTTTTCACATTAATCTGCTGAAGGGGGAAAGTTATCTGTGCTTATCTTAAATCTCAGTTCAAGACGTGAATGTACCAGCACGCTTTTACTTCAGAAGCCAAAAGGTCCAGTATGAAACTTACACAAGTGTGATGTGGAAACTTGAAAACTTGCAGTGCAGTGCGCAAACGTTGAGAATGGATAACTAGTGCTACGCAAGAGGTAGAAGTGATTTTAGGATTTTTTTAACTGGCTAATTATATATATATATATAATACTCAAAGCAGCAGAGTACTTTTTATGTAATAAAACCTGTCTGGAGGGGATATTTGAGCCCTTTTAAAAGTGTTGCATATAAAAACAAATTTAGGATGAGTGTTATGATGATGCCTGACCCTTAAAGGAATGTGCTTTGCCCTAGAAATGAGAATTTAGTGCCTGTTATTTATGTCAATGCTTTGGCCATTCTGCAACCTGGATGCAATTAAATAATTAAGAATGAATTTCAACAGTTTTACAAAATGTTCTCTTTTGTCCACAAGGCAAACATCTGCGCTGCAGTAATGCAAATGAGGTGAAATCGGTCTTCCTGCCTCTCGGTGACAAGAACAACAATTACAGTTTGTCTGTTGTAGTGACTGTGAAAAATGAATATGAGAAAGCCACCACAACTGTCTCCACTCAGGTTTGTCATCGACAAGTATCCGCAGATTTAAATTGGGAGAGATTTGTTTTCACAGCCTATACACAGAAACATACAGATATACACAGAACACACACATCTTCAGTGTCAAGAAGGAGGATTACAGAAACAGGTTCTCCATGTTTTTTTTTTTTTTTGAATAATTCAGAGTGACTGTGTTTGTGTTCCTCAAGGTACGAAAAAGCAGCTCCAGTACAACTGTGGAGGATCTCCAAACTGCAGTGGAGGATACTGTGGGTCACTTAGAGCAGCAGGGTCTTCTCTCTGGTGAGACACTCGGACAAATGTTTTCTTCAGTTTCTGATATGCTGAATACCGAAGACAGACAAGATCAGAAGGATGCAAGGACAAAGGTAACAAAATACCAGCGATGTTTAAATTTCAGTAAAATATTGCTGTGATATTTGTGAGGTTTCCATCTGTGCCCAAGTGGAGGACAGCGTGATGTTAATCAGCACTTCTGCCTTTTTTTTAGCTCAGAAAGCAAATGCTGACCAAAATGACCACAATTCTACTGGACTCACCCACCAACACAACACAGGAAGTGCAAGTGACGGCCAGAGCTGTGGCCGGACTCACCCAGCGAGCTGACGAGCTCAGCCTGGCTGCTCAAGTACAGTACAGTAGATCAGTCCAGTTGTGTCAAAAAATTGCAAATTACATTTAAAAAAGGAATCTACAAGGAAATTTAAGAAAATGCAGTACAGACAGCCCTTTGTTTTCAACCACTGTAAGTGTAGGGTAAAGTCTGATTTAATGATGCAAAACAGCAAATGAAGAAGGAAAGAAAAAGTTGTTTAACTGCCTTTGCCAACCTGAGTGAAGTGAGAAGCAAATCAATTTTTTTTTAGAAAAATCAGTTCATTGATCAAATCGGACACAGATCATCTGCTGCATTTTCTCTCCAGGAAGAAGCGGGTTCATTGTTGGTAGACCTCAGCTCCTTCCTCAACACTATCAGTGTTAGTCAGGAGGACGGAGATGACGGAGAAGTCGTGCAAGCAGCTACACCAATAGTTGAAGCAGCCAGTAATATTTTGAATGCCTCATCAAATGTAAGAAAAAAGCTGTGACTGATATTGCTAAATATCTGTTTTTCCAGATACCAAACAACGTATAATTTGTTTTCCTCAGGAAAAAGTCTCAGATTTTCTTCTTACTGGAATAAGCAATGTTCAAAGTGCTTTGCTGAATAATAAAAAGCTGGATGGAGACCCTGCCATCATTGATTCTGGTCAGATCAGTGTGTATGTTAACAGGTAAGTGATGACTGACAGGGGCTAAAGCATGTACTTAAGAATAAACTAGGGTTTTCTGAAATGACTAAACTAATTCTGACTCTCATTATTGCAGAGTGTCTCCAGAAAAAATGCAAATGCAGGATATAAATGTCCAGAAAAACAGCTCATCCAGATTTTCCTTCCCCTCACTGCCGGCTCATGTTGTCTCTCCAGAGGATCCAGTGGATGTTAGAGTAAGTGTATGTCATGTGCTTATACAGGCAATGTGTGTCATCATAATGTGTTTATACCCTTTGTAGTTGTAGAAGTCTGCGTTTATGTGTGTGACAGTATGCACCTCCTTACTGTTGAACATCCATAATGCCTGTACCTGTTAAAAAAACTAGTTTATTCCTCATAAATAATGATATTTGTATTTGGATCAGTTACATATATGCCTCCTTACCTAAAATGTTTGCACTCTCTGTGGTCAATACAATTAATTTTGAGAAAGCTAAATATAATAAGGCGCAGAGAAGGATTGTAACTCAAAACATCATTAATATCTGATATCAACGACAACTATGGACCCACAAGAAAAAGACTAGGCTATTGTCTGTAAAAAAAGAAAAAAAAAAGAAAAGTGTAGATAATGGCCATATCAAATTAGGTTGGGTCTCCTTTCTTTAAATAAATCTGAGTCACAGTTTTGCACACTTTGTTTTATGTATATATACATATACCAATGTATGTCTACCCCCTTTCTAGATGATGAGTTTTGAGAAGAACCCGTATTCTTGGAAGGAGGAAAACATCACAGGAACTGTAGGATCTGTCTCTCTCACCAGAGTGAACGGCACGGTCATTACTGTAGAGAACTTACCTGATGAGATTGAGGTAATATTTGTTTTAAAAGGCACTTTAAGTTACTTTACTTTGAACATATTGGTAGGTTGTTTAGACTAATGTGTCTTCTGGTTTTTCAGATCCTCCTACCCAGGCATGATGTTGGGCAGGAGAACAGCACAGTCCTGGACCTGGCCAATTTCAGCACATTAATAATTAACGTTCCCTCTCCGGATGTAACACTGGTGCTGAAAATTGAGCCGTCTGAAAACATCTCCTTCATGCTATTCCTGGGATGTAAGGATTATCCAAATGATGTAAATTATGTAGCCAAGACTCAGATCCCTCTAGAGAATGCCAAAGAAGGTAAATTTATTTTTTACATACTAAATAACATGTCTGAAAATGACATTAAAGGTATATCATGATAAGAGAGTATGCTAGATACTTACTTATGTAAGCCTCCATGTGTGTGTTTTTTTATACGAATATGTCAACACAGAGGAAAAATACACATGGGTGCTGAGTCCCAAAGATAGAACAGGAGAAGTTGGAGAGCACTACCTTGTCATGAAGCCCATTGTTGAGCCAGGCGTCAAATCCATCAATGCCACTGTCACTGTCATTTCCATCGCTGCCCAGTGCAAATACTGGAATGAAACAGAGTCTACTTGGAGTGAAGATGGCTGCAGGGTGATTAAAAAATAACAACACACATCCACAGTGGTGGCATCAATACATCCTTAAAAAGTGAGCTGTCAAGTTTGACTGTCTGTTTTTCTCTTTTTTTTGTAGGTCGGTCCGCTCACTACGCCTCTGGTCACCCAGTGCCTCTGTAACCACTTAACTTTCTTTGGCAGCTCTTTCTTTGTCATGCCAAACTTGGTGGACGTCTCACGCACTGCAGAACTTTTTGCTACATTTACTAACAATCCTGTGGTGGTGTGTTTTGTTGGGGCCATCTTTGCTGCTTATCTCCTGGTGGTTGTGTGGGCACGCAGGAAAGACATCCAGGACTCCGCCAAGGTAATTCTCAGTAAAGACTTGTACCAATTTATATTGATGATTTGAAATAACAGACCAATTGGAAAGTCTAATTCAGACGTAGTTGCTCACACATATTATATAAAATTGTTAAATTATGAGTACCACAGCAGAATACCCCAATAAAAACTCTGCATTTGAGATGTCACTGTACTGTGTAAACTGCTGCATCCCCTGTTCATGTTCAAATACTCTCTGACCTACTACAAAATGCACTCAAAATACTAAAATATTTAAGCAGTCTATGACTTAAATGCTTTTCATTGCTTCATGTTTCTTATAATTGACATTAAGTTGTATAGCATTAACTGTACGTCATTGAATTTACTAACTAAAAAATGTGTCTTTGCATTCACTTGTAGGTCAAGATAACAGTGCTCGAGGATAATGACCGCTTGGCTGAGTATCATTATATGCTGAACATCAGCACAGGACATCGGCATGGTGCATCTACATCATCTCAGGTCAGTAATGCCTGTTAAGTCTCAGAAGAGACTCAGAGAAACCAAACCTGTCACTTCTGTTGGACAACATTTATGATGCTTACAACTCTTTTTTGGTTTTAGGTGACGATAACCCTGCTGGGCACAGAGGGAGAAAGTGAGCCCCATCACCTGACGGACCCTGAAAAGCCAGTGTTTGAGAGGGGTGGGGTGGACATGTTCCTGCTGACCACACACTTTTCGCTTGGAGATCTGCAGAGCATCCGGCTGTGGCACGACAACTCGGGAGCACACCCTGCATGGTAAGGGTTAAAGGGCAGGACATGGTGATGTGACACAAAAGACAATTAAATCATGAAGGTAGTTTGTACTGTTGCTATAAGCACACAAGATAACTATTGATGTTACATGCAGGTATGTCAACAAAGTAATGGTGCAGGATCTGGAAAGTGGTCGGAAATGGCACTTCCTGTGTAACTCCTGGCTGGCTGTAGATGTGGGAGAGTGCACTTTGGACAAGGTCTTCCCAGTAGCCACGGAGATGGATTTGAAAAGGTTTAGGTAAGACTGGCCATGGATCTGTTACATTAACAAGGAATTTGTAATTTAGTATTTCTCCTAAATCAAAATTTTTGTTTTTTCCCCCAATGCTTCTTTCTAGTAACCTGTTCTTCATGAAGACAGCCAAGGATTTCCAGGACGGCCACATCTGGTTTTCTGTCATTAGTCGGCCTCCCTGCAGCACGTTCACACGTGTGCAGCGAGTGTCCTGCTGTTTTTCCCTGCTGCTGTGCACCATGCTGACCAGCATCATGTTTTGGGGCATCCCCACTGACCCCTCTGAGCAGACAATGGACCTGGGTAGGTAACAAACATAGAGCTTCAAAGCTTTCAAGACCCTACATTACGTCATTAAAAAGTAAAATTTGGATTATTTTACTATACAATAGAATACTTCCAAATTTGTTCAAATACAACTCTATTAACCCCCATACAGAAATAGAAAATATGTGACAATCCCTAATTTTGAGCACTAGCCTGCTTTCTATAATAACATGCAAACAAGAAAAAAATATTTTTAATGGTGTTTTACACTGAACTTTTGCATAGAGTTTAACTGGGACAAGCGTGCTGAGGGTTTATGGATAGATAAGTATCCAAAATAATACAAATAAGGTCTGACTAAAAGAGTAACTTCACATCCATTTAAACAACACTTTGCTCTAAAATACTTTGCAGGTCACATCGAGTTCACATGGCAACAGGTTATGATTGGCCTTCAAAGTTCAATCATCATGTTTCCCATCAATCTCCTTATCGTGAGTATCTTCCGGAACACTCGTCCTCGAGAGAAGGGGTCCAAAACAGACACATCCAAACAAGGAAAGACTGGTCGAATTTCTCCCTCGCCAACTCTTTCCCCTCAGAAAGAGCTGAAAGATATCACACCAGACACTGTGATTAAGGTGAGGTAACAGATATCCATATCAGTGATTTTGAACATTGTGAAAGCGATAATAACTCCATTGTTATATATGTCTAAAGTGTTTAAGATGGTTTCTCCATTAGGACATAAGGAGAATTGCTCAGTCACTCTCAAAGGCCATGAAGAATCCACTGCCTCACTTGGAGCTCCGGCCTGGGCAGCAGGCAGACATCAACACTCTGCTGTCTCTGGTGGAGGACATCATTAGACAGCAGAGCCGTGCGGCTGGATACTTCTACACCGACGCCTCCAAGAGGGATGGCTCGATGATTCTTAGTTTACGTGCAGTTAATTTACAAGGTAAACAACATCATAAGCTTTACAACGCTCTTGATATCATGTGTTTTACATATTTTATTGGTTGGTCCATTTGGAGGACCAGACTTTGGTCAGGCAATGACTTAGGCAATGAATTAATGTAATGGCAATTTACAAGATATATACCATATTGTATCTTCTTTTTGTCTCTTCAGGCTTTATTTTTTTCAGCATTGTTTTCCTGATGGTACGCGGATATAAAAAATGATTAAGGATCCTTATTTTCTTCAATTAAGGTTTAGGACAAACTGTATCTTTCATTTTACATAAAACTAAACAGTTGTCAAACAAACTCTCCTGATACTTTTCATAGAGTGATCTGATTAGGGTGATGTAATCTGTGATATTGTCAATGGTCTAAACTAGGCCATACCTTAGTTTTTAGATTGATTATGGCCTACAGTATCTGTGGTCTCATTTGCATACTGAAAGACAAAATAATTAATGCAAAAACCTTGGGCATAATGCATATAGTATCCTGACCGAGTAATACAGCTTTTTTTGCGTGGACAGAAAACAGCGTGTGGACAAGCCCTGAGAAGACTTCAGATGAGTTTCAGAAGAAGAGCAGCAACAACAGTCGATTCCTCTACAAGCAGCTGCGTCATGTTGAGAAGGAGCTGGGTTTGTTGGGACCTTCTCGTTTTCCAAACCCAGACAGCTACAACCGAGCCATGCAGCAAGTTCAGGGAATGAAGGGTCTTCTGGAGTTCCACCTTCCCTCGTCCAGCCTAGAAGGTGACCAGCTGGACCGCAGCCCCAGTCCAGAAGAAAGCATCATCAGGGACTCCACCAAGAAGTGCTGTCGAGGAGGGCTGCCGTGGTGGTTTGTGTTTGTTGGCTGGATACTGGTGATGGCAACCAGCGGTGTGTCAGGATACTTCACCATGATGTATGGACTGACGTATGGGAAAGACCGCTCTATAGGCTGGCTTATCTCCATGGTGGTCTCCTTCTTCGAGAGTCTCTTTATTACTCAACCTCTGAAGGCGAGTGCGCATACAGAGATAATATGGATAACATTGCAAATGTTTAGAAAGTCATTCCATAAGTGAGCTTCAGACGTTTCCAACCAATGTCCAGTCTTTTTTGTGTTTACTAAAATGTTCCTGTACTGATAGATATAGTTCTGATGTACTAACTCAAAACATTACACTAAAGACATGCCGGCTTTAATTCTCTTTTTGAAATTTGATATTGATGTGATTCTAAAGACAAGATTCATTTATGGCAAAAAACTAAGTTCATGCATACAACCGTCAATTCTTGTCCAATCCAACAACATGTTTGCAAATTTTTGGCCCATTAAAGCCAATTACGATTTCAATGTTAATTTAACTAATATAAGTTGTTTAGAGAGCACCTTTAAAAACCAAAGTTACAAAGTGCTTCATACAAGGCAGCTAATTAAATCAACACATTCTACAATTAATTAGATTTTACATTTACACAGATAAAACCAATTTCAGACATTTAGGATCAAATTAATTAATTTTAAAAAGTTAAGACTAAAGAGACAAAAGACAATAAAATGAGGATAAACTCTGTGATAAAAGTATGTCTTAAGACAACATTTAAAATGCTAAATAAATAAATGATTACAATGTTATTTTGATTCAGCTTTAAACATATTTTGTTATTTGTTTCAGTATTTATTTTTTTATAATTTTAGTTTTTATTATCAGATATATTAAACTGCTTTATAACATTGGCAAGGCTTTCTGGGTCCTCCACTGATGTATCTCCCAGTATTTCAGAACATACATATTGTATTTATAATAGATTGAATGCCATGAGGTCTTCTGGTATTGAAGTTTTAATAAATCTTCCATTGCAGGTTCTAGGTTTTGCTGCTTTCTTCGCTCTTGTTCTGAAGAATGTTGACCAGGAGGAGTATGGAGAGCCTCAGATAGATGAGAGTCTGAGAAACACAGGTACCTCTTTTCTCCATCTTTGTTGTATTGTTTTGTGTGGCAAAAACAAAACGTATGTAGTACAATATCCCTTTCTCAGATGATCCTGATGCTGTGCGCGCAGCAAGAAGAGATAGCACATGTAGTTTCTATCAGCCTCCACCTCCCACTGACATTGAGAGGATAAGGAACAACATGATTAAAGAACAGAAGGTCTTCGCCCTCATAAGGGAGATTCTTGGTAGGAGAACCACTTTGGTACAACATAGGAAGCAATGTGATATGGTTTGATATGCTGATTTGAGATTTTTGTTTTGTGATGAAGCCTACATGGGATTTATGTGGATGCTGCTGCTGGTGGCATATGGTCAGAGAGATCCCAACGCTTACTTTCTGACCCAACACATTCGACAGAGCTTCAGCAAAGGGATCTCAGACAGTATGAGTATTCAGGATGTGTTCAACTGGGCGAACA
Source organism: Etheostoma spectabile (assembly GCF_008692095.1). NCBI lineage: Eukaryota > Metazoa > Chordata > Actinopteri > Perciformes > Percidae > Etheostoma > Etheostoma spectabile. Next base: position 7,099,747 of record NC_045733.1, on the reverse strand, counting down.
CAACTCTGCTGAGCAACCTGTTTGGAGAGCACCCAGGTCAGTATGTTGCAACGTTATTAACAAACAATTCACAGAAAGTCGGTGGTCTCCACGTCCTAAAGGTCAACAACGACTGCTTTTGGTATATTGCGTGAATCTCCTTTAACATGGGCAAAAGTGTTGTTGTCTGCTATTAACAAAATAGAAAACACATGCAAATTATTCAGTTGTCATCATTTGTTAAGTAAATACGTACCTAATATAATATACGTTAATTTTTGCTTTGGGTGCCTGATGGACAGTCTGGTCCTTGTATTGTAAAGCTACTTTTTTAAATGCAAGGAAATAATAACCAAAACATAATTGAAATCCAATTCATTCAATTGCTCATCCAAAACAACTACAAATTTGATCTGACAATGAAATATTCAGAGTTGTGAAGATGATAATATACGTTGGACTACATATAAAGATTTACTAACATCCCCTGTTTTTTTATATATTATATCACATCACTTTGAAATGCCTCAAATCAAACTCTCATTTTTGCCTTTTGTTCCTTACAACTATTCTACATTATATTAACAGTATATTTATGTAGTGAAGTATAAAGTCTGTTCAAACATTGCCTGTAATTAACATTGTGTAAAAAGGCTTAGTGTGGTTCAAAGTATGGAATTAGTTGTGACCAAAGCTACAATTTATTTGGATTATAATATGGAAATAATATGGACTGTTTTATCTGCAAACATTTTTCCACAGAAAATAACGACCATTTTGACTGATAATTCCTTTAAATGTGTTTGTTCTTATTACTTCCTAATCTGTCACAGGATTCATCACAGATGGAAACTCCAAGCTGGTGGGTAACGCTCGTCTTCGCCAAGTGAGGGTGCATCAAAACTCGTGCCTTGTGGCTCCCTCCATGCAGCAGTCTCAGCGCGACTGTCACGCTCCGTACTCATGGGAGTTGGAGGACATGGGCTCCTACAGTCCAGGCTGGAGCAGCTCTGTGGGTGATAACGTCTCGCTAAACCTTCACAGCCCATGGATGTACCAGTCCCAGGGTAAACTGAGGGCTTTCCCTATCTGGGGCAGCGTGATGCTCTACAGAGGAGGAGGGTTTGTGGTGGATCTGGGGCCAGATTTACATAATTCTAGAAGGTAGGCAATGTAATATTAAGAGCCTACTGACATTATCTCATTAGATGATGACAGATGATGAAACATGAAACAATTAGTCTACTAATCAATTGTTTGATTGACAGAAAATGAATGTCAAACATGTATAGGTTCCAGCTCCTTAAGTGTAAGGAATGTTCTGATAGCTTTTTTACAAAACAATTTGATAACAAAAGTGTTAGTTGCATTCCTCCACATGATGACAGGTGACAGCATTTATTGTACATCCATGCAAAAACTAAATTCACATTTGTATGGTCAACAATATAAATTAATACTAATTAATACATATTTAGATTTAGTAAAGTATTTTTATTTGCTTTAAACTCGAGCCTTAAATTAGTGCAGCAACGACAGTTATACAGCACAAAAATGTGCAACACAGTTGGCATCTGCATCAGAACTAGCTGTTTCTTGACATAAGGAGAGAACTGTGTTTTAAGGTATAATATTTACAAATCATACCATTTAACCATGTTCTCTTCGTAGATCCCTTCAGTACCTTTATGACAACACCTGGTTTGATGGGTACACCCAAGCGGTCTTTGTTGAGTTTACTGTGTACAATGCCAACATCAACCTCTTTTGCATTGTCACTCTCATGCTAGAGACCACAGCCATAGGTAAGTAATCTATGTACAGCTACTGCGTTGGAGCTGCGCAGAACATGTACTGTTATAAGAATACTTTGTGTTTCCTCCAGGAGCTTTCCAGTTCCGCAGTGAGCTGCAGGGTGTGCGTCTTTACCAGTCAACCGGTGGCCTCCATATTTTTGTCATGGCCTCTGAAGCCATCTACTTCCTCTTCATCATCTATTACATGTTTGTCCAGGTATGAATTCATTACACCTCAAATCTACTAACATCACTAGTGATAACAACGTCTCACACAAACTTCTCTCCTGACAGGGAAAGCTGATTAAGCAGCAGAGATCGGCTTATTTCAAGAGTAAATGGAACCTGCTTGAACTGGCGATTATCATCCTCAGCTGGAGCGCGCTGTCTGTCTTCATCAAGAGGACTTTACTGGGAAAGCGGGACATAGAGTACTACCAAAACAACAAAGACCAGTAAGCATCAAGAATAACAAGACCCAGACAAGACAGGGTTTTAGCTTAACATTGGTGTGAACAACAGGTTTTGCTCATTTACTGTGCACTTTGCTTATGTATGTTTTATCTGTACATCAACTTCTCTGTACTCTACATCTTTTTAGTTTACATCCATCTTGTATTCCAGCGCATCCTCTCTGCAGTACAGGAGATACCTCTTTCACTGTATCACCAGCATGCAATAACTGTTCTGATTAATAGTAAGCACTCACTGACATAAAACCTGAAAAATTTGGTTGACACAGAATATTTGTGGGAGAAATATTTGAGTTGTTTGCAAACAGCTTTTACAGTAGCTAGTGAAAGCTGATCTTTTTGCTCAGACCAAAATAGACAAATTAGAAACTCTACATTTTATAATTAGTGTTATTTGACAAATGTGGTGAGAAAATACCTAATTTTAACATTTGGAAATTAATATGAACACAGAATATCTGTTATGTGAATTACATTTCACTTCAATAAACAGGAAAGCATTACTGGGGCAACTATTATTTCCATAATCCATTGAAAACATGTTTTATAAGATTGTAAAAACAAGGCTTTGTACTCTCATGCTCTGTCTCCAGATACGCCAGTTTCCATGAAACGGCCAAGGCTGATGCGGTGCTGGGGTATCTGATTGCCTTCCTGGTGCTGCTGGCTACAGTCAAACTGTGGCACCTGCTGAGACTGAACCCAAAGCTACACATGATCACAGCCACGCTGCAGCGAGCCTGGACTGATATCTCAGGCTTTCTGCTGGTCATGACCATCATGTTTCTGGCCTACTCCATTGCTGTGAGCAGTTTCCCACACTTCAACATCAACATGCGGCTCAAGTCACTGCATTTCTCCCTATTTTAGCTATACTTTGTGAAATAGATTGTATTAATAACATAACTTTCTACTTTACAGTCTAATCTGATGTACGGGTGGAAGCTGTACTCCTATCGGACACTGCTGGATGCTGCACAGACCATGGTCAGCCTACAGCTTGGCATTTTCAACTATGAAGAGGTTAGTATGGGACTATTAGAACTGTACCACAGCAGATTATGACAGTTGGCTTTTCTTCAGTGCGTGTCTTCCTCCCAATCCTTCAGGTTCTGAATTACAATCCTGTGCTTGGAGCTTTCCTCATTGGCTCCTGCATTGTGTTCATGACCTTTGTGGTGCTCAACCTCTTCATCTCTGTCATTCTGGTGGCATTCAGTCAAGAGCAGATCCATCACAAGGTAACTCACCCATGCTGAGTCTGAAATTGTTGTACACATGTTGTAGAAGAAGTGAGAGCTTACCATTATTGATAACTTGATACTCCTTGTGTTATGCATACTGTTCTTGCAGCCATCAGAAGAGGATGAGATAGTGGACCTGATGCTGATGAAACTCTTCTGTTTGTTTGGACTTAAATGGAAGAAACAAGGTGGCGACTGCCTCACTGAGGGCCCAGTTGTTTCATCTGCTTCAAATAATGGACTCTCAACGATTTCTTCTGGGGATCTGTAAGAGGGTTGACATCTTTCCACAGAATGCTTTGCTTCAGTTTTTGCCTTTGTTTCTTTGTGACAGAATATTAGCCCTTGCAAGTCTGTTAACTATTAGTGTTTCTGTCTACTGCTGCAGATCTGTCACTCTTGTAGGAGAAACTAAAACACTAAGAGAAAGTAGGAACTGAGGATTCTTATGTTATGTTATTTATGTTATGTTATTTATGACAAATTTGCTTTTATTCCAAGTAATTATTTGTGGATACTAGTGAAACATTGTATTTGAATAAATCTGACGAATCTATGACAGTTGCTTATTATTAAACAAGACCAAGCTTTTGTTATCACTCCATATGACTAGTAAAATGCACACAGTATATCGAGAACTTACACTTAGACAAACCCAAGGTGGCTGCACACAATAAAAGAGATTTAACTACAGTCATTAAGCATTATATGTTGCCACTACCTCTGGATGTTATCAGATTCAACAAGATAAAATTGTATGTATATAGTTAAAATGGATAGTAATGTGTAATACAATCTGGACATCTCTGAACCATAAACATTAGTATACACTTGATAGCTATTGCCAGGTGCCTTCAAATGCCTTTTTACCATTTCTGTGTGTTGCTCCTGTAATTTACCTTTGGCTTTAATGTGCAAGGAATTGAGTTGATGAATGGCTAGATGCTTAAATTTAATCAAGAGGTTGATTCACTATTATGAAGTATGTCAAATGATCAGTATCATCCAATTATTGCCAGTGTAGTCTGTTTCTAGTGCTCAACTTTTGGGCTATCCATTGTTGTTGATCCTGTTTGTTTTGTGTTCTGTGAGTTCTGTTCATCTAAATTGCAAGGTGCAGGTGTTGTATGTACATTAAGTACATGACCATTAACGCAAAGAGATATTGATTAATAAATGTAAAGGTCAGATGGCAACAAATGCCAGTATGCTAACATGGAAGGGTCTGCTGAGACAACGCAAATATGGAGGAGGTTCCAGGACACCTGAATACACCGGTGCTTGAAAAGAATAAGAGCAAAAAAAGACAGATGCATAAAATGGTGGCACTATTGATGCAAAAATTACTAATTGTGTATACTGTACAGCAAAGTGCTAGACAAAGTTTTCATGGATTCAAACTGAATTAACTGGATGTGGGATTTTGCAGAGGTAGAGTAATAATACATAAGTCAATAGTTTAGAGATAAATAATTACTTTATAAATATAAGGAATTCCTATATAAATTATATTCAAAACTGCACGCATCTCATAGTCATAAATATTTTTTATCCAGTATCGAACAGAATCTACAAATATACAGTATAAGGATCTTTCAGGAGACAGCCAGACACATGGTGTATTATTGTACAAATAAATGTTACTATAGTTTATTTAAAAAAAAAAAATGAAAAGATAAAAGAAAAGAAATGCTGATAAAATAAACAATGAGGAAAAAAATTAAATAAACAGCTGACGATTGTGGAGAGAACTCACATAATTATTTCGTTACTCATAAATAAATGAATCCCGGCGCGTTTTTTTTACGTATTGCGTCATCAGTGTGGGCGTTGCTCCCTTGCTTTCACTGTCTATGGTTGCTCCCACAACAACATGCGTCGTAGGCGGACCGAGGGGTACTCACGAGCCAAGTGACAGCGGAGACGGTTAACCAGCCATAACGACAGGGCCAACTTAGTCATTACAGTTGGCGCAACACAATATTGAAGGTTTTTTGTGGCAGTCAGAGAGAAAATAATCTCGTTAAGTGACGTTTTCTCACTTGAGGGTGTCTGGTTTCCTCAGTCCGAGGGATTGCGATGCCCTCTGACTTTATCTCCCTTTTCAGCGGGGACCTCGACCTGAATTCTCCCAGATCCTTGTACTCAAAAGGTAACAACAGCTCTTATATTCACTTCTGTTTTGTCGCTATGTTTAAGTGTCTACTCTAGTTGTAGTTTGCGAATGTGTGCGTAACTTATCCACCTATCGTTACCTGCTGGTAACTGTCCATGTGGCGTTCAACCCCCTCAGTGTCATTCATCTATAAACTGACTCCTGCCGCATGCATGCTAATAAAAGTAAGGTTTTAAATCTCTGTAACGTTACAATGATGCCCATGGCGTCCTTCAGGTTAACTCTTGGTTAAAAAAAAAATTATATATATATATGTATAAATATATATATAGCATTGCTCTTGGTCATGTTTCTTGGGACAAGGTGAAGCAGTGTTCATTCAACCATTTTAACTGAAGCCCTTAGCAGTTGTATGTACTGTACACCGGTCAGACCAGTTTACATTTCCCCTGCCAGCTAAACAGCAGTGCTGTCAATTTTATGTGTGTTGTTTGAACAGTCTACAAGTCTATGGTTTGAATAGGCCACTAGTGCCACTGCCCCCCAGAGGCAGCACACATGCACTACACTGCCCTTTTTTCTTTCTTTCTTTTTTTTAAGATTATTTTTTGGGCTCTTCCGCCTTTAATTTTTTGACAGGGCAGACAAGAAAGAGGGGGAAGACATGCAGGAAATCTTCACAGGTCAGAGTCGAACCCTGGACCTCTGTGTTGAGGCATAAACCTCTGTACATGTGCGCCTGCTCTACCACTGACCCAACTTGGCCATACACTACTCTGCCCCTAGTGGGCCCATGAACATAAACAGTATCGTCAGTATGGGAGCCTCGGGCAACCCTCAGGTAGAATGACTGAACTGGAGTAAACTCATGAGAGCAGTATCTGACTCAGATTCTATAATGATCCATTGGACTGTAATTATGGGGTGTTTTTCAACCAAGGGGGTAAGCCTCTCCTCTCTAAGCATAGCTCCAATGGCGCCATTTTAATGCTACGAAGCCATCATCTGCAGTTAGCATCCCATTGACTGCCATTCTTTTTGGCGCCACTTTGACGGTGAATAACTTTACATCTGAAGCGTTTACAGACTCTATTTGTTTATTGTTTATTTCTAAAGAAACCCGACAATGTATAAAAGGCTCCATTACCTTGTACCTCATGTTATGGCTCCATAGCAGACGTTTTGTAAAAAAATAGGCTAACGATTGTTTCACAACCACGCAACTTGCTGTTGGATAGTCGACAAATCACCGTATTGCCAGGAGAAGCTTGCAGACAGTTTTGACTTACATTAACTGTTTAGGTTTAATTACTAATGGTAATTAACTAGCATGTTATCAGCAGTAATTAGCTTTGTGCTATGTTATCTCATACCTACGTCTCGTCTCTGTATTAGTAATGTTGGACTTTTCTTGGCTTCCTACCAAATCTATTCAACTTTCAGACCACATTGCCCAAAATCACAACTACGGTCGTCAAGCTCAGTCTGGAGGTCTGGCGCAGTATTACGTCCTATGTTTCTCATCCACGTCTCGTCCTAGTAAAAGATCTTGGCTTCTTAACTTCAGACTTCACATCACAACCGGTCCTCTGCGCCATAGCTACACACCGGGCATTTTTAGTTCACACGGTGCCATTTCTTTAACTGTATATGGTTTCAACCAAACCAGGAAAGAAAATGCCTCTGCACTCAATTGGATAGACCTAAACCCAATCAGAGCACGGAGTATGTGACGTATGTTGAGCGTAGTTGTCAACAGAACTCAACTGCTAGCTACCTCCTGATGTTAGCTACTAGTTGATAGCCCCTGCAGTTTGGAAAACGCTAATGATGTTACATCCACGTTACAGACTTTACAGCATGCATGCATCCCTCGGATGTATCATAAGATAATATAATGGATGTATTAATATAACACATGGTGAATTAAAACCTTTAGCTATATTCATTATTACAGCTACAGGACCTCGGGGAAACTGTCAGATGAGCATGCGCAGTGCAGGGCAACATGGGCAGGTGCAGACCCGCGGGTTTGCTCGCGTTCACCATTACGTTACTGTTGATCATCTGTCCGTCATTGTATGGCCCTGACAATTTGATTGGTCCTAACAGCTTTTGTTCGAGCATAGTTTCACCACAACGGACCAAGTCAAGACCGAAGTTCCCGACCTCAAATGTTGTGGACGGGGCTAAGTTCGGCTGGCATCCAGGCTAGAGAGCAGGTGTATAATTGGTGTATTGCAGCACGCTTATTAACAGAAAGGGTTATTGATGTAAAATAGTTTTGAATAATTTCCAAGCAGACACTTCTGTGAAAATGCTCATTTGCATTATTCCAGCAGTGGAAAAATGTCTCCAAAACGGGTTTATTTATCATTTTAGTTAGCTAACAGTGGCTAGATTGGTAGTCAGTACAACCATCATCCTTTTTGTTTTCTTTAATTAAAAATAATTATTAACCGATAAATATAGGCTACTTATGAAATATTTGGGATAAAGCTACTGTACAAAGCAGGATATATTACAGAGAAATTAACTTCAGGGGACAGTTCACCCCAAACATACATATTTACATACATACTATTTATAAATCAATATTATTAGTAGGTTACTCAAGATAATCCAAAGACCTTGTTGTAAGCAATTTCATGTAGGAACTATTTTCTTTCTACTAACTACACCCACCAACCGTACTCATGGATGAGATAAGTTGCTGCAGTTTCATGTTATTCATTGGCTGATAAAAACTGTACCGCTACCTGTTTTGTAATTTGGGAAACTAGAACAGTGCCTGTTTGGAGTTTGTGCCTGTTCAGAAAGGGCTGATTGTTTGGTTCCCAGTATTTTGTATTGTATTGTATTGTATTGTAAATTGGGAAGAGAGCACCGTGAGTTTGCAGTGTGTATAGCAACTGTTGCCGTAATTCTAAGACAACAAAGTATGTTCAGTTGGATGGAGAGGAGGGCAAGGTAGTGTTAGTTTTAGCGGTTATCACCACAATTCTAATCCAAGGAAGTGTATCTGAACATCGGGTGCAGAGGACAGCAAGGTTGTTGTGTTTTTACTACCGTAGTTCTAAGCCCAAAAAGTGTGCCTGTCAGTTGGGTAGAGAGGTCCGCATGAGCACAGACTTTTCTGACAATATAGCCAGCATTTAACGTTAGCTACTCCGCTGTGCTGTGGAGTAATGTCCGGCTAGTGTCTAGCAAACTTTGAGTCTTGGGAGGAGGGGGCGGGGGAGACGACTCACTCCAGTATTTAGAATCAGTACTACAGTAACTATTTTGAACATTAGCAGTGTTCAAAGTCAGTTTTACGTATTGCACCTTTAAGTTAGCAGACTCTGCTAACCCTGGTATGGCTGCGGCTCATCTACGGATTCAACGTGCCCACTTTTTTTCGCCTAGCCGTCACACATCCAGGTAGGGATGTGCCCCGGGCGAGAGAAGAAGGGAGCCGGGGCTTAGCCTTAAAAGGCATGCAGCATGGCCAAGAATGTCTTTTCGAGTGTTCAAGACCAGAATGGAGGCAGCGGTAGTAAACTTTGGAGGGAGCCCGGTTCAGCCTGCTGGAGAAGCCACCATAGCGTGTAGCAGTGTGGCCCAGACGAGAGAAGGTAGCAGCTGGGCTCAGCCTTAAAGAGCGTGCAACACGGCCAGAGAAATGAACGCAACAGCCGGAAACAAAACAATGTGCTGCAGAGCCCAAGAGCCGTGGCGTTCATCTTACATGTGTCTGTGTACAATTTGCATGTGGAATAGACAGCAGTCAGTTTTTGGCGGATGACCCCTTTTGGCATATGACACCAGTACCAAGTGAATCACAATCAATAAGCCTTCTAGTTCTTGGGATGCATCAACTCCCTGCTCCTGCTGCTATATTGAGCATGTGTGGGTGCTATACTGCACATGTGTGGGCGCTGTACTGTAATTAAAACAACTGAGATCCATTGGCAACAAAATGAGATAAAGCTATTTAAGATCGGTTTTAGTATTTAGCTTTATTATTTATTGATGCATTCAGTTATACTTTATTTATCTCTTGTGGACCACATAGGTCAGCTGAAATGCCTTTGAGACCTTGACCAATAGTTAACTTTTGTGGTGAAGTTAGTTTTTATCTTGCCGACAAGGCCAACTCTCTCCGTTTGTCTGTGGGATTGCCCTTTTTGGTTAAAAAGAATATGCCTTCCATCCATTTACCTCCTCAAATTCTCAGTATTGACAAGTCAAAATCCCACAACTGAATCATTCTCTATTATGGACATAATATAAAGTAGATTGTAGCAGCTTTTCATAGTGTTGTGTTTTTCAGAAAGCTTTAGTGGACAGCTAAAACATGATGAGCAATACATATTTTTTGCATGTGAGTAGTTCAGGGAATACTAAGGAAAAACTAACAATGGTACTCAGAATAGGAATACTATTCATACTACTTTTTTGTGGTTGGTAAAGGACAGCGGGTTAATGGACATCATAAAAAGTCTTTCCACCAGCTTCACATCAAAGGTGAAGAATGGAGTGGCTTTCCCATAAGTTCTATCAAGCCCGGTTAACAATTGTAAGACCACAGATCTCAACATTGTTTTTTTTCTTCCATATTGACATCCACCTAAACCTGGTTAATCATTAACCCTCTGGCTGCTCTGTGTGTAAACCTGGGCTTAAATAGCACTCTATTAATATTGACTCTGTTGTGTAAAGCAAACTTAGCGTCATGCGCTTAAAAATACTTGATTACCTTAAAAGCTTGTTGATATCTGATGATGAAAGAAAAAATACCATAGAGGGAAAACACCCCAAAAAAGGAAAAGTGTATTCAGAGTTCATAAATGTGCTTTTGCATTTGGTCAGTGTCTGTTCTGTCATAAACATCAACGGATGGACTCTGAAATCAATCTGTATTTAAAACTCTTACTGCTTTGAACATTTAACTCATTACTCAGTCGTGTTGTAAAGTTGAGATCAATGAAAGTAGTGTAATCAGAGCATATTATACAGTGTATTTGCGTGTTTATCAACCCCGACCTATTCTGCAAACTTCAAACAGTTGAATTGGTACAGCTTTGCTTGGATATTTGGCAGGGATTTCAAACAGACAGTAAAAAAATGGACCAACAGATCTCGTTGCTCTGGACGGAGACCAGTGAAGTCTATTAGAAGCACTTTTCCGGTGACAGCTGAGCGTTACTGCGCATCCTCCAGCTGAGCTTGAAGATGTAGATGTGACGTGTAAGTCTTCTGGTAGCTGTGCCAAGAGAAATCTCAATCATTCTGAATCTTGCAGAGACGGAGAGCAAAGGGATATGTTAGGAGATAACATAGGCACAGGCTAATTGCTGCTAACTAAAATCACTAGTTAACATTAGTAAATCAACCTAACCAGCTAATGTAAGTCGAAACTGCCTGCGCGCTTTTCCTTTAGTGTTCGGTAATTCCTCTACTATGCGATTGTAAGTTGCGTACTTATGACAAAATTGTTAGCCTATTTTTACAAAAACGTCTGATAAAGAGCCATAACGTGAGATACAAGGTAATGGGGCCTTTTGTACATTGTTGTGTTTCTTTAGAAATAAACAATGCACAAATAGTCTTTAAACGCTTCAGATGTAAAGTTTTTTTACTGTCAAAGTGACTTCAAAATGAATGTCAGTCAATGGAATGCTAACGGCAAGGAATGGCTCGTTAAGATCAAAATGGTGCCATTGGAGCTACGCTTCGTGAAGAGAGGTTTGAGAATCCGCATGATTGGGCTCAATATTCTCGTTAATTTGCATAATGCAACATCCAACTGAGGATGAGGCACCAATATGAGTCCCTTAAAAATGGGTCAAATCAATAATATTTGTCCAATCTTGTCTAATGCTGCGCTTGGATTATATTATTATTATATTATGATTGTATTATTATATATGTATTATATTGTGTCAAGTTTGTCATCAGGACCCTCTGTCTAAAATGCGTTGTTGTAGTGTGGTACTCTATGTTGTTCAAACTGGTGCTAAGCCCAGGCCAAGAATCAGACGCATGTGTATTATGGCCCAATAACCTTTCTGTTGACTTTTTTAAAATCTCAGGAGCTTTACCTGTTTTTTGACTGAAGTAATACTTCCAGTGTTGGGTACTGGACCCCCAAACTCCCTGCTACTGTAGAATTTTTCATCATCAAGTAGGCTGGGCGACATCACAATATTGTCAATATAATGATGTCTATTATACATTTTTTTCTGCGTTACAGCCACATTTACGTAATTTGGAAGATGCGTTACGTTCTGTTCCTTTCACGTTATGTTTACATTGCGCTAAAGTTCTTAATAAACTAAAAAAAAAATGTATTTTCATTTGTCAAGTATTTAATTTTCACAGGAGTATTCAAAATAGGCTTTACCATATGGTTATTTTATGTAGACTATTTATTTTAGAAAACATGCTATCATGATATATTGTAATCAAGAAAAGAAATTACCTACATTGAGATGAAAATCTTGGCCATATCACCCAGCCAGAGATTCCAGTACAGTATTGTAATGTTATCAAAATATTAACAAAGCTACATACAGCGGCCTTTTGACTAATCTAAAGAATAGCTAGATAATTGTTTGATTTTGGATACATAACTGAAGCAGTAAAAAAAAACTAAAAAGCTCAGAAGATTCTTTCTGCTTTACAGACAAGCATCTAGCCTTTTTGGCTTATCTGGTCTCCTTTTAATATCTAATTAGATGTCACACAGTCATGCAACAGTAAATTAGTTGACTCCTGCAGTAAGTTGTTAATGAACTAGTGACAGTATGTCTGTTAAAGTAAGATAATATTGTAATTTACTTAATCTTATGAGTCAAATGTAAATACTGAATGATACTTGATATACATTTTGTGTATATTCAATGTTAGCTGCAAGTGTTGATAGATTTGTGTGTGTGTGTGTTTGTGTGTGCGCGTGTGTGTGCGCGCGCACGCGTGTGTGTTCGTTCTCCGTTGAACCATTCATCCAACGTACTTCACACTTGGTTTCCTAGGGATCCAATGAACTTGGGTGCGTGCGTGCGTCTTTCCAAAAACAAATGTATTAATGACTCACACCTCCTTAACTTCTTTTAAATCTCTTTGATTAATCATACACTAACCAACCAGTAAAAAGACTAATCAGCCCAAGGTTAAAATATCACCACCTCTTGTAATTACAGCACACTTGTGACTAAGTTTGGCCACATCACATCAATATATGTTTCATGGTTAAGTGAAGCAGGTAAACTTAAAGGCAGGAGACTGCAGAAAACAGGAACTTGAAGACAACTCCTTATCACAGGTTTAGTTTAGGCAACGCAAAAGTCTCAATATAACAAAACAAAGGATCAAACAAAGACTGAACTAAAAACCATGACTTAAAGCTGATCTAAGCAATGTCACACTTTTTTTAGGAAACAACATTTTTTTTTTTCCACCCCCCCAAAAAACCCTCCTCACTACCGCACTGCCGGCCCCCCAAAAACACCGTGGTTTCTGTAACCCCCAGGCCCCCCAAAAACCCCAAACCAAAAAAAAATCGCCAACCTGGGTCCGTGTCAAAGCAGTTTTGGGTGAAAATTTTTTTGTTTACTGCTTAAAAAAAACGTTTTTGGTTTATTAACGTTTAGGCAGACTGTAAAACAGAATGTGTTTGTGTGTGTTTGTGTGTTTGGGGGTGTGTGTGTGTGTTGGGTGTGTGTTTGGGGGGGTTGTGGTGTGTTTTGTTTGTGGTGTGTGTGGGTTTTTGGTGTGTGTGTGTGTGTGGTGTGTGTGTGTGTTTTTGGGGTGTGGTGTTGTGTAAATCCTTATCCAATGCACTTAAAACTTGGTTCCGGGGGATCCAATGAATTTGGGTTTTAAAATTTTTACAGTTTGGACAGCATTGGATATTGGAAAATAAAACTTTTAATTAAATTTTAACCCCCCCCCCCCCCGAAAAAAAAAAGGGTTGGGGAAAAAAGGTTTAAAAAAAAAAGCGCTCAGAATCCTGGCTCTTCATTTTCTCCCCTTTTCCACTTAAAGGTCCGTTTAAAATTTTTTTCCCACTTAGACCCTTTTGCAAAAGGGGGAAATTTAAAGGTGCCCCCACCCCAAAACCTTTTTTTTAAACTTGCGGTTGTAAAATTATGGGGGGTTCCATAGGGGTTTTTTGGGGGGTGGAATGTGAAAATAAACGGAACTCCTCGGGGCCAAAAAAGAAAGCGGAAAACGGGCAAATACAAAATTTGTCATCTGATGTATTTTGCCTGAGTTTCTTTTCTGACTCCCCAGTTGTGTTTGTTTGTGTGTTTTTGTGGGGTGTGTGTGTGTGTGGTGTTTGGGTGTGTGGTGTGTGGTGTGTGTGTGTTTTGTGTGTGTGTGTGTGTGGGGGTTTGTGGTGTGTGGTGTGTGTGTTGTGTGTGGTGTGTGTTCTCATAAACCCCTTTCTAATGTCTTTACATTTGGGTTTCCTGGGATCCCTAATTGGGTTTTTAATTTTAAAAATAAAGTTGTCAAAAACCCAAAAAACCTCTAAAATACAAAATATTTCCTGCTCTCCAAACCTTTTTTTCATGTGAATTGCCAAAGCAGTTTTGTCTCCTTGGCCCTTTTTTGGGTTTGCAGGATTTGTCCATGAAAAGGAAGCTTCTTTTGCTTTCAGCCCCACAAAGCATTTGTTTTTAAAAAATTTCACATGGAAAAAAGTAAAGTGGACAAAAATGCTTTTTATCTTCCCTCTCGTTTTTTTTTATTTTCTTTGTTCAACCTGGTGGGGGGGTTTTGATGATTGAACTGTTTGTAAAAATCGTAGATGATGAGTGTGTGTGTCTTCTCGGCCAAGATTAAAAGCAAATAAAACAATTAAAAAGGGGGGGGGGGGGTTTTCAAAGTTTCATTTGGCTTTAAAGGTCCCCCGTTGGGGTTCCCCCCCATTTCTATAACCTTCACACCATTCCCTTTTCCCCCATTCCCCCAGAAATTTTAGCTGGGTTTGGCAAACCCAAATAAAAATAAATAAATAAAAAAAACATAGAATGGTTCACCCCTTTCGGTTGAACCCAAGATCATTTTTTTTCCCAAATTTTGTTGGGTTAGTGTTCCACGTGTCTTTCCCTTTCGAAAAGGGGAAAATCAAAGGCCATATGCCAAGCTTTGCTTCCAATCACCTTTTTGGAGGATTTTTTACCACTTTTCTGTGAAAACCCAAAAACTCGTGAGATCAACATTAAATTTTGTGTTCTCGCCCCAGCAATGATTCGACTAAGCCTTAAAGTAAGTGATCTTGGCTGGCGGGGTCTTTTCCCTTGGGAATAGAAGCGCAGTTTGGGGCTCATAATACTGAACACCGGGTACACCGCCCGGGGTTTACCCGGGCTCAAAAGAAAGGAATGGTGGTACCTAAAGTGTGACCTACTGAACTGTCATTTATTATAATTCTTTGTAGAAATTTTTTTATTTTTCTACAATAGGAAGCAGTGGCAATGACAAATGTTATATGTGTTAGAAACCAGAAAATCAGCTTGATGTAATTCAATATACAAGCCTCACAGTAAACCCTCCCTTTGTAAAACATATCATGTTCAGTTTTTGTTGAGACTGTGCCAAGAAGCTGTTGATTCAACTCGTTTTGTAGGCTGAATGCTGTGGTTGGGTATTATTTGATTGTAATGCTTTATAATAAGCTTTAAATTGAAGCTAGTTGACCTGTAACACATAGTTCATCTTCATTAGCTTATGTATCATCCTTCTATGCAATTACAGAACTGCAAACAACCTCCTTGGCTGAGGTAATTTGTTTTTTGACGACAAATGAAGAGGGTGAATGAAGTGCATGCAAAAACATGTGGGGTTGCAACAATAGATTGTCTCTATTATCAAGTAATCTACTAATGTTAATTTTCTAGAAGAAGAACAAGAACATTAGTTCATTCAGCAAGTGCCCCAGAGAAACATGTTTATGTGTTTACAAGTGACAAAGCCCTCCAGCTGCTGTATTAATTATGACAGGAGCAAAATAGAAGGTCAAGTGACATCTCAAGTCTATAGGCCAGATCACTGTGATGTTGTGGTCACTCAACACTAGTTAAGTTTCCATCCACTTGTCAAATGAATTATCTGAAGTTCAGCTTTAAAGCGAATAAAAACCTGTGCGTAATGATGTCACATGCTGTTTTGTGATCAAATTGGCATATTGAATTGATTTTAGACATTTTAAGGTGTTTCCATTCATTTACGCACTGAATTGCACACCAATCAAGCAAACTTTTGTGGTGCAGAGGCAGATGTTGTTATCTGTGAAGTACTTAGGTCTGTTTGCAATACATGTGTATACAAACACATGGTGTTTTGTATATCTGTTATATCTGTATATCACCGTTTTAAATGTCATTGATGTTCAAAAAAAGTATTTGTTAACAAAAATCTGTCTTTATTGCCCAATAAATTAAACATAACAGGCAAAAACATTACATAAAATATATTATATTACAGAACCATTATTTTTAGAACCATAACACATAAAAAGGCACTCAAATGTGTAAAAAGAGACACACAAGACCACAAACAAACAAATTCATCAGTGTCTCGTATCATAACCAACAACAATATACAAGTAAACAAATATAAATGTTTTTGATATCAAACAAAATTCTCTGCTGATGGTTAAAACTGTAGACATACATTAAGTCCATTCAAGGCAGAGAAATGTGGACCATTGTTAATTAAGAATATGGTTGCAAGTATATTTGCACAGGACTGTATAGACCACAAAACAAGACTGTCGTAATTTTTAAATCAAAAATATAAGCCAAAAATACTTACATTTATGGGTCTCTCAGGTCGATGTGGCAGCCATTGTTGCTTGTTGTACAACAGCCCTTGTTTACAAGTAAGCTTGTGTACTCACTTGGTTTGAAGGGGTATACACCCCTTTGTCTTAGCCCTAGCCCTTAATCAAAAAGAGAATTGGGACAGCACTAGGTCTCACATGAACGCGCAAAACCTAGGGGAAGGGGTAGGGGTCAGATAGAGAAATGAGATTCAGCCTTAATCACAATTCATTATTTAGTTGGCAAATAACGTTTCCTTCAGCGTTTATTGCATAAGCCGTATATCAATCAAGAGAAAATCTGATGAGACCAAACGTATATCCTTGGAGTCGATATTCATGATACTCCATCAAACTTTACTGTTTCCATAAGGCATTTTTCATTCGATATCTCTTGATTTGGATAAAAACGTGTGGATGGAAACATAGCTAATCAATTCTGGGTAGACAACTGGCAGTGGATTGGAATTACAGAGATACGGCAAATATGTTTATTTGTTGTCATTTGCAGCCGTAACTGTAACGGTTAAAGATGTATAGTTAAACACGGATGTCCGACCAACTGATGTTTCTTC
Organism: Etheostoma spectabile; assembly: GCF_008692095.1. Taxonomy (NCBI): domain Eukaryota; kingdom Metazoa; phylum Chordata; class Actinopteri; order Perciformes; family Percidae; genus Etheostoma; species Etheostoma spectabile. Next base: position 7,082,748 of record NC_045733.1, on the reverse strand, counting down.
TGTGCTTATTTTATGTACTGTTGATTTGCTCATGTCTTTGACACTCAGAAAGGCAGTAGTGCCCGCACTTACTCCACAACGCTGTGGAGATCTGGCAACGTGAGAAGGCACAGGCAAAAGATTTGGTCCTGACAATAGGGTACGTCTGATCAGAAAACCTCTTGTATGTGTTGTGTTTAATTTTGAGGACTGTAACAGTCCAAAAACCTAAGTATAATATAATTTACTATAATCCAAGACAAAGAAAAGCAAAACATTAAAAACACATTAGAATTGTTTGTCATTTTTGCTTAAACAATTGTTTAAACCATTAATCAATTATCAAAATGGTACCCGATTAATGTTCTGTCCATCAACTAATCAATAAGCCAACTGCTCTGATGGAATTCATATATACTCTTTTTTTTTTTTTTTTAACCCCAGCTTCTGACGGGGTGTACTTTTAATTTTTTTAATGAATTTTATGCACGTTGAGAAAGTTTTCCAAGAAAGTTTCAGGTCCAACATTTTGGACCTGTAAAGATATTTGCATTGCAGGTTTAAAATCACTTCATTTTTTTACTAAGAGGAATAAAAAATGCCTTTAGGCTTTTCTTCCCTGCAATGGATGTTTTGAGACACAGCCAACGTCCCTTTATGGTTTCAAAGACCTGTTCCACATTTACGAACAGTATTGGTTTTCTGTAGGGAATGAGATTGTCTTTGTTGACTTTTATAAGCTGTCACATCAGAAGGTCTCCTCATAGAGGATCATACAGGGAGATATTTCATGAACTTCAAGAATGTTGAATACTTTGACATTAAGTAGTCAAACAATCCATTCTACAGCCTAACTGTTGTGGTATGTCAATATCCTGTGTTTTCATTTGTTTTGTGAGTCATGTGCGGCTTTCCTGGCAGACTGGCAGGACTGGTCAATTTCCCCATGCATCCTGTCATTGTTGGGATTCTTTCTCACTGTCTTTATTGAAGTGACACTAAAGGGTTTGGATACTGAGAGAGATTTTTCATACCTTTATTTAACCAGGAAGAGACTCATTTAGATTAAAAATCACTTTTTCATAATATCCTGGCCAAGGCAGGCAGCAGTACAACCCAACACGAAATACACCAAAACGCTAAAAACATAAAAAAACTGAAACAGCAAATCCTTCAAAGTCAACCACAATCCTAAACACATCAGACAGAGACATACAGACAGATGCGGCTGCCTCCAAGTCAATCAACATTCTCTCAAAAGTTTCATGGATTTGTGTAACTTGTTTCATGTAGAGAGAGCAGCAAACTTAAAGACCTTTTTTCCCCAGCTCAGTTCTAACCTGTGGAAAAGACAGAAGGAAAAAATCCTGGGAACAAAGATTGTAAGCCCTGGTATTATTTACACTGATATAGGTCAGAAGGTAGGATGGAAATAGACCTAAAATAACCTTGTATATGAAGATATGCCAGTGTTGAAGTCTTCGTGTTGATAGAGAAGGCCATCCAACACGTTCATATAGTTCACAATGGCGAGCTTTCGAACAGGTGATGAGCCTCAGAGATCCATGGTATACAGTGTCTAGTGCATGTAAACTTTGAGACGAAGCATGCATGTATAAAACATCACCATAGTCAAGTATAGACATAAATGTGGCAGCAACCAGCCTCTTTCTAGATTTAGATGAAAGACAAAATTAAAAGAATTGTTAATTGAAAAATGATCAAAGAACTAATTGCTAGATTATTAGTTTAAATAAAAATGGTTTGGGACAGCCCTACTGCTCGTTGTCCATGGATTCAATAAAGTCACAGTTATTTAAGATAGACGGATCACCACCTTTTAGCAGGGGAACCACATAGGCTGATTTCCAGATGGGAGGAATGACATTTGTGTTCAAGCACAGATTAGAAATATTAGTTAAAGGCACGGCAATACAATTTGCTGCTAGCTTTAAAAAGTTTGGATTCAGTTTATCAGGGCCTGCAGATTTAGTTGTGTCCAAATGCTTGAGGTCTGAAACTGTAAAACTGTGAAACTAAAAGACTGACTAGAAGGATCCGGACCAACAGTCTCAACTGTAGAGGAACGCTCATGTTGAGGATTGAATGACTTAATAAAAAAATCCTGAGCATTTTGGCCTTGTCAGTAACTTTTTGAGAGTCTATTACAGTGCTTGAAGCAAGCCCCTGGCCTTTACCGTTTTCTGATAATGATTTGATATTTTTTTCAAAATTTTGATGGATTATTCGGGTTAAGAGTGATTGGAGAAAGAAAATGATCAGCTTTGTTTTTTTCTAATTTTGAGAGTACATGCATTGCGCAGTTGCCTGAAGACCAGCCAGTCAGAGTTCTGATTCTATTTTCTGGCTTTTGCCCATCCCACGTTTGCTTATAGAGGCTTATTGTTAAATCAGTAGAAAACCAAGAATTGTTTCAGCCTTTGACTTTGCACTTCTTTATTGGAAAATACTTATTAATTATGTTGGTAAATCCCTCATGAAAGAGGTTCCAGGCACTTTAACATCTGCACTGATATTAATTTTTCCCAGTCACAGATAAATCATGAAGGGATTCTTGTTCTGAGAAGTGCTTCATATTACACTTGACCATAATGAGTGGTTTGTTTTTAGGTATTAGTATTTCTAACTGTTGCGACGGCACAGTGGTTACTGATGTCCTTTGCAAATATGGAAGCAGTTGAGTATGAGGAACGTTAGAATCACACTATTAGCGAGGATTTTTTCTGGTTTTTAAAGTTTGACCGTGTGGGACTGTCAACAATCTGAAAGAGATTTAATGAATCACAGTAAGCTCTGAAATCATCAGATACTGGTTATAACTAGTTCCAGTTAAGGTCTCCAACGGCTACTAATTCCTTAGAGTTAAAATCAGAAAGGAGTAGCATTAAGGAGGGCAGAGCAACGCAAACAGCTGAAGGTGTCCTGTAACAACCAACGAGACTTAGGGCTAAAAATTCAAACTGTTTAACTAATGATATTGACAGCAGTACATAAACTTGACACAGTTTTTTAATGTGGATTGCTACACCCCCACCTCTATTAGGGTGGTTAGTCCTAAAAACATTATAACCACTAATATTGATTTCTTTATCTGAAACCAATTTACTTAACCAGGTTTCAGACAAAACAAATACATCAGCATCCGTACAGTGAGCCCAGATACGCAACATGTCCATTTTAGGAACAAGACTGCGAACATTCAAATAAAAGAAACAAGACCAGACCAGGGTGTTAAAGCTTATAGGGGTGTCTGGGCCTGGGTTGGGCTGCACATTTCTTGATATCAACAGTAATAATGCAATTAAACATTTTTGCTTAAGTGATTTCTTGTACGATTCATTGCTTTTCCGTCCAAAATTGGAGTCTTGGATCACACAAGAGATAGTGGTAAAGCTGTCCCATAACGTCATGACACTGGACAGGCAGACCAAGTCAACACTGTCAGAGGGGAAGAATATGGGCAAAGGGAATGATGCAACATTAAGTGAACAGCCAGATGCGCACATGCCCTTATATGATTCACACGGCACTGGACCGGAGTAACCATTCCAGTATTAGGTGCCCCCAGTAATACATAAGGACAAAGAAAAAGAAAAACATAGCGAGTCAAGGAGCAACCACTTCTTTCTCTCCATGCCTGTTGCACCACCCAGACGTGGAAAGACAGAATGTATCGTGGGACCAGGGCAGCCAAGAAACAGGTATGCCTGGTAGGACCGAGGCCAGGAAGAAGGATAAAGTAAAGTTAAAGTAGCACCTATATCCTTTCTTTGTTAACTTGTCCGGTGATAACCGTTATGGTACTTTATTGTTTAGAAAAAGGAAGGTGTCATTGCAGGGGGCGCTAGCCATCTATATCATGTATGTACACTCAAACCTTTAAAGGTCCTTACTTGTATTTTGGGGTTCTACTAGAACCTGTTTACATGCTTTGATGTTCAAAAACCCATTATTTTCTCATACTGCCTGTCTGTGTTCACCCTCTGTCTGAGACGCATCCATTTTGGTGACTGTTACTTTAAAGGGTAACTTCGTTTTTTTTTAAAACATGGATCGTATTTTTCTATGTTTTTGTGTCAAAGTGACTAATCGAAACACCAATCTCTGAAATTGGTCCAGTATGAACCAAGACCGCTGCAGTCAATAGTAGCGAAACAAGCTACAATTTAAGTTATTAGGCAATTGCGCACCTTCAATTAACGTCCACAAAAAGTGCTTGTTTTCCCACAGATGCTGCTCGGATAAATGTTCTAAGTGTCTAACAACATTATAGAAAGCATCCCTACAGAGGTTAACCTTTTTGTTAAAAAGTAAGATCCTTTTTGTATAACATGAAACCTCCCTGAAATCGCTAAACCAACCAGACTCCATTTAAATTAGTGACCCTTTAAGCCCTCCTTCCAAAAAACCCATTCTGCTTTGATTGGTCAGCGTTTTCAGGTCTTCCGCACCTGCGCTCTCGGAGTCTTTGTTACGTCATTGCAGCCGGGAATTCACTGTAACTGCACGGTAGTGGTAATTTCTGCCTATATATCGCAATGTTGTGACAACTGTATGCAAGTCCTGACGGCTCATTTTAAAGCTGCAGTAGGGAGTTCTGAGAAAACGTGGACTTAGCCTAAAATTTGAACGAGCACACCTTACAGGTCCCTCCCCCTTGCTCTCTGCTGCGCTACAGCCCCCCCTCCACAGCTCCTCCCCCACAGCGGGCCTGCCGTGAACGCGCAGGCTAGTAAGCAGGGCCACCGATGCTTTCCACATCCTCATGGACAATACAGGGATTTACTCTGAGTAGGGTATAGCTTATATAAAAAATTGCTTATTTAAAATATTTCTATTAAAAGTTTTGTAAATTTTTTCAATGAAAGGGTTTAAAATGATTTTTTATGTAATCGCTCATTTGTGACAACAAAAGTAGCACTTTACACAATACATTACTGAATTACCTTTTGGATCTAAACTTTCAGTAGGAATGATGAATCAGTGAGGAAGCTCAATAAGCCAAGGAATAACATCTTAGAAATATGTCTTTGGTTTTATTTTGCATATGGGTAAAATAAATCAGCTTTTTCAGAAAAGTACTCCTGCACAAGGAAATACTGAACATTTTGATTTGGACTGAAGACGATTCCTTCACGTGCCTCTGTGTCTGGGGCCATGTCTGACCTGTTGAAGGAGCACAAAGAATTTGTGTCAGACATTTGATTTGCAAATTACATCCTGAGGGGGAAGATAAAACATGTTTAAAATAATCAAAAGTAGAAGTCGCCTTGCCAAACTTCGACAGGGACAGCGCACAATTAAAGTAGTTTAACCATAGCTACATTTGTTGTGATTGACAAAAAAACATTTTGGCTTACTAATTGTAGGTATCGAAACAATATTGCTTATACGGAGGGTGAAGGAGTTAGCAAGTAAAGTTAATCTTCACCTGCTACAACATTCCTGCCGTGCCACAAGCTAACAAGCTAACTGTTAGACTTAGCAACAAGCTACAGAGTAAACTGAGATTTGCGCTATCACCAGTGTACTGAAAGTGTACTGTAACCATCGATATCTTAGTTGTGTAGTTCTTAAAAAATGAAATAAATCAAGCAGGGATACTTACATGTCAAGCAGAAATGTGGCTAACGCTAGCTCTGAATCCGTGTTGAATCCTTCTAGGAGGCATAGCTTCCTCCACCTCTGAAAAGCCGCTTCGATGTTGACCCTCGCTTTATTTCGGGCTCGGTTTAATTCTTAAGCTCGCTTTTTGTCATCGGTCTTCTTCTGTTTGCCAGTCTTTGTTTTCTGAGCAGGTGTCACTCGAGAAATTGTCAGTTTTCCTGAAAAGTTATTTCTCCGCGATTAGCACAACTGCAGCACACTGGCAATCTTGAGCTTGAACACGGCACGCGCTGTGCGGGGGAGGGGTATGAGCGGCGCGTACACGAGAGTGATTGACACTGCTAAGACAGTCCTCCTTGCTCTGATTGGCTGTTTCTGACCGGGAGCGGTGTATTTCTGCTAGTGGCAGTAAGAGGACAGAGAGGAGCCACAGGAGCTTGATTTTTTTCACAGATTATCTGTCTCATATTCTACTGTCAGGACATAGTGACAGTTTTAACAAATATGTAAAAAATACATTTTTACAAAAGTTACCTACTGAAGCTTTAAAGGCACAGTTTATGACATGATTTTAACACAGTTTCTGAGCGTTTTGACACTTTAACAGGATTTATAGCACCTCAACCTGCTTTATAATAAAAAAAGACATAGAAATCTAACTTTTTACAATATGGGACCTTTTACCTGGACAGAGGGTAAGCCTTGTAGAACTCATTAATTCATGTGTTGGCTGTGTAAATGCAAAAACAAAGAGAAAGGTGTGCACAAAAACAGCAAACAACAACACTATTCCAGCCAATCAGCAACAGGTGGCGCGTTTTGTTTCTACAAATCAAAGTATAAATTATCAAAAGAATTTGAAAAATAGCAAAAAACTATTCTGTATGTAAAAAAACTCCTGTATGCGATTTTGTATTATTACTGAACCTAAAAAGTACAAATCGTGTGAGAAAGGTTTGAGGACGCCTCTAACAGTTAGCTCCTGTTGGTAATAAATTGATTGACACTCATTGAAAAGTTAAAAGAACTCAACCCTGAAACTAGATCACTATTGCACACTGAAAACTGAATAAAATTAATTGAAAGAATTGAATTTGGTGTATGAAAATGCAATGGCTACTAGAGGTCTGCTTAGCTCCCGCCTACATTATGGTCCTTTTAACCTTGTAAAGACGTCCTGCCCACACAGTTGAATCAGTTGCCTCAGGACAAGTCAAGATGAACTGGGTCTCTCTTTAATAGCTTTAAATACATTTATGTAGATTATTGTCATCACTTATGTCCTTTTTTATCCATTTGGCTGTCAATGTAACTTAATTCTTTTCCCTCATTGAAGTCAGTTTTTTGTTACTGCTTCATAAAAATAATTATTCAAAATTATAATTGTTCTTTTGAATTGTTAATCAGAATTTTTTTTTCTATTAATCATTGTATTAGTAGTAAGCGCATTATATTGTGTGTCTCCCTCTTGCCACATTTTAATGTATGAGTTTGGCAAAGAGGAGGTTTTTTTGATTGAGGCATCATCATTAAAGACTCACAGCAAGCCAAAACCTGCTCAAATAGACATAAAAAATAAAACTGCACACGTTATAGGCTAGCTGCTCTTAAATTGACTTTTTGATTGCTGCAGTGGTGTTTTGAGCAACGAAAAGTCCTTTCAACAGAAGCTGTATGGTTTACATTTTTGCTTGATCAGTAGAACGTCAAGGACATAGACTACGCTAACCCTTAATATCATTAAAAGTAAAGTTAGGTTTTTCTGTCCGCTTCCCGAGTAGCAACCATAAACAACACTAGCTCTAGGTGTTGCTGCTTCCTGTTTGGTGCTGGAGGGAGCGCACCCATTGGTTGTTGACCATAGCTATGTTTCCATCCACACGTTTTTATCAGAATTAAGTGATATCAAATAAAAAATGCCTTTCGGAAACAGGAAAATTTGATGGAATTTCATGAATATCAACTCCAAGGAAATATGTTCAGTCTCACCGGATTTTCTCTTGATCAATAAACGGCTTATGCAATAAACGCTGATGGAAATGTTATTTGCCAAATAAATAATGAATTGCAATTATGTTTTAGGTCATTTTATGGATGGTGTAAGGTCAGCATGAGCTGAGTAGCCAATCAGCACAATGCCCACTGACCATTCAATCAGAAGAAAGTCAAAGAGAAAGGAAATGGTGGCAGTGGCAAAGTATGCATTGCACCCTCAGTTTAAAATTTGGCACTTTGGTTAAAATTTGAATAACAAATGCAAGGTGGTGGCACAGGGACTGTGTGGGCATCTCTAAGCAGTGCCTCGAACAAAAGGGCTGGGTGAAGGCAAGGCAGCTTTATTTGTAGGCACATTTCAGCAACAGGGCAATTCAAAGTGCTTTACACAAAATGAGTTAAACAGATAAAACACAAGTATCCTCAAAAAAAATAAAACACAATTGTAAACTTGAGACTACTTTCACACTAATTAGTCAATGTTAGTGCTACCTTTCGTGATCACCGTCAGTGTCACTACCCTTCACAACTCTACTTTTAGAGACGTTACCTTTTTGTCTCCTTGGACTCTTCTTCACACTAATTAAGCCGATCTAGTGCTGCCTTTCGTGTCTATTTTTGACAATACACATTCACACTTTTTCTTTGAAGTGCTACCCTTCGAGTCTGCCTTTCTCTTTCTTTCTCTGTCTTTCTCTATATAAAACCCTAAACCCTAACCCTAACCCACTTGAGACTACCTTCACACTAATTAGTCAATGTTAGTGCTACCTTTCGTGATCACCCTCAGTGTCACTACCCTTCACGACTCTATTTTTAGAGACGTTACCTTTCGTCTCCTTGGACTCTTCTTCACACTAATTAAGCCGATCTAGTGCTGCCTTTCGTGTCTAGTTTCGACACTACACATTCACACTTTTTTTTTTAAAGTGCTACCCTTCGAGTCTGTTTTTCTCTTTCTTTCTCTGTCTTTCTCTGTATAAAATCCCTAAACCCTAACCCTAAAAAAAATTCATAAAACAGATAAAAAATAATTGTCATAAGCATTAAAAACCGATAAAACACATGAATTGATAGTTAAAAATAAAAACATTAAAACACATAAAACACAAGAATAAAAGTTACAGTGCAGCATAAGATATTAAACATTAAAACACAAGAATAAAAGTTACAGTGCAGCATAAGAAATTAAACATTAAAACACAAGAATAAAAGTTACAGTGAAGCATAAGATATTAAACATTAAAACAAGAATTAAAGTTACAGTGCAGCATAAGAAATGGGTGTAGGTGAATATAGATCAGCGGGCGTGGTGATTATAAAATACTCTCTCAGCCAGCAACATCACTGGTCTCATTGCTTTAGAACAGCTGTGCCGATCACAGTTAAACGTGATAAAGACAGCTCAGCAAACCGAAAGCTTAAATGTCGGGATAGTTCAGACCGTCATAACATGAACACCCATTACCCCAAAACAGATGGAGTCAAATTTTTCATCATGCACTTACTATAATAACGCTAAAAATAAACAAATGAACTTTAGCTATATTTCTAATGTATCAAACCTCTTACATGATCACATGGTTTGGTAATTAATATTACATTACAACGTTTGCACTACAATGTGCTATGCCACGCTACACCCTGTAAAGCCCTGCAATGCCCTGCTATGACATGAACTACTACAACTACCATTTGTAGTCACTGTTCCATTATCTTTATTGGGACTATTAGTGCCACTGTGCATCACACCCCACAACCGGCCCCGCAGACACCGCCTACCAAGAGCATGGGTCTGTCCGAGGTTTCTTCCTAAAAGGGAGTTTTTTCTCGCTAATGTCACACTGTTTGCTTGCACTAGTTGCTTGCTGTTGGGGGAATTACTACAATAGTTGTATAATAGTTGTAAATTATAGAGTGTGGTCTAGACCTACTCTATCTGTAAAGTGTCTTGAGATAATTTCTGTTATGATTTGAAACTATAAATAAAATTTAATTGAATGTGTTTCAAGGATTAAACATGAGATGATACTTTTTTTACTGGAAAAAAGTCTCTTTCATAAAAAAGCAAAGCTCCCTGGTGTCGTTTTTTTTAGGCAATTCCATGAAGCTACATTAAACACAGTGCAGCCAGGCACAACAACTTCTCTAGAGGGTGCTGATTGCAGCCAGACTCCAAACCAGACTGTAGCTATATTGCTAACTGCGGTAACGGTTAGCCACACCAACTGCAGGCTGCATTATGTCGGGAAACAGTTGTTAAAAATTAACATTAAAGTTTCTTGTTCAAATGGCACAACAACAACAAATGTTAGCCAACAGACTGAAGCTGATAAGAAATTAGCAAAGACCACAAAAACGTATAAACATACAAATTAGGAACTCTGAGATGCACGTACAGCTGTGTGATATAGCTAGTTAATTATGATGTAAAGCTTGGCATGTTCTGTTCTAATTAACCCACCTGTGTCCATGGATGTATAACAAGAACTCAGCATTCGAGATGAAGCCCTGTTCATGCTTATAAGAGTTTTGCTGTTAATATTGTAACAAGTCATTTTGTTGGGATGCTCGGAAAAAATGTATTCACTGAGTTCAGTGAGTTTTGAAGTCAATGGGACAAAGTATCTTTGGGCTAGAGTGAAAGACGTGATGGGCCAAGAGTTGCAGTTCCACAGTTTGGCCACTGTGTTTGCTTCTAAGCCCGGTGCACTTCCTGGGGGAATGCATGTGTCCCAGAAAAATCGGCCCAGGCGCCTCCATGTTGACTCCAACATGCTCCAGATGGACGAAGTAAACAGAACCTTTTTCCCCCCGATTGGACAGTTTGACTTCTCTAATTGGATGGCCTGTGTGCAACGTGCTCATTAGCTCAGGAGTAAAAACGGGGGCCAACATTTATGCTGGTAACTTCAGGGACAGAGATAGGAAATGTGTGTCCATCACTCAGACTTTGTGAAACCTCACTGTTGAAAATGTTCCTCAACAAATTTTAATTGTACAAAATAATTCTACAGCTACAAAACCTTTTTAAGCATGTGCAAAGTATGTCTGTACCAAAAACATTTTAACACATGCACAAAATAATTCTACATCTGAACAACATTTTACAAGCTCAAAATGTTAAGGACCCTTATTTGATTCCATAGTATCAGGAATCTCACCAAAATCTACCTTTGGGGACACCAAAATGAGTTGTTCCTTTTTTTCAGTAAAGACCAGAACAACGTAATTCAGTTTTGTGGTCATGGCATTTGCTGATTCTTGACCACCTTTTCCCCAGTCTGTTGTCGTTTTTCCTGACTAATCAGTGGACATTCCACATTTACTGTAGACTTTACGCCAAATCCTCTTAAGTAATTAATGTCTGAAGGCGTAGGCTCAGTCTAGTTTTGGAAGGACACATTGTAAGAAATCTGGAAAATGGCAAGTCTTAAAGAATTAAACTTGGGAAATGAAGGAGCAGGTTAAGGTTATGCAGAGCCTGCTGCCTTTTTTATGATGTTTGTTTTTAGATGGCTTTTGTGGTTTCTAGTCCTACATTCTTACACTGTTCTATTGTGAATTTCTGAGTAACTCGAGACACCACAGACCTTTCCAGTCTACAATAAATGTTGACCAAGTGCCAGCTATTTTAGATGTGTATTCCTACTTTCTTATCAGTAGAGTCAACAGCTTCCATCTGAAAGGTTTCCAAAACAAGACCTCTGCGATGCCACAAGCTATTTTTAGATCCTGCTCACTGTGATTGGAGATACACTGCACATACAGTTGTGCTCATGTTTACTCATGCTAAAGTTGACTAAAATGAAAAATAAAAAAAAGATCTTAATGCCTTTAATTAAAAACAAATTGGAAAATTCCAACCTTTAAGGACACCAATTTTCTTTGTAAATGAATAATGTATCGTAAATAAATAAGTGTTCTTCCTTAAAATACAAGGGGCATAAGTGTACACACCCCTATGTTAAATTCCCATAGAAGCAGGCACATTTTTTATTTTTAAAGGCCAGTTATTTCATGGATCCAGGATAAAATGCATCCTGACAAACTTCCCTTTAAAAAAAAAATTTGAATTAAAAATTAAATAAAATAGCCCCACATCATCACAAACCCTTCACCATACCTAGAGATTGTCATGGTTTGATTTCCGTTGGCCTAATAGCTGGTTTGATTTGTCTTGGGAGATGATGTTATGGAAAATACTTTCCATAAGATTATCAGGATCCATGAAATAACTGGCCTTTAAAAATAAAAATCTGCCTGCTTCTATGGGAATTTAACATAGGAGTGTGTATACTTATGCCTTTTGTATTTTAAGGAAGAACATTTATTTATGTACAATATATTATTCATTCACATAGACAATTGATGTTCTTAAAGGTTGGATTTTTCCTAAATTTTTTAATTAAGGCATTAAGATCAATTTCCAAATGATGATTTTTTTTATTCCTCTTTTTAGTTAACTCCAGCATGGATATGTAAACTTATGAGCACAACTATAGGTGCTGGACTGGAGTCTTTAAAGGTGCAATATGTAATATATTTACTGTCATCAGTAATCAAAACATGAGCAAAATGCATCATCAAATATTAAGGAAACATGCTAAGTTTGAAATACTTTGTTTTCTAACAATGCTAAAGCCAGTATTTTCTTTTGAATACCCCCCCCCCCAAAAAAAAGAACGTCTTTAAAAAACCGAAGTGTAAAGACAGCAATCTTACGTGGGGGGCCACGTGCAGACTATTTCTTGGCTCAGGGCAGTAAATTCCCAGAGTCTCAGCTAGTTGCCTGGCAACACATTAAACAAACAAGATTTAACACGTTTAATTAGTTAATTTTAAAGGTGTTGGTAGATGATTTTATTGCCTTTGGACAGACCCAGGCTGGCTGTTTTGATATATAGTGGTGTCTTGTAATCCCTTGTGGGTTGGGCCAAATGTTTGGCATGAAATTGAAATGAACTAAATTACAAATTAAAACTCACTATTTTACAGACTATAATTATAATAATAATAAATAATTATTATTATATTTCGCTGTGATTCCTTTCCAGGCTTAGACCAAATGCGGTTAGCATGGCAGATTGGTGATGTCACACTGTCCATGTGTGTGTGCTGCAGCTAAAGTCACTTCCTGTTGCCTCCGCATGGTTTTCCTGAGATCTCTGAAACATGGCATTTGTGTGTGTGTGTGTGTGTGTGTGTGTGTGTGTGTGTGTGTGTGTGTGTGTGTGTGTGTGTGTGTGTGTGTGTGTGTTGTGTTGTCTTCTGTAATAGTTTGAATTCCACTGCTTTTTGATGTCACGCTTTCATGTTAAGCTCAGTGTCTGTTTCTTCTCTTTGAGTCCACTGATAAACACAGAGCCAAAGGCAGATGTGTTATATGTAGGGAGAGATTATTCTCAGCCAGTTTGACTATATCTTCCCAGTTGAATTCAATCCCAAATAACACACAGTAATCCCATTGCCCTGCTGTGAGGACATCAAATACAACTAACAACCCACTTTGTTTTCAAACCTGACCTGTAGCCGAGTGGTTTGGCCCTCACAGGAGCTTCAGTGAGCTTTTTTGTAAACTCAGGATAGTGGTGGGTGTGTGTTGAAAGCAACTCGTGTAAACTGATGCCTGGAGGTCGTTCCTGGTCACTTCAGGATTAGCTGACTGAAAGAGCTACGTGCCACAAACTCTGAGTCTGGTGTGACAAAAATGACTTAGCCTGATTGAAACGTGGCAGACTTTTACTTTTTCAAATAACCGTGTAGAAGGAAAATAACGTGGGACTTTTTCAAAAAGATGTCAGAACTCATTAATCAAAATAGAAAATGTTTACATTTGTCTTTTCATTTGGGATTGACCTAATTTAAAGTGGCAGCCACAAATTCTTCACTATAGCTGCTGCAGTGTGAGCACATATTTTTAAGAGAAGCAAACTTGAACTAAAGCTAAAACACAGCCATTCTTTGCTTTGGTTTCGCATACCCTAAATCGTATGTTGAGGTGTAGCTTGGACAAGGTCCCACGTAAATTTGCAGATCTTCTACAGGGACTATGAATTGATATTGTGTATCTCTTTTCTGTGTTGTAGTTTGTAGAAGGTCCCAAAGCACTCCTTGCAGTATCAACACAGGAACTAAACAGAGTTGAATTAGCAGAACTTTCATGCATTTCTTTCACATCTACAGCAGTCAGATTCACTGTGTTCACTCGGTAGGCACCTTTAATGACATTTTGAACATGTTTAGAAGCTAAAAACATGTTTAAAAGAGGCCCTGTTTAAGCCTGTTGGGTGCCTACTCTAGCAGGAGGATGACACGGTGGAGGTAGCACCGATTGTTTTCGTTTTTCTCTCTACTGACAGCACTCTAAATTTACAAACAACAGAGCTACGTGTTGGAATCGACCGGAATTCTCCTTTAAGGCTAGAAAGATGCTCAAAGTTTGAAAATTGGCTTATGGTCATATAGATATTATATTCATTTAAGTCTGCAATAAATAGTTTTTAATATTCTATTAATATAGACTTGTGATCGTTCTCATCTTTGCAAATGTTTCTGTTAAATGATGCACAAATGATGTAGTGTGCGGTTTTCATGCTACTGTAGCTATTCAACAGGTACAACTGGGATTTCTCACATCCTCTTTCCTCTAGTGTGTCAGTTTTCATCTGTTTCTTCATCAGGAGAATATTTGATCCGATATAATGGTGGTGTCATGATGATCCTGTCTGAATGCAGTAAGTGGTAAATGCAACGATGACACCTCCAGTTATCATGGGTGATATTGTAGTCTCCCTTTGCCAGACCTTCCTTCACAGTGCTGCGGAGGAGGGTCTGGCTAGTCCACACAGCATTCCAGGATGGTAAACAAACTTGCTCTGGTTTATTGGCATTTCTTTAAACCAATCACAATCCTCTTGGGTGGTGCTAAGCGCTGGAAAGGAACTCGTTTTGGTGGAACGTGTATGTTCAAAAGTTGTTTTAGTTGTGCAACAGAAAACTCAGATTGGACAGATAGTCTAGCAAGCTGTCTGGATTTACCCTGCGAAGGTCTGTGGAGAAGTTAACCATAGTCCTTATAAATCCACCGGAGTTTAAAAATAAAATACAAAGAAACCGGGAGGTAATCCGGAGGACATCCGCAGAATTTACAGCGTCACCGGAGCAATTTTGAAAGTGGAACGTCGTGGATATATAGTTTAGCCGTAGATTATCACTGTAGACTTTTTCTTTTACCATATTTGAGTCATCATGCCCATCATTTGGCATTTATAAGTGACAGGCTTTGCAGTCAAAATGAACGTTATGTGACAAGGGTTCCACTTGTAGCTGATATTTTGTTATGAGGCAATGTATTAGTTTATGTGGAGTAAAAAATGCAGTGTACTGTATTTAGAGCTCCATTTATCACTTAAATTATGACTCAACCAGCCTTTACTTGTATTCAACAGTAAAATTATATTAAACTTTCCACGCTTTCATGTAACTCATTATTTGTGACCATGATGATGATGATGATGAAATATTGATCACTCTAACAGCTAACACTGGATGACAAGGGTTCACAGCTCATGTCTAAATTAATGACTTGTCATGATGAAATACATGAATTCATGTGTGGAATATAAATCACTCGTGTCAATATTAACAAATGAGTAAGGTATGTGTAGGTTAATACAATATTTATTAATGAGAGCTGGGAGGAAATTTGATATTGGTGGATGTTTTAACAAAATCAGCAAGTGTTAGAAGTATTGCAGGCAGGTCATGCATTAATTGATATCTCACCACATAACCTGCAATTGTCCTACGTCAGTATGTTTATCAGTGCTGTTACAAGTTGTCACAGGATTTGGCTTTTCTCGCATGTAGCCTTTAGTTCCCATCTGCTGCCTGTTATTAAAGAAATAGTTTCAGATGGCAAAATGCCGACCACAACCGGATGTTTTCACTTCATCGCACGTACTCACCCTACCTCCGCATCTTTTCATGTTCATCATGTTGTCACTCCACTTTCACAGTGTAGTACGCATATTTCCTTGACAAGTTTGTACAGCTTGTAAATGTAGACTCAGTTGCCTGTTTATTTTTAGGTACACCTATTAATAACTCCTTCAATAAATCCTATCAACATGAAGGTTATTATAGTCAGTTTTCATTGAGGTGTTGCTGTTGAACCGTATTTCATTATACAGACAGATATTTTGTTTACTTTTACTGGAAGTGTCACCAAAAAAAAACCTCAATATTGAAGCATGTTGATTTAATTGGCTGGCCTACATCACCATATTGCAGTATATAAAGCTCTAGGTGAAACGTATCACATATCATGATAAATAATATTTGAGAATTAAAAAAAGATGTATCAGCCGATTTTTTTAATTTTAAACATAAAAATATAACGTACACAAACGATGATAAGGATCCTTTATATTTGATCACTTAAGAATAATTGACCAGAGTAGGGCATTTTGCAGTTCAGTAATAAACGTGTCAGTGCTATGACAAATTATCAGCCGGGCTCTAATAATGATATTCATACCATGCAAAGATATTGCCCAGTTCAGTGACTTGATAGTTTATTAAATTTTAAAGATAGAGTTGTAATCTATCATACACTGATCTGATTCTTGCATTAGATTAAGAAGAGTATGCATCAATTAAGTATGATATCAGCATACTTTATTGATCTCATCAGGGAAATTGTTCAGTTGCAGTGGCTCACAGTCAAATTCAAGGTAAAAATAACAGTAAGAAAAGAGTGAGTGTATAAAGTAACAGCTAAAGTGCAAGAAATAAAAGCATTAAGTATAATTAAAGTGAGGTTAGGTTAAAAAGTAAGATTAGGTTAAAAAGTTTATGTTGCTAAAATAATGGATTGTACAAAAGCTATTTTAGTGCAGTGTGAACATAAAGTACAGTGTCAACATAAATGTACTCATATCATAAAGAATATTAACTGTGGTGTAATCCGTTAGTAATGGGTGGTGTCAAATAAGATAATATGTAGGGCCATTTAACAGAGGTGATTCAGATTTTTGCCACAAAGTTTTAATGTTGTTCATATAATATCCTGCATTGTTAATGGCAATGCCCAGTTCTTCACTTGAGTTTGGATTTAATTTTCTGATTTGCTCCACATCATCTCACGAGAGATGCAAACGCTCAGAAGACTTGTCCCCTGATCTGAGTTGCTATGGAGTCCCTGGCAGCCTTCATGTAGGCTTGGCTGTAAACATTTCAGGGTTGTTGTACATGGTTTTCTGCTGCAGGTGCCAGCCCCTTCACTGTTTCTTTTTTTCCTCCGCTGCTTTGGATTATCTTCAAATATGTTGAGCTTAATTGTATCTTCCCTGTCACTATCTTTTAATCTTATTCCACCAAGTTCAATAATTCTACCTTGTAAATCACAGTAGCCTGAATTTTTCAACACATAGTAGGTTTTTATTTCTCATTTTTGCTTGACAGGATTTCCCCATTCCCAAAACCACTAAAACCCGTGAACTTAAGTACGAAAAGGGCTGGGGGCCGAAACAAGACGGGAGGCGGTAGGGGGGTGGGGAGGGGACAGAAGGGAGTTAATCTCACCACCAAAAAACCGGCCCCGCCCCCGCCCGGCTATAGAGCAAGCACGGATTTTAGGGAAAAGAAAAGGAGTGTAATCCTGCCTTCACGGGAGTGCTTTCTTTTTTTACTTTAGCCCGCCTACTTTCCATAAAAAATCACAAATATGGGGAGGGGAAAGTAAAAAATATCTTTTTTCAGGGTTTTTGCTTGGAAACTTGGATGTTTAAGGGAAGGGTTACATCCCGTTTCTTGAAAGTGAGGGAAAAAACTTAACAGTTAACAACACTTTTTTTTCGTTGATATTTACAACATGTATTAAGCTAGTTAAATTTTCGGTGAATATTTTTGTTTAGCTTTTTAACTTTATTATATGATCACAATGCACACAAATTAAGGTTTTCCCGTGTGAGGTCTGCACAATATGACTGCATCTTTGTTAAAAACAAAAAACACGGCTGTGTAATTTTTTACATTTTTTCCCACCGAGGGTGACTTTTTTAGTTTCAAATTCTCCCTGTGTGAAAGGTACTGTTTTTCAAGTTTTTAAAGAATTGCACTCTGTCTGAAAAAGAAAAAAATCCACAAAACAATTTTTTCCCCCGTCTTTAAAAAACAAGGGGGTGGAAAAACTTAAAAGCTAGCCCCTGATTTTGGGGCCCCGGGCCGAAGGAAAAGAAATTTTCGTCTGTGCGGGGGGCAACTTTTACGGAGTCCCGCTGCTCACCAGAGCCATGTGCTGGTGCGCACCGGAGCCCCCAAAAAGATTAGAGTTAAAAATGTAAATGCAGGGCAAGAAGGTTTTTGGGAGGTGGGGGGGGGGATGTTGTTGTGTGTGTTGTGTGTGTGTGTTGTGTTGTTTGGGGGGGTTGTGTTTTTTTGGTGTGTGTTTGGGGTTTTTTTTTTTGTGTGTGTTGGGTTTGGGGCACAGTTTGGGGGAACTTTGAAAAAACCAGCAAACCAACTAGAACCGACGTAGTGTGGTTTGGTGGTTGTACATTTTCTGAGTCCCCTTTTTGCTCCCCTTTTTGGGAAAGCATCCCTGCTCTTCTAAAGCGAGCTGTAAGAGACTGGAGGGCTTGGGAATGAAGAGGCATGGGCTGTTTCAGTATGTCCCAGGTTGTCTATTGTACACAGCGAGTGGTAACAATGGGAGGGTTAAGTATCTGATATACACACCAAACCCTGGGACTCAGCTGCAAGTAATTAAAGCTGGCAGTTGGCAGAGAAGAGAGTCAGGCGACTGTAATGGCCGCTCTTAGTTCATACCATAATATTTGGATGATGAATCAGGCTGCTAGTAAAAGTGCTATCATGCTGTTGACCCAAGGCTTTCTTCCCTCCGAATGTCCTGTTGGCCCTGAGGGAGGTACAGAGAGGAGAGGAAAAGTCTTTGTACGACCCTGCAGCCTGTTTGTTGTGAGATGTGCTGTTGATTCGGTATGCCACAGCTTTTGCTTTTACCTCAGTAGTCTCACCATTTTGTGACAATCTTATAAGAGGACATATGTTACAAACTATTGATTATTTTCATCATCAATTAATATGCTGATTCATCTTTGATTCATCGGTGGATCGTTTGTTATTATCTTATTTTAATTAATTCCACCATATGTAGAAGACAGGGAACAGTGTAGGATGATTCTTTCATATGTGCACCCAGCTGCAAAGAGAGGTTGGTAGTAATAAAGGCGTCAATCCATTTGGCATTAGAACTAACGCTACATAGCTCCTTGTCATTTATCAGGTTTGTATTTCTGAGAACAGCATGACTCAATACAACAGGGAGTCATGTCATTTTCATGTTTCATTTCTTCAACAACTTTGTCATTGAGCTCCAGTGGTAATTGTGGTTCTCATTTTACGATTCACAACCCTATTAATACGTCACCTTATCATCCCTTTTATTTTTTCCCTCCTCTCTCAACAGAATCAGCGTATGACCTTCTTCCCAGAGAGCTACAGTTGCCTTCCACCACTCAGCAGAGCCCAAAAGTCATGAGTCAAAAGAGCGGCGGAGAGGCAGGGCCTCCCCCTTCAGCTGCTCTGGCATCAGGTAGGTTCCTGCTTTATTTCTCATCTGCGAGCAGGACTGATCATGCCCCACCCCCAAAAAAACAACTTATATAACAGTCTGTATCCATAGATAAATAAACTTCTGCTTATGACAGAAAAGCCTGTCAGACAACCAGCCTGCTGCTCTATGATCCTCACGTCAGGCCCAAAAAAAAAAAAAAAAACTTAAAAGGAACTTGCGGCATTGGAGAGGCCTGCTTGTGAAATATCGTGTCAGTGGGATTGTTGTTGTGAATACTTGTGATCTACTGTATGTAGGGGTCTCTTGCAGCAACAGTGTTAAAATGTGGGTCATTAAAATAGATTAATGGTTTAAACCGTACACGGAACCCGATAATGATGAGAAAGCCCAACAGAGCTCATTATTTTAAAAGTGTTGCATACTCAGCACAAAATACTTTTTTTTTAAAGAGAATTAGGAAGCTTTGAGTGGCTGTAATCACTTTGTTGACCACTTTTCACTTCCAAGGTGGAGCTATTGCTATTATACACAGAAGAAAATCCTATTGGCAGAGAAATGAGAAATTACAATGCCACAGTTTTAAGCTGTGGCCAATTTTTATCCTTATAGAAATAGCATCACGATCATTTAGCTTGCAGTGTGGTCAGATGGAAAATGGTCACCATTAGAACAGTTTGTTTGTTGCATTAAAGATGAATCAGAAAGAATCAGGAAGTGTTATGATCAGTCATTTAAACAGATCTTTTACCAGTTATTGGAAAAAGTTAAATGTTTCACTAAAATGAGCAGTTGAAATTTGTCAGGTTTTGTGCTGACATTGAACATTGCTAAAGAACAAAACAAGATGAATGTACAGTGCGTATACAACAGAGGACACATACTGCCTTGAAGTATATTTAAAGAAATCCAACCCTATGCTTCTGTCGAAGACACTAACGCTGCATCACATTTTCCTTTGACCCTGCACATTTTCATTGTGCATTCTCTTAATACATAGTGGTGTCCAAACATAAAACCTTTTTTGGCCCAAGGAAAGGCAAGGCAGCTTTATTCGTATAGCACAGCAACAGGGCAATACAAAGTGCTTTACACAAAAACTGTTAAAAAAATAAAAACAGATCAATCACAAGAATAGAAGTTACAGTGCAGTATAAGAAATTAAACATTAAAGAAATGAACACCTATTTCATGAAAGGCAACATCAAAAAGAACCGTCTTCAGCCTGAGTTGCAGCAGATCTGTAGTTTTCTGGAAGTTTGTTCCAGATATCAGAATCAGAATCAGAATCAGAAATACTTGATTGATCCCCGAAGGGAAACTCTGTGTTGCAGTTGCACTAATTTTATAAATATCAGAGTAGAAATACAAATAAAGAAATAAAGAAATATAAGGAGTGTGGCTATGTACGGTATTTACATATAGGAAATGTTATCATACATTATTTACATAATTAACATAATTAAGGAATTGCAATGGTGAAATGTAAAATAATAATAATAATAATAATTGTAGTAGTTGAGAATTGCACACGTCAGGCCAGTGTTATTGCACAAAACAGATAATATGAGGAGCATAGAAACTAAATGTTGCTTTGTTGTTTAGTTCTGACTCTGGGGACAGAAAGCAGACCTGTCCCAGACGACCTGAGAGGTCTGGGTGGTGTAGTAGAAGATCAAAAATGTATTTTGGCCCTAAACTGTTCAGTGATTTATAAACTAGCAAAAGTACTTTGAAATCAATTATTTGAGGCACCTGTCTCTGTAAAGACACCGTTACATTAATCAAGTTCACGGAATATAAAAGCAAAGACAAGTTTTTCCAAATCCTGTTGACACATAAGTCCTTTAACCCTTGATATATTCTGAAGGTGATAATAGGCTGACTTTGTAATTGTCTTAATGTGGCTGTTAAAATTCAGGTCAGAGTCCATGACTACACCAGGATTTCTGGCCTTGTCTGTTGTTTTTAACAATGTTGTTTGAAGCTGGCTGCCCACCTACCCAAATGGCAAATAATTAAAGAGAAATTATAAACTGCTAATGGCAGTGATTAAACAGTAAAGTGGATTTGATCTATTATTAAAAAGGAGGTCCACACCCTTGTCACTGGCTTTTACATAAATGGTTTCCTTTGTCATGCCAGGGTCAGATAATGTTTTGAAATATAACATTTACTGTACATGGCCATCAGAAGAACAGTTAAAAGTAAAAATGACTTACATTTAAAGTGTGCTTCACTGTAGCTGTGTTGCTCTGCTCCTCATTGAAACGCCAAGGCTTTACAGAAAGTTTCAGTAAATCCATGGACTTCAGTGCTCCATTAAAGCCACTTGCATCGCTTTGGCCTGGTGGAAAATGTGTCTGTAAGAGGAGTAAGGTGAAGTATATTTTACTTCACATGGAACTGTAAGTTTAGAAGAAAACTGCCAATAACATTATCCAGCTTTTTCTTTGTTTATTTTTTGATTTCAAAAAGATGTTTTTTCAAACAGACTTCACATTGAACACATTTATTATCGCAGTGTTTAGCAGTACAGTTATAATAATGTTTTTTTTTTAAATTTGCGGCACAGTTTTTGCTTTAAAATCCTTCTCCTCCATGTTTCATGCATTGGGTATAATGTAGGATAAACTCATAATAACCCACCGCTCAACATCTATTTGGTCATACATTTGGGTTGCTATTGTATGTTTTTAGTATATGTCTTTGTGTTCTGATACTTCAAATCACAATACCTCCATTATTTTTGTGTGTTTTTTTCTTGTATATATTGCAAGCTGAGTCACCAAACAATCCAGAATGTTAACAGCCATCTAACTCCTTTTTCACTATCTGCAACTTAACCAGACTTTTCCCCATTCTTCATCTAGTTCGTTGCAACTATTTGAATGCTTTTAAAATTACAGTGTATGTCAGCATGCTGGAGCAACATTTTTTGACAAACAAAATGCCCTGTGTCATTATTCTTTAAAAAACAAATCTGAATACTGTTCAGCTCTCATCGCTCATTTGCTGTCTCATTTTTATATTTCAGGAAGTTCCCTCTGAAGCAGGGAGTGTCTGCATATAAATGGTCTGCAGTTCTCTGCTTCATAGGTCAGAAGCTTGTTTATTTTGTCTCTGTGGCTACGTTCAGTCCAAACCAAATATACTTTTGTAGCAAGAGAAAATAAAAAAATTCAAAGTAAAAGCTCCAATAATTGGCATGCATCATATTGTACATAGTACTATTTTGGACTTCCCTCTCCATTTTGGCAACTTTTTCCAGTTGAACATGAACAAAACGCTAATAATAACAATGATCAATTCTTTCAGTTGTTTTAGTTGGAAGTTAGTTTATTCCCAAGCATTTTAAGTCTTATCTAATTTTTTTCAATATGGGGGACTGCTCACCTCATCTCTTCTTTGGCCCCTTTTTAGCCAAACCTATACTGTGCTTCACATACTTTTACATTTACACACACACGCACACACGCACACAAGCACACACTAAACAAAATTTAAACAATCATGAACAAATTTTGCAGCTTAAATCGGACTGCTAGCCAACACTGGTTGAGGGGTTTTTATTCATTTCTAATTATTTGACTGTTGCCATGTCCCCCTCCATCCATGGGGGCCCCGAAGTGTTTTTCCCCAAACCTTTTTCCACCCCCACCATGCACCAGTGCTTCACCGTCACAAAAACCCAGTTCACACACCAAAATTTTGACCTGGGGACACCCGGGGGGAATCCGAGGGTTTTCCAATTTGGGCGGAACAGAAGCTGGGAATGGTAAATACAGCAGGGGCAGCATTGAGCTTGGAGGAGGAAGAGGCATAACATCCCAGGAGGCCCAGCCACATCACCAGATGACCCCATCTAAGCGCCGCACCATACTGAACATCTCTCCACCTCCACAAGACCTGTTTGATGACAGCCAGATGTCCTGCCAGGATGAAACGTCCCTGGACTCAGAACAGAGTAGCAGCATCTGGATGGAAGACTCTCTCTCTAACTTCAGTATCATGAGCACCATCTCTTACAATGACAACACAGAGGTGCCACGAAAGTCCCGCAAACGCACCCCTCGGCAAAGACCTGGTCCTAAGTCTGTGCCTGCAGGAGAAGCTAGCATGGATGTGTTTGATGCAGACAGTGCCAAAGGTCCACACTTTGTCCTGTCACAGCTAGGTCCTGACAACAAGACTGGATCAAAAGGAAGGTTTGTGCAACCCGTCAATGTAGTTAGTTTGAAATACAACTGAGTTTGCCCTTTCAGACTGTAATGTCCACGTCATGCCTCTTTTACATCTCATGAAGTTGTCAAAGTTGTCATGTGCAGATGGGTGAGGAATTAAAGGAATAAACAACCTTAGGGGTCTTAAAGCTATGGTACATAGTTTCTGTTACCCCCATGAGGAATTCTAAGTAAAGACAACAACACTGTCCACATATTAAAGCCTTTGGTGGTCGTGCACCACCCCCACCCATTCCCCACCAGTTGCTAGTAGCTGAAGAAGGAAACAATGGATTAAAAAACAGGAAGGGTACTTCAGAAGAGGTAATTATATTGTAGTTTTTATGTACTCTTTGTCTCCAAAGTTGACCGTTGCTGTTGTTCTTTGTCAGCGGTGACGTAAAACGCATCACTCGAGCTTATGCGCGTGAAAGTCGCCGGACGGCACCATTTTGTAAACATAGCCATACTGAGAAATACAGAGAGTTTTGTGGAGTTGATAGTCTTAATTAGCTTTGAATCATCTCATTTGGCAATGGCTTGAATATAACGGATGTTCATTAATATAAAAAATAGTTGGAGACAAAGTACACTAAAATTACAAGATAATTTCCTCTTCTGAAGAGTCCATCCAATCCTCCGTGTTAGCAACTGCGTGGAGAAGGGGTGGGGGTGTGATCACCAAAGGCTTGCATCATATTGATGCTCCATTGTTGTTGGCACCACTTAGAATTCCTCATGGGGAGACAGAAACTACACACTATGGCTTTCAGGTAAAATGTTACCTTCACCACAAGCTTTTAGGTCAAAGTCTCTGAAGCTCTACTGGAGGGATGAACACCATTCTTCCAAAAGATATTCGGGAACTGCAACGATTAGTCGATTGACAGAAAATGAATCACCAACTATTTTCGCAATCAATTAATTGTTTCTGTGATTTTACAATGAAAAATGCAATTTCCTGGTTGCAGCTTCTCAAATGTGAGGATATGTTGTCAGTCAGATGAGTGTGTCTAGGTTGTGGACTTGCGGACAAAACAAGCAAATTGAAGGCATTCCTTCGGGCTCTAAGAAATTGTGAATGTCATTTTTTTCATTCCCAAAACGATGAATCCATTAATCAAGAGCATAATTTGCAGATTAATCAATAATTCAATTAGTGTTTTGATGGTGATGGTAGAGAGCGTAGTCTAACACAGTGCTCAAAATCTGTGTTCAATTAGAATCAGATCTGGTGACTGTATGATAGCATATGATTGTCATCATTTTTTCTGCACTCATTTTCATTTTAAGTTTTTCCTGTAATCTGTCACCCATCAGTAAACAAAGAAAACAATGACTCCACTTAATGTAGGAAGTTGTTGACTAGTGAGTAGTTAATTGACTTTTTAATTCATTTAATATTCTCCAGGTTGTAGTTTCACAGTTAAAAGTTTAATTAGGAACTTCATTCTTTGTTACGTTTGTCTGACAAGCCCTTGTGGATAATCTCATACAACTCTCATCCTCACTGTCAGAATAGGTAGAATCAGGAAATCACACACCACAACAGATAGAAATCTTCCACAAACTACTCTGACTCTAAATTTCCCACCACGCTTTGACTGAAGAAAAGCGGTTAGATCAGAGAGAAGGCGGGGTAGGATACTGAAGTACAAACAATGGTCAGCCACAGTGAATCACAGAGCCTCTCTCAGAGACCTAGGATAAGCAGAGCAGATTAAATAAACAGATAACTGTGAATGCTTTAAGAGCTGGGGATAGAATATGCTTGGTTGACGGAGGGCCTGTTAACTCTGTTTTGCTCAGAGCATTGTGCAGAGAGGGGGGGGGGCTGTGAACAAATACGGACGGGGTTCATAATCCGTTAAAGCAAATTCCAGATATATTTTGGAAAATGTCAGCTAGGTTGCACTAACTGAAATAGTATTGCTATAAAATGTTAGAATTAAAAGTAATCTACTGGTTTCTTTGTCAAACCGGTGTTTGTTGCAGCTCTGATGATCCTCAGAAAACTAACCAGAAAGGAGGAACTTTATCGATGCAATACCCACAGAAGAGTGAGGGGAAGGAGGTGAAGATTCTCGTCCAGCCTGAGACTCAGCACCGAGCCCGCTATCTGACTGAAGGCAGCAGAGGGTCAGTGAAGGACCGCACTCAGCAGGGCTTCCCTACTGTAAAGGTAACTGTTATATACCTGACAACCTCCATAACTAACTCTGCCACTAACGCTATAGCGTGCCTTTGAGGTTAAGTTAAGGATTAGGTGATTGCCAGAGGCTTTGAAGTGTGTGTGTGTGTGTGTGTGTGTGTGTGTGTGTGTGTGTGTGTTTGTCTGTGTGTGTTTGTCTGTGTGAGTGTGTACGCAGTGGGGCAAAAACAAAAGTAAAAAAAATATGTTCAAGATGGAAGAGTAACAATTACATTGTGTCAACAAGTGGAAAGACTCTTTCTGCAGAGACCTATGCTCTGTAGGGATGCCCCAATCAAGATTTATTCCCCCCCCCCATGGACTTCATACTGATTGTTTGTCATTGTTAGCACAGAGCAGTGCGAGTTCTGCTGGATCAGTCACTGTTTTTACTGTCCAGGTTTGTTAAGAGCAGGTGGACCCAGATGAAATTAACGGGCATTAAAGTCAGAAACAGTAGGTGACAGCCGAAGATAACATACACAGGTTGGCTTTTAAAAGGTGGACTAGATTGCGCAAGAATGTTTAATTAGGCTTAATTGCTTGATGAGAAGATGCCAGCATGCACTACACTGGGCTAGTGCTAGTGCATACATGAAAGGGCTAGTGCATACATGGAACTGCCCCTGCCTACCTCAGTGAACTTCTCACCTCACACACCACCTCACGGAACCTCCGCTCTTCCATCTCCACCTACTGCCTGCACCAACCAAGGACTAAATTGTCTACTATGGGAGACAGGGCCTTCCAGGCAGTCGCCCCATGGCTCTGGAATACACTCCCGGAGACCCTAAGGGCCCCACAAAATGTGGAGATTTTTAAGAAGGACCTAAAGACATTCCTATTTCAAAAGGCCTTTTAAGAGTCATTGTTTTAATTTTAGTCTTATGGTGTTTTATTATTGCTTGTTGATTTTGTTATATTCTGGAAACTGTTTTTAACTCCTTGCTACTGTAGCACTTTGAAATTTCATTTGAAGGGTAAAGGGCATTATAAATAAAATTTATTATTATTATTATTATTATTATTATTATTGGGCAACACTCTGAGGGCATCTGCTGGGCAGGTAGGGAAGCAACTTTATAAAACATGTTATAACATGCATCTACTGCTTGTCTTTTGTTTTTACGTACACAGCTGGAGGGAGTAAATGAGCCAGTGGTTTTGCAGGTGTTTGTTGGCAACGACACTGGACGTGTTAAGCCTCATGGTTTTTACCAAGCTTGCAAGGTGACCGGCCGCAACACCACAGCCTGCAAAGAGGTGGACATTGATGGCACAACTGTCATCGAGGTGTACCTTGATCCAAGCACCAACATGACACTAGCGTATGTACTTTCATAAGATTGAAATTAAATTGTTTTTCTGGAAAATATTACTCCAATAAAGAATTTCATTTTATTATATTAAACAAACAAAGCAAGTGTTGATTTTATGTGCCCAGTTGTACTTCACAGTCCATTCAAACCATTTGCTTAAGAAACTGATTGCGTAATGGATTAATACTTTACTTTGATCCCTTTAGGGCAATCAGTTATTGTAATGACACAATAAAGTGTCTAGTGTTGTAAAGAGCTGCTGGTTTAGCAAACAATGTAAAGTTGTTGGAAAAAGGGAAATCCAAGGCACTCTTTATCAAAATTATTTAAAAAGCCTTTATTTTACTGGCTATTTCATAATAGAAAATGTAAAAGACATAGAGAGAAGAAACTCATGCATAATGGCACAGGCAGTCCTCTTAACACCCTGAAGTTGGTGTGAAGAATATTTAATTTAATTCCCGACCCCAAATAGCACCTTTAAACATTTGACTGAACTTCCTAAGCACCATAGACTTTCTTGTCTTTCCAATATAAAGTTGATGTTCCATGTTAACATCGTCTCTCTGTGCAGGGTGGACTGTGTTGGGATCTTGAAGCTACGTAATGCTGATGTCGAGGCTCGCATCGGTGTGGCCGGATCAAAGAAGAAGAGCACGCGCGCTCGGCTGGTGTTTAGGGTAAACATCCCCCGTCCAGATGGATCAGTGCTCACACTACAGACTCCATCATCTCCAATCCTGTGTAGTAAGTCAGTCTCCTTGTGTTTGTCTCTGTGGAAGCATTACATTTGGGTTTCTAAAAAGGCCTTAGAAATAATTAAAAAGTTCAGAATTGCATTCACAAATGGCTAAGTTGCCTTTGCTAACTACTATTGTAACAAACTATTGTCCTGATTTTTATGAAACTTGGTGAAAGGGTGTAGTTGGGTCAAGGTAGAACTAACTAGATTTGAGGAGCAGATCAGAATCACGGGGCAGATACACAAATTATTGAAAGTGAAAAATAAATTTTCACTTTCATTAACATTGCAAGGTCTGTGATCTCCAACTTCCCTATTAGCTGTAAAATGTTACATATCAAATTGCAGGCTGTGGGGAGACATAATAACATAATATAAACTACAAGTGGGATTGTCACAACAGTGGATTTTTGTGCTGTAGCTGTTTAATCTTTTTTTGTGGCGATTTTGTGAAATTTTTATAAATAGCATATCCAGCACAAGCCTGTAGTTTAACCATTTAACATAAAATAAAAAATTCTTTGAGGCACTATAGACATCATCAAATATGGGTGAAAATAAGTTTAAACCAATCTGCTTGTTTGGTTTGTTTTATAAAAACCTGGGTATGTTTTGGTCAAAATTAATTAAAAGTGATTCTTACTAAAACTGTTTATATCTGCTCTGATTGCAGCTCAGCCTGCAGGAGTGCCTGAGATCCTGAAGAAGTCACTACACAGCTGTTCAGTGAGGGGTGGAGAAGAGGTCTTTATCATTGGCAAAAACTTTCTTAAAGACACTAAAGTCATATTTCAGGAGAATGTTTCTGGTAAGATTTTTTTTTTTTTTTTGAGAATATGATTGTCCACGGATATTTTGGTTTCATGCGTTATAAATTTTCTCCAGTAAACATGCTGCATCTTCTGTCTGTTCCAGATGATAAATCATGGAAGGCGGAGGCTGAAATTGACAAAGAGCTGTTTCACCAGGTAAATGGGATTGCACTTGTGTTAGATTTGGTTCTGAATGATTAATGCCAGTTACTAATCAGCTGAGTAGATAGAAGCAGCCGTTTCAGATTTGTATGGGGCTTTAGATGTAATCATCTTAAATGGCTGCTGGTTCAAAGGTGTGAGTGGTCTCATTGTGTTCTGACCTAATTACATTCCTACTGAGTGTGTCTCAACAGTCTCGTTTAAACCTTTGCCCTTGTAAACAAAATGGTCAGAAGATGAATTGATGAATCTCCAGCTAATAGAAAAAGGTTCTTGTGTTGAACTCAATGGATTTGGGTTTTTGTTAAAGGTACACTGTGAAGTTAGTTTTCTTGCAAACAAGCAGATTTGTTTATATGTAGTGTTTCTGACTGAAATGAATGGTGTGTATCTGCAAGGCACAGCAAACATGCATTTCCTAACTCAAACATTTTTAGTGTTTTTTTAAATCAACACTGCATACGTTGGCTGGTGGTCTTCTTTTCTGCTCTTTTTTGAGGCATTTTGTGAAGCTTTACTGCCCCCAGCTGTTGATAGGTGGAATTTAAACTTAATTGAGGGATGCAGCCATTGTCATTTTATAGATATGGCCACACATGGTTTGCCCAATCACTGAGTAAGAATGTCCTAGAGATATTAACTACATTATCAGCTTAACTGATGAACATTTTAAGATCCAGACGTGTAAAAAAAAGTGAGTGTGTTTTATACTCAAACCTTAGAGATTTCACTGTAAATGTATAAGACAAATGTTTTATAACTGAGTAAACTCAATCTGCTCATTTTTTTTCCACCTCCAGTCTAGTGCACACATTTATAGTACAACCTCCTGCAGTCACCAAATGTGTATCACTTCACCACTATCCCTTTGACAAAGTGATCGCAATATTGCTCCTCAATATTCAGTTCACTATGTTTTAATCAATTTCAGACTAGATATCTCAGATTAGATACATGCATTTAAACCTACTGTAGTATTCATTCTTTTTTGAATGATCACCTCCATAGAATCATTTGATAGTGAAGGTTCCTCCGTACCAGAACCAAGCCATCACCTCTTCAGTGTGTGTGGGAATCTATGTGGTGACGAATGCTGGGAGATCCCATGATGTTCAGCCTTTTACCTACACACCAGATTCAGGTTTGTTTCAGTCAATTTCAGTTTGTTTAATATATCATAAGTTTCACTTCATCTGTCTCTTTTTGTTACTTCTGATTCCAAGGTCATTATTTACAAAGTACTTTTTAGATTTACTGGCTGACACCACAGCTGGCTCACTCAGTTTTACAACTTGAGAACACCACCATCTACAGTTTAGTTGGATCAGAGAAAGTATTGGCAATTATTACCAATTTCTTACAAGAGCACAATACCCAGCCCATTTCTAAATACACAAATCCAGGGTCATTCACATTCATGGACTCTCTTTCCTAAGCACTTTTTGTCATTGTAAATCCTAAATGCACCTTGATACAAAAATTGGAAAGTTGTGATCATTAAAGTAACTAAACTGTTTTTGTGCTTTATGTTTACATTGATTTTCTAATGTGGTGGGCTCATAGAGATAAAAATCTGTCGATGCGTTTGCTCTTGTAGCAAAAACTGATGTACCTGTAAAGAAAGAGGCGCCTTCTCCAGTGAAGACTTGCTCATTTGATGAGCAAATTAAAGGTTATTTTCACTTTTATTAACTATTCTCCATGCTCACGATTGTAGCCTCCCATTTGAAAGCTGTTCATTTTTTAATATACTGTACATTTTAGCTTACTTCTCTGTATGGCTGAATAAGAGTTAATGCATTACTTGGTCTTGCGTCTACAGTTCTAGATGCTGCCTTGATGCCTTCCATGTTGCCTTTAGTGAAGAGAGAAGATGTCACTCCGATGGAGGTCACCAGCAACCTCCAATCTTCTGGTGTATTTAAGGTAATGTATTGGTCTGTAACCTCAGGCCTCATTTTTTAACTTTTACATAGTGAAAACTAATTAAATTGGATTGAGGTCATTTGATATTTCAAATTACATAATATTACATAATAATAATCAAAATAAAGTACATTAATACTGATCTTTTGTTTTGTGTTTTCAGCAGCCTGGTGACCTGTGTCCAGCCCAGCAGAACCCAGACATGTCTGCAGGACATCTTAATGAAAACAGACCATTCTCCAACAACCTGTCTCAGCCTGCAGGCGACCCTGACAAAGGTCAGGCACCTGTTTTTCTCAATACAGAGCCCTTAAGCACTATCCAGAAGCAGGACATGGCAGCCGCCAGCTCTTTTTCTGTGCCTGCTGACTCACTGCTCCAGCAGGGATCACAGCAGTTCCTTCTGGAGCCCAGAGAGGGCCTCGGACAGGAGAGGCCCGGCAGCAACTCTGGAGCTGTGGGGAGGCTGTGTGGAGAACCTACGCCACAACAGCAGCAACTGACGATGTTCCCCCCTGATGAAGTAGCCCAGCTGGAGGAGGCAGTGAGGCAACTTAAAGCCAAAGGGTTCTGTAACTTACCACTTCAGTCTGACAACTCAATGGCCAAACACCAGCAACAACACATGCAGCACCAACAACAGATCCAAAAACAGCAAATTCAGCAGCAACACATCCAGCAACAACAGCTGCAACAGCAGCAACAGCAGCAGGTTTTGGAGAATTTACAGCAGCAGCTGTTTCAGTCACAGATACAAATGCAGTGTGGCATGTTTCAGGATGATCCTCAGGGCAAGAACGCAGAGCAGGGCTCATCACAAGGAGTGGTACCAAACCAGGGGACTCTTTTCCAACAGGCCCAACAGCAGCATCAACAACAGCAGCAGCAACAGCAACAAGCAGCTCTATTTCAGCAGGCGAGTGACCTGCTCTCTATTCAGACCAACTTCCTCCAGCAGACCCCCTCACACCCTTCACCACCCATGTTCCACAATCCCAGTTCTTTGGCTGAAACACAAGATCCACAAGGGGGGTTGTTTCAGGAAGCCTCTCAGGAGCAGGTCCAGGCTGCTCTCTTCCAAAACACCATGACAGTACTACAGTCTCCGGACCAACGGCCCTCAACCCCGGGACTTTTCCTCCCTCAGCCATCCCTGCCCTCTCAGCTCACAACCAGTAGTGCTCAACAACAGCAGCAACAGCAGCAACAACAGACAACAACAACAACAACAACAACAACAACAACAGCAGCAGCAGCAGCAGCAGCAGCAGCAGCAGCAGCAGCAGCAGCAGCTGGCCTTCCTTAGTGCTCTACAAACACCTGCCCCTGAACCACAATCAGTGTTTCAGGCTCAAGCACAGCTCTCCCCTATCCAACAAAGAAGCCCCATGGAGCAGCAGCAGCCCTCCCAGCCTCAGCCCCACACACAGCCGGCCCAGCAGGCTTCCCTGTTTCAGAACATCTCCCCACATCCATCTGCAAACACACTCTCTCCAGGCCAGCAGCAGCAACAGCAAGCTGGCCTACTGTTCTGCAACAACCCCCTGTCCACTCCGGATCAGACCTCCAACCTCCTGTTCAGCAGCCAGGGCCAGATGCCACCGCTGACCAGCAGCAGTCTAGTTTCCCAAGAGCCCCCAAACCCCTCTCTGCTCTTTTCCCAGGCCAGCATGGTGACAGTAAACCAGCAGGATCGCTCTGAGCCCATGGCCTTAGGGAACCCCACCGATCAACGACAGCAGGTCATGTTTCAGGAGCAACAGCCAATGCAGCTGGGCAGCAGCTCAAACAACCAGCAGGAGCAGCCTGTGGGGCTATTTATGCCTCAGTCTAACATGGCCTCCCTGCAGGGGGGACTGGCAGCTCAGGAGCTCGCACAGTCAGCCATGTTTGTCTCACAGAACGGCGTGGCAAGCCACCAGACGACCACCTCCTCTCCTGTTCAACAGCCAGGGACTCTGTTTCAGACCGCTGTCAGTGGGAGCATTAATCAGCCCAGTCAGCCTCAACAACCTGGCCTCTTCCTTTTTGGGATTGATAACGGTAAGAAATTGATTGCTCAGGTACACACCATTAACCCTTTGAGGTAGTGCTAATGCATGCCAACAAGTGCAGATGGCAAATGTTACATGGTCCATCTACAAAACTGACTGATAGCTAATGAGAACTTTTGTGAACCACCTCAGATAATTTAAAAAGTTCCGCGCACCACATAAAGGAAATCAGAGTTGTCAAATGGGAAAGTAAACAAACTATGCGGGAAATATAGGTACAACCTGTAAAAAAAGGAAATCCCCTTTTAATTCCCCAAAAAACATTAATTTACCAATGTCATAATTGATTTAGATATTTATTTATTCTTGCTATAAAATCATTACAATTATCATCAGAAGGTTCATTGACTTTTTGAAGCTTTCAGCCACATCTTGTGGCCTTCCTCAGTGAAAGGAGTTGCTCAGTTGCTCATCATGGAAAAAATATATAAGTTCTTTTATTTAGTCCATTTAATCTGATCCATATAAATAAGTGTATTAGTTTGTAATTCATTGCTAGATATTTGTAATTGTAACTTAATTGCTTGATAAGTCAATGGCCACAAATTCACTGTAATATTATTGATTATTGTCTTTGAGTGGACCCATATAGTGATATCTTACAACACTATCCACTGTTAAAACTGATAACCACGTAAACGTTTTAAACAAGCGGTTTAAAACATAAAATATAAAGATCATGTTTTGCATACATAAGACATACTGCTAGTTGAAAATAAATACTTATTATCGTGTTTAGTTTAGCCATAGTCTTTAAATTCACCTACAGTAGTCTAAGGCGTATTGTTGTTCTATATAATTTCAATACACTTGAAATTATTGTACTCATATTTTATCCAACTGAACTACAGTTGAACATGAAAGTATGTGTGCATATGAAAAGTGAAAAATATCGAAAATATATCGAAAAATATAAAAGCAAAATTACAATTGAGGATGGACATTTATTTAAAGAGGTGGTCACCTGTCATACAATAAACAGCAAATGAATAGATTGTTGAATTAGAACTGGACTCTTGTGTATATAAGTGCATGTCAATACTATCTGTTTTTGTACCATGTTGTGTGAGACACTATATTAAGGATCTTGTTTTAATAAATGTTTGTAAAACAAATTGAATTTTTATTAAATATTTTAATGAATATTTGACTCGCATTACAAACTTATAAGTCTGAGGTTTTTAAACTCCTTCTGTTCCTTCCTTGCAGAATGTGGCCAGCTGATGAACACTCCTGGAAACACGTTGTCAGATCAGATTATTGCCATCAGCCAATCTGGTCAGAATCAAAGAGAGAGTGACGCACACATCCAGTCCCTGCTCAGCCAGTCCCTGTCTCAGTCTCGACCTGTGCAGAACAGCATGAGTGCCTCTCAAAATATGGAGAAAATTGATGACCTGCTGGTCAGTCTGCAGGACTCAGGCAGCAACTTAACCCGTTCATACTAACCTTTATGCAGGTTCACGGATTGTTTTTTATTTTGATATGTGGAATAATTGTAAAATATAGACAAAAAAGTCTAAATATTGTCTGTTAATAAGCCCATGCAGTAAAAGATTTGTAAATTGGTCTTGCATCATGAGGTTTGAGACAAGTCTCTTCCTTTTAATGAATATTCTCCAGAGTGGCCTGGATGATATCTTTTATCTCATTTTAAGGACAAAATGACAAATTAATGTCCAGACAGGAATTTGGTTTGGAACTTCTTGGCTGGGTGGGCTGGCTGAGAAAGAGAATGTCTCCTATTAACTTTATGACTGACTGACTCCTCATTGTAACAAAGGTGCAAAATGAGAGGGCTCCAGGCAATAACAGACAACTTGTCATTACTGTTCTTTGAGAAAAGCAGCATTTGGTGCTTTCCTTCAACTTTTCCTCTAAAAAAACAGTAACTTAGCGGTCTTGTTATTCATTAACTTGTGAAGTTGTGTGTGTATCTGTAGATAGTCAGTGATTTTATCTGCAGATTCTTTCGGTTCTCGTGGTGTTTTCTGAAGTGTTCTCCAGAGTGTTTAGTGGCTTCCATGAATCGTGTTCCCTTTAATTTTCTTTTGTATTTCTGTTGCGTGGAAGGTGGAGTGTGCGGTGTAACAGGAAGGTTTAGAAAAACTGCGGTATGTATGGTTGAATACATCCAAGAATTGGAATGTAGCCGCTGTTGACATGGTTTGAAATTTTTTTCTGTGCCGAAAGTGTATTAAAAGAAAGTTAGCTGGTTAGAGATGAGGCAGAGAGGTAGAAGAAAAGTAGGAAAGTGTTCGACACTAATCTGACATGTAGTCACAAACAAGCGTCTTTATTCTGTATGTGTTGATTATATCAATACATAATATATCAATATACTCAAGCTGTCTCTGGTAGCCCACATGGCATATATTTTTATTAATAATATGACGTAGAAGGAAACCGTGCTCAGTAGGTGTTTTACGAATGTAATGTAATTGGTAACGTGGCATTTTGTGGCCTGGCTAAATTAGATCTAGTCTTGTCTAGACCTGTTTGGTGCAGTAATACCTGTAAACGAATATTTTAGCTGTTGGTGGGACAGTGCAGTGAAGATGTTCAATTTCAGCTGTGAAACATCTTTCAGGACAAGATACTTTAACATCTCCACCACAGTGTACAGATAGCACTTTATGATATCAGTAAGCAAACATGTTCCGGCTAACATTTAGTCTGTATTCATCAAAACCAAACTATGTGAGTTTGGTACTTTTTATAACTGATTCTCCTTTTTAATTCATTAAAGGGGTGAATCTTTTAAGAAAGTGTGGCGGTAGAAAAATAACAAATATTGGCGGACGCTTTTACATATAAATTCAGCACATTATGATGCTGTTCTTTTTGACCACTTTACTCATCAAGGGTACAGTACAGTCCCACAAGAGGTGGTGGGTTGTTGTGTAGGGCCGCCTCTTTCTCATTGTTTACAGTGAAGAAGATACATTTTGTATTAACATGCTGTTACACCTATCAACTTTTCATTCCCAAAGCTAATACATTATTTATTCCTGAAAACCAGCTAAGAAATCCGGAGAAATTAGGAAATGAGTTAGTTAGTAAGTTAGATCGAGACGAGACGATTGAGTCGTTTTTATTCAGTTAATATCATTTCAGTTAACATATACCTTTATTCAAACACATCTACAGTAGAGGGAGTAGAATGTAATGTTATTATTATTATGTGTTTTAGTGTCATTTTAATGGCATCATTCTGCGTCAGGCACGCATGAACTGGAATAGTACTCTTAAACAAGCTAGAAAAAAGCCTTTTTTTGTTTTTACCAGTTTTAGTAATGTTATTGATTTAGTGAATGTTGAGGAGAAGCAACTGTTTGCTGGCTCAACTATACACAACAGTATACATCTCATCCAGCAGTTGGCTAGTGGCCTCAGGACCAAAGTTTGACTTAAATCTTGCTTTGCATAAATCCTGATGACAGGCCAGTTTCATGGCTCATAAACTTTTATTTCCTTTTTATAAAAATTTCATTATAACGATGTCCTGCTGCCACACTTTCTCTTGTTTGTTGTGATTTTTTCTTCTGGCAAAAACTGTGTTTGTGTCATGTTTAGTTTTACTAAGTGTGTGCATGAACAATGGGCTGGTCTCTGATGATGACAGAATTATCTCCGTTTTATGCCTCAGTCCTCGTCTTGTTTTGTTTGTTAGAAACACATAAACACCTTTACATTTTATACACTTTTAAGTCAGAAAGAGCTATTGTTTTATGATGGAGATAATGTTGACTTGGCTAATGTGAGTCATTACGGCGTGTCAGTTTGAGTGGTTGTGAGTGCTTTTTAAAGGGACCCTACTCCTGAAGGAAACCTGACTTTGGAGAAAAGAGCTATCTGTGATTGGCCTTCTTCAAATTGTGAAATAGAAGAACTAAAATTTCCAGTGTTGAGTATTTATGATTTTATTTGTTTTTGTTTATTTTAACTTTAGATCTTTTGTTACATATATATACAGTATATATATATATATTTTTTTTTTAATCTGTGTAGTACATATGCTTCTCTTCGGAGAAGCATATGTACTTTAATTTATTTGTGTGTTGTTTATTATCTAAATAGTTTCCCGTAATCAGCTATGTTTAGATATATTCTAACCAAATTGAGGACAGCAATGTGATCTGGCGCCCCCCACACCTGCTGATACTAGCACCTTGTGATGCTGGTGGTGATGCCTTTGAGACAGTAAAGTGATTTGTACACTACGAATATTATGCACATTGCTGTGCACAGTTATTGTTTTGTTATAATATAGGCCTTCATGTACATATCATGTGGTTGTTCAAGGCTAATAATTGAATTGCTGGCCCTTTATTCCTTTTTTACCAAATAGTTGAACATTCAAACAGTTAAAACAATTATTAAAATTAGAAATCCTTCAAAGCAGGGCCAACAAATGTCAGTGTTTTTACTATGAATATATACAGTAGAACTGAATGTGATTATACAGTATGGCTGTAAATGTCTCTTGTGGATCCAAAATGCTCTTTTATACACATACTAGGGAGGTAATTACTTTTTTGAAATTACAGTTTCCTCATTTGTGTGTTTCCAATGTAACTGGAGATCAGAAATATGTAAAAGTGTGACTCATTATAGAGTCTCTACTAACTGTACATGGAAAAGAGGGAGCTTGTTGATAAAAGTTCTCACATTTCCTACAGACTCATACTTTCTCTGTTTCTTGCAATAGAACAATTGGGTTTCTTTTAATAGTATAATAGCCATTTATTTAATATCAACAAATTAAATCTGCTGTCACAGGTGTTATTTTTGTTTCTAAAATGTCACTTTAGACACTAATAAAAAATATACATGTGCCTCAAGGAGATGTTGTAGTAGCGACCAGATGGATGTTTTACCATTGTTGGCTGTTTGATACCCCTGGTTCTGCCAGTAATGATTAGTCTTCATTAACTAGAATGTTTTAAGCCAAACAACTTTAAATGTACTTTAAATGCTCAACAACAGTGACCAGATAAATGTGGTTGTGTTGTGCAATTTCTGTCATGCATCCAACTAGTTTGTACTGAAGTATCCATTGCATTTATGTTATACAACGTAGATGCAGACACATTTTCCCTGAAACTGCTATGCAGCTAATATACTGTAAATGTAGGTCTGTTACTTTTTGAATATATATTTTTCTAAATAGCATAAAGTAGAAACCAAAATAGATGTTCTTTCTATTATTTATGTTGCTTGTTGAAATATTTTCTGATGCTTTGAGTGCCGCCTGAAACCGATTTGTAAATCTTTTAATCAGTAAAAAAATGCAAATTTCTCAATGCAAACTAGAATTGTGTCCTATAATTTAGAGCAATTACAAATCTGCAAAACATACATTTTCATGTAATTTGCAAAATGTCTGGTATTATTATTATTTTCCAAAATCCATTCTCAACATTTCTGTTACTTCTTAAACTGTCACTCTTTTAATAAACAGCATATTTTTAACCCTGGAAATAGGGGAAATGTTTTCATTTTTGTTTCTAACCATGTATTATTACCTTGGGGGGGGACTTTTCTTTATATTTTGCTTTAGTTGGGATTTTTTCATTCTCTTGCAATTACGTTTCTGTAAACTTGCTGCTATCTATATTAAACATATGTACTTTAAATATTAGGCCAGTTTGAGCTTTTTTCATGTTTTTTTATTCTAAGTCACTGCAGAAGAACACTTGGCTGCGGGAGGAGCCATGGCTGGAGCATAGACCGTTAATATAAACACGGTCTATGGGCTGGAGGCATTATGTTTGGGGGTTGTCCGTCCATCCCATTCTTGTGACCACTATTTATCTCGAGACCCCATGGAGGGAATTTCTTCAAATTTGGCACACGGGATAAAATGATGAAGCAATGACATTTTATATCCAAAATGTCAAAGGTCGACTGTGACATCGTATTATCCTGCAAAAACACTTTCCTGGCTATTATACAAAGCCATAACTCAGGAAGAGAAGGGGAGACATTTTGTCGGATACTGAATTTGTGACACTAATCTTGGGTGCCCACCTTAAAAACTCTGGTTATTGTTTAGATTGTCTATGTAGCCGGGTTGAAGATGTGTGTGAAACATCTGTGTTCCGCCAAAAAAAATACACTTAACTTTTATTAAGTTGCTTCCAAATCTATTTGGAATATATTAATATATATGTTCTATATTAACAGTTGGAGGCTGCGCAGTATGTGTATCTGTACTTGAATAATAAAGTTCTTTGAAGACAAAAAAAGTAACACTCAGCCCTCACCGGAAAAGTGCTACTAAATGACTTCACTGGTCTCTGTTGAAAACAACGGCGTCACATTGTCGATTTCTTATACTGTCTATGGGATATACTCATGTTGTGTGAAATATTCTTCTTCTCTATTTTCAGTCTACTGATTTCCGACATTCAACCAAACGCACCATCAAGTTCTCGCGTTTTTGCGGCGCATGCGCGTTGGTTGATCTTTCTGAGAGCAGCATTTACAACATGGCCGACGTTACAGCGGTAGAAGGAGAGAAACTCAGCAAAAAGTGAGCTTAATCTTTTATTCCATCGCATTTTAACCATTATCAACCCTTAACACAGTGTTGTTTTCCTCCAACAATTTGTTGTTTTAGCAGTTATGACCGTTTTAATTTGGCTATGCTATATTATTCAGCGTTGCATTAGGTCTAACGGTGATAGCGAAGTGAGGGCTCCATATGGTGATGCCACAAGCCTACAGATCCCAGGATTCAGTTCGTTTGTCTCTCTTGGTAGTTGTAGTCCTGGGCATGAGCTGAAACCAATCGCAATAGTGCCTTTTACTAATAAATAAAACTACAAGATCCACAATTGTATCAAATAAATTGCCTCTAAATATTGGTCGTGTCCACAAAATCGTGTGGTTTTGTTTCCTTGTGTCAGATATTGGCTTTAACGTATGGTATATTTAATGTAGCGTTTCTCCAGCAGAGTATTTTATTATGCATTTTGGAGGTTAAAATGCGTGTGAACAATTCTTAAATCATGCTACCTGGTTGTTCTTCGACCTTGCTACGTTATATTACTATCTTTGACCATGCAGTCTGAGTCTCTAACAGACCCCTGGCTAACCAAAAGTAAAAGTAAACCATATCTGATTCTCTACGAGTTAACCTTACTAAAGTGTTTTTACCTTATTGACTGGATTGGTGATCTGGCTATGGTCCTGGTGCGGACTAGTAGAGTTATATTATTCTAGTGTATAATTTAGCCTGGTGGGCCAAAGACAGCCTCTACTGCATGCGCTGTAAGCTACACTGTTATTGTACATATGTCTATTTTTTCAGGTCTGTCTGCTGACTGTGGTAGCTCAGCATGCTGTGTCTGGTCAGGGCAGCCAGGCAGCAGCTGTGCCAAGCCTTTGGGGTCAGGGGACAGTGGTTAAAATGTGCACCCCCATGTACAACTGCAGTCCCCGCTCAAATTTACGGGATTCGATGGAGAGGTGACAAAAGGTTGGTGGCTTTTCCATTTCAATGAGAAAAACAACCAACCTTTTGTCATCAGAGAAACGAGGTCCTCTTTCCCTTTCCACATGAGCACATGAGTGTTTGTCTCTATTAGTAGTTGATTATGGCGTGGCCTTGTTTAAAAAAAAAAAAAAAAAAAAAAAAAAAATAGTAAACACCTGGTTAGCATAAACGTGCAATGTGGTTATGTGGGAAATTGTATATTTGTGTGCAGTTGTGACGCTTTGTTAACATCCATGCAACTTCAGTTGTAGTTGCATCATTGACAGCAAACTTCTAAGTCTAAAATATAAATATTAAAAATAAATATCTAACCTTTGGCTCAGCTTTGATTACTCCTTTTTTACTCGTCAGTGAGCTGAAGAGACGAATGAAAGCCGAAAAGAAGGCGGCCGAGAAAGAAGCCAAGGTCAAAGAGCAGGTGGTGCAAAACCAGGAATCCAATGACCAGACGGCACAAAATGCCTGTGGGTTGGACGAGGAGACGCTTGACCCAAATGTGAGAGATTTATGTGATCATATACCCTACTTTTTACACCCTTATTTTTTTGTATAAATACAACAATTTGTTTCTCTCTAATGTAGCAATATTACAAGATCCGCACCCAGGCCATTGAGGACCTGAAGGGCACAGCAGAGGACCCCTACCCTCACAAGTATCATGTAGACTTGTCACTT
Source organism: Etheostoma spectabile (assembly GCF_008692095.1). Classification (NCBI taxonomy): domain Eukaryota; kingdom Metazoa; phylum Chordata; class Actinopteri; order Perciformes; family Percidae; genus Etheostoma; species Etheostoma spectabile. Next base: position 7,041,939 of record NC_045733.1, on the reverse strand, counting down.
ACAGAGTTCATCGAGAAATACAATAATCTACAACCTGGAGACCAGCTGACTGATGTTGTTCTCAATGTGTCAGGTACCAGGTATATTTTATGATATTAAACATATTTGCCATTTTATATATGCAGTGTAATCATCAGTAGATAACCTGTTAAACTTGATATATAATTTAACAGGCCGTGTCCATGCAAAGAGGGCTTCTGGTGCCAAGCTGATTTTCTACGACCTGCGAGGTGAAGGCGTCAAGTTGCAAGTCATGGCAAACTCAAGGTACAGAATGATAGCATTGGTAAAAAATAAAACTAAATATTTAGAGGCATCATGACTGCAAACGGATGGTGATTAGTACAGAGTTTGTACGGAGTGGCATGGTTTGGTGAAGTTGTTTTACAGGTCATAATTATACTTGATGTGGAGCAGAACAGAGGGCGTGGAGGAAAACTTACTCCTCATCAAGATTATGTGATTATTTCAGTCAGATATCACATTTTTGTGTTGTGAATTGTTATTTGGCATATCATCGCACCTCTAACTATTTGTTTTTCATCATGTGGTTAATTGAGAGTGCAGTGAGTGATTTTCTTTCCCTCTGTCAGGAGCTACAAGTCTGAGGAGGCCTTTGTAGCCATCAACAACAAACTGCGGCGCGGTGATATTATCGGTGTTCGTGGTAACCCGGGGAAGACAAAAAAAGGGGAGCTGAGCATCATACCCATCGAGATGACCCTACTATCACCATGTCTGCACATGTTGCCTCACCTCCACTTTGGCCTCAAAGACAAGGTAATGCCCATCATGATTAGACACTCAGTTAGTGAGAGATGCCCTGCACTTTTGTCCCTTTTTCTCAAAAAGACACAAAATCACAGTTTTGGCAAATACCACATTTTAAAGGGAGAGTGGCCTACACAGAGTCAAAGGATTATTTATTAAGTCTCTCTATTTTCAATGTACATACAACACATATTTAGGGCATTGGCATTTAAGTTTGATTTATCAAACACTGGTGTCATGGCTGTGGTATAGAGGATGAGCATAGACGTTACCATCACTCAGGGACCAAACAACCCAACACATGGCTAAATTAAAAGTGTAGAGCGGCAATATTTGGAGGAACTTAATGTTAAACTCATTGTTTTATGTTTCTTTTCTCCTGTTGGACAAAATGTCGATTGCACAGCACTTCTTAACCATTGCAGCAATTTTTTTTTTTTTTTTAACTGAAAGCACAATGGCAGATGATGAATGTTGGAGTAAGTGTAATGACTTCTATGTGCAGTAACATGACAAGTACAGTATATCAATTTCATTGTATATGCCACCCTGTTTGCATGGCTCACTGGCACTCCTACAATGGAATAGAGCTATAATTGATGTTGGAAGTGTTTCTGCTACGACTAATCAAAGTTTCACTGAGAACATTTGATATGTGCCTGACGGCAAGATTCCAGTTCATCTGGCACAATGTTACCTTGAAGATCTGTGGTCTTTTCAAGAGCAGCGCTGTTAGGACACGTGACAATTTTACCGAATTATGTTCACAGTAGCTTGTGTGGATGGGAAGAAGACAGTGACCAGTCATAACAACCAATGTTGAAGCGTTTTTTCTCTCATCACTGTAATTTCTTTTGCAGGAAACACGATTTCGCCAACGCTACTTGGATCTGATTCTCAATGACTACGTGAGGCAAAAATTCATTACTCGCTCCAAAATCATCACATACCTGCGCAGCTTCCTGGATCAGCTGGGCTTTTTGGAGGTACGAATTGGCGTCTGTAGTGTGATGAGACATAGGGGTTGACGTCACACAACTAATTAATTAAATGTATATCGTAAGTTTGAAGTTTGAGTGGAAAAATTGTGTTTACACAAATTTACTCTTGAATTTATACAAAAAATAGGGATTTTAAAATGCTCTAGTTTGTAAATGTGTTCCGCATTTAAGGAAGTTATTAGTCAGCGTAAGCTGGTTTGCTGAATCATGTTTGTTGTTACTTTAGATTGAGACACCAATGATGAACGTTATTCCTGGTGGAGCAGTGGCCCGTCCATTTGTTACTTACCACAATGAGCTGGATATGAACCTGTACATGAGGATTGCGCCTGAGCTCTACCACAAGGTAATATGCTTTTCAGTCAGCCATCACTTTTAAGAGCTGTGCTTCTTGGTAACCATTCACTACCAGGGGCCTGGCCTGTGGAGATAATTAAAAACATTTTTTTTTTTTTTACATTGGTCAAATATTAATGCTGCACATCATATCTTTACCACAGATGCTTGTGGTTGGTGGAATAGACAGAGTGTATGAGATTGGTCGTCAGTTCAGGAATGAAGGCATTGATCTCACTCACAATCCAGAGTTCACCACCTGTGAATTCTACATGGCATATGCTGATTACCATGACTTGATGGAAATCACAGAGAAACTACTCTCAGGTAGGTGAAAACACATAGTGAACATAGTCAGAAGTAGTTAATAAAAAGCTAGCTGGTTGCCTGGGTTGCTCACCTGGTAGAGCGTGCGCCCATATACAGAGTCTCATTCCTCAACCCATCAGATAAAGATATACCTATTTAGGTGTTTGGTTGACTGGGATGCAGCTGGTCTGCGCTCTTAGTATTATTGTGTAATACTGATTGTGTATCATGTCTAATTATAGATTGGGTTTTGTGTTATACCCCTGTAAAGAACTTAGTGACTAAAGTCTGAAAGCGCTTTATTATTACATTTTACTTGCCTACGTATTTTTGGCACTCTAAGTAGATTCCCTTTGCTACAGGTGTTTTTCAAAATACAGATTTTCAAATGTAGTAAAACAACTGAGCCTACCCTGTAAACTGCCACACCTCAATGAGCCGCCATGCACACTAAAAATGAAACTAAAAAGCATTTGCAGGACCGTCACAATTGCTTACTATCAGTGCAGAGCATGCCATGAGGGGAGCCTCTTTGTCAGGTGGTATTCCTCTCTTTCCTCTCAGCCTTGTTCTCACATTGCAAATAAAAACCACAGTCAGGAAGATTGACAGACTTGAATCCTAATTTCAACCATGTATAAACTAAATAATTTGATAGATAGACCTTGTTATGGAGGCGCACAACCGCTTTGAGTCGTAGTCATTGCTATGGCACCATACTACGAAACAGCGATGCCCGAATCAGCGGGAAATCAGCAGCAAAAAGCCTGCCGAAGCAGCAGTGGACATCGGGAGATGGCTAAACAGGTTATCCATCTCCAGGGCTGTCAACGTTGTGTCTCGGCAAAAACAGTAGAGGGACTGAGCAGCCCCCGCTGCAGCCGCTGGCTAACGTTAATGTTATTTAGCTAATGAAATTAGTTTGCTAATTCCACCCGACACTAGTTACAGATAACGCTAAAATGAGCAGAACAAGTTGTCAGTTCTCTTGGCAGAAACACTATGCTGTCCTCTCTGCTTTAGGAATGGTGAAGCACATCACTGGAGGATACAAGGTGACTTATCACCCTGATGGTCCGGAGGGACAGGCCTGTGAGATTGACTTCACGCCGCCGTTCAGAAGAGTAAGCATGACACACGACCTGGAGAAGATTATGGGAGTGAAGTTCCCGCCTGCTACCAGCTACGACAGTGACGGTGAGAGTCTTTTTGTTTCCATTTAGATAAACGGCATTGCTCATTTTTTTTTCTATATCTCTCTCGTTGTCTCTATCACAAATGTAGTTTATTCATCATGCTATTTCTATATTTCATATATTTCGCAAGCTCATTTCGGAGTTCTCTTTATATTTCCCTTTTACTCATTTGCCTTCAGAGACGCGTGCATTCTTTGACAAGCTTTGTACACAGAAAGGAGTTGAATGTCCTCCACCCCGAACCACTGCCCGCCTCCTTGACAAGGTTCTGTATTGATAAAACTCTCCATCGGATGTACGCTTAATTGCTTTTTTCAATTGTGATATTTTAAGGTCTGTCACTAATGACTCCCCCCCCCCCCCCCCCCCAGTTGGTTGGAGATTTCCTTGAGGTCACCTGTATCAACCCCACATTCATCTGCGATCACCCTCAAATCATGAGTCCCTTAGCAAAATGGTGAGAAAGGACTTATTTCAACCTCAAATTTATCCTTTTAAAAATGGCAATACCTAGGTTTATACTCAAACATCCTCATTTATTACAGGCACAGATCAGAGAAAGGCCTAACGGAGCGTTTCGAGCTCTTTGTGATGAAGAAGGAAATTTGCAATGCTTACACTGAGTTGAATGATCCAATAAGACAGAGACAACTTTTCGCGCAGCAAGCCATGGTGTGTATACAAGCATAACGTTCCTTATTTCATCTATTTTTATTTTGTGTTTATTTTTTACTGTTGCAGTGAAAGTTGGTATATTGGTGCATGTTGATAATTTGAGTGGGATCTTTTTCAGGCCAAAGCTGAGGGGGATGATGAAGCCATGTTTGTCGATGAGACCTTCTGTACAGCTCTGGAATATGGACTGCCACCAACTGCCGGCTGGGGAATGGGCATCGATCGCCTCACCATGTTCCTCACTGACTCCAACAACATCAAGGTAAAGCTGTCGTATGAATCATGAAGCAAGCAGATGCGCCCATTTTTAAGTCCTTGTACCTCAATGACTAATTAGATTGTTTGTCACTGTCTTCCAAAACAATCATTAGGAGGATTAATTTGTTTCCTGTGGACTTTTAACCACTATGCTATGGAGCTGTTTTGCTATGAGTGGTTTGTCTCACAACGACTCGCATGCATGCAAGTGCTAAAGGTTTCACACTTTTATACTGATCCACAGGTAGTTGCAATTCACAACAAAACAATGTAAGAGTAGGCAAGCTAGTAAACATGGATGTTAACAATACAGGATTTAAATACTTTAAAGATCTGTTGCAATGCAGCTTGCAAATGTTTGTTAGACCTCAGGGGTACACCCCATGCTTTTTGGTTAGTAACACTGAATGTAAACATAATTTTTCTTTGCGCTATAAGAAAGCCTTGCTAATCACTGTAAATCCCAGCTCCGGTTAACATAGGGCACTGTGTTAATGTTCAGAGTCAATGTTGGTGCGCATTTGTTCCTTTGATTGTTCAGTAATTAACGCGTGGCATCGGTGTAGATGCATGCATTTTGTACTACAATTGCCAATAAATAACTTGTTGTCCAAGAGTTCAAACTTATCAAACAAAATAATAGCTCCTCTTTAAATCTTACGTTATCATACGCTTAACCGCACCCAAAAAAACCTGTGACCTTGCTGTACGCAACACAAGCTGAACCAATTTGGCCACATTTAAATAAAGTTTCCACCCCCAGCGTCACATGCTGGTTTCCAGTGAAATGGCTCCAAAAGTCAAACTGACCTGGACTTCAACAGGGTCAAAAAGAAATCTGTTCAGTGAGATTAATTGAAAAAAGTAATTTCTCCAGACCTAGATGTTGACTCAAAATTATGATAACCTAAAAATCACTTGATTCTAAACTGGAAAATTGTTTAGTGCTGTCGGTTTTCCCATCATTAGTGCTGTGAACCGAGTACAGTCTTATAGTCTGCATGTTCAAAATTAGAAAACGGAAACATTATATTAGTAAATGATGATAATATTTGTAAGTCCATTTCCAATGTTACATGAAGGAACACAATTGTAAAATGTATCAGTTATTAACTTAGCAGTCATGCTTTCACCTCTCTTTTCCATGTAATTATTGCCTTTTTTGTTTGTCTTACTATAGTCGGATGGCCCTTGAAGGCAACATTAATGGACTGTTATGAGCCTAAAATGATTAACTGTTTAATATTTCCTTTAGGTACAGGCTGTCAAAAAATGAATTACAAACCATAATTTTAAAAAGACATTTTCAAAGTAACAAATTACAGTAAAATAAGATCCCGTAGTATGTGTGACCACATGGTGCCTTCCCCCAGTGCATCTCAAGAGGAGTCGTCTTCTTTTATGTTCATGCTGAAAGAGAAAAACCTCTCTGCTGTTCTTTTACAGGAGGTGTTGCTCTTCCCAGCCATGAAGCCCGACGACAATAAGACATCAGCGCCCACAGAGGGCACCTCCGTCTAATGACATGACCTCTGACCTCTCCTGCTATCAGATCTGTGCAGGAGTCCGTATGGAGTAGGAGCCTTCACCTCTCTTTGGTCATCAGTGGACCCTACAGGTTTAGTGTTTTATTAATGTTAGTCTGTCAAATGTTTGATACTTGCTGGGGAAGGGAAGTCATCTTCTCAGTCATATGGTTGGCTTGTAAACAATGACGAATGCTTCTTTTTTTTCTTTTGTAATTCTTACACTTTTGCCATCATATTTGCTGCGTCCTCCTTGTTTGATGTAAGGAGACATTTGAATCCTTAGTGTCATCTAGACAGTAAATCAATGGTGTTTGATCAGCAAGTCACGTGTGATCTGCTATTCTATGCAAACTTGGATAATATTTTTGAATATACTTTGAGATAAAGGGGTGCTTTATTCTGGCTACCAAATACAGAGTAGATACATCATATAACTCAAGAACCTCTAATATTTTAAGTATATTCATCTGATTTTACCAGGTATGCTTATATTCAGTCTCTGAGACTTTTCAAGCTAGACTCCATACATTACGTACTGCTCTGCCAAGACGTTTAAACATGGGTATGTCTGAATAAAGTGCATATGAATCAACATTGTTTGCTCTCTTGTGATGATTGTGGTCTGTCTTTGACAGAACAAAATTCAATGTATTCTGAGGGCCTAAGAGTTTATAGCATTTTATCAGATTTACAGTGGCTTAGATTTACATAATTCTGATGGTAACATTGATAACCCCTCTTTTTTCCTTTTTCTTTTAAATGAGAAACTAAAGAAACTATTTTCTCTCTTTCGATAACTGCATTTATGAATGAATTGAGAAATGTTACTTTAAGAAGACATCTTTTTGATTTGTTTGATTTGCAAAGCTCACAGGTTTGAGATACTTGATGATCTCTTGGGCTGTGTGGATGCAAGCCATCAAGGTGATGTTCACAACTTTTCATTTCAGCAAGAGGTGGATATGCTTCACCATCTCGTTTTTAGAGGCCTGGTTCCTCTGGTGCTGTGGTGTGTGAAAGTTCTAATTTCAACTTTCAAAAAGTGCATTTAGCCAATTAATAGAAATCATTTTGACAAATTAACTAAATGCAAACAATCCATAATTTTGCCACAAATCTTCCATATAAAGAGCCTTTTTTCCCATGTCTACTGAAGTTTCTCAGCTTGCACTCTAGTAACGTGTGTCCAGCTTTGCATAAAAAATGGTTGTCATTTGCAAGGCTACGTTTACTTTTATACATTAAGTAAATTTCCAAGCCTGTAACCTACTTTGTTTACTTGTGTAAATAAGTTAAATCAGTACTTTTACTTTTACTGGAGTATTTTTTAACAAAAGTATCTGTAGGCCTACTTCTACTTGAGTACGGGTATACTTTTGTCATTTCTGTCGACCATCCATTGACGATATTAGTTCTCACATGATCATGAAGTAGCCTAGTAATATTTTAATGAAAACATACCGGTAGATAAAAATTAAACAGTCAGAATGAGGAGTTTTAAGTCCTTTTCTGTACTTTTAAGGCAGTAGGCTAACGTTTATATTTGTAATAGAGTATTTGTGCAGTTGATACTTTTGCTAAAGATTTAAAAACTTCTTCCGACACGGCTCATTTGTTATGATAAACAACAATTAAGTGAAAAACAATATCTATTATTTGAATTTTTTTTATTTTATTTTTTTTACACTCGAGCTGATCTACCCTTTACCCACCTACCCTGTTTTCCTGCCTCCCGGCGGGAGCCCGCAAACAGTGGGATGGTGCGCGCCCCCGCGGTCAAGTGTAACTGCAAGTGAACGACAAGACTGGACACACATACTGAAGATGGCGATGAGAGTAGCGCTGCGGTGCCTCTCAGCAAACTTTTCTCCCAGACTGCCTCAGCTCTCATCGGCAGCGCAGGTTTCAGCGACCCGGCTGCTGTGGAGGAGCGACTCTCCGCGGATACTCAGCACGACCTCGGCCCTTTCCACAGGTAAAAAAAACCAACCCCAAAACACATTAACATGGCTGTCCGAAGGAGCTGTAATGTAACATGCGGGCTGGTCACACATTCCTGTCTGTAATGGGCGAAACAACCATAGACAACTCACGCACTTTGTGCTATCTATGGTGCTAACGTTACTTTCCCACAACGGAGCAGAGGAATGCGACAGGGAGGTCGGCTAAAAGTTTTTTTTTTTTTTTTAACGCGGGGGTGGCTGTCAAGTAGCCTACAAAAACTTTGCACCTTAAGTTGTGTTAAAGTATAAACCGAAGCTTTATTTTTTTTTGTCATTGACTGACAGTCAGACCACGAGCTCCAAATTGGGATGGCAATTATTGACTGCAAACAACAAATTACCTACGTCTCGTGCACCAAGTAGTTTATTAAACAGAAGTCACCCATGATCCTGATAAACGGGGATGAATTGTAGCCTACATGTGCACGTTATTTATAAATTTCAACAATTACATTTTTTTTTTTTCATCTGCCGCTTTCCTTTATCATTCTTCATCCCTGTGAAATGTTAAAGGCTCTCACGCATTTTAATAATTAGAAAAAACATTTCTTCCGCTCTTTTATAGCAGGAATATTCCGCTCTTGCAAAATCTGGTTCAAACCTGTATTTTTCTGCATGGTTTGATGCCAACACTGGGAATTGTTGAGCCATTGTGATTCTTCCCTCAGGGTATCGTAAAGATGACAGCAGATTTTTTTTATTTCAGATCTGACTCAACCACTTTTCTGTCAACACGGTCGGTCAGCATCTAAAACGGCATCTGCATAATGCTCATGTTTTGGACAAGTTAATTTTTTAGGTTGTCTCATTGCAACCAGTAAACTACAGATTCTTTATAATTGACAGCACATGGTGTTGCATAAGAAACAGCCTACTCTTCAGCTTTAGTCCATAGTACAATAAGATTTTCGTTGGACATCAAAATGGCGAGCCTTGGTTTAACGCTGGTGGGCTTCTCTTGATGTATTTTACAAATGTGTTTATTTTTCATCATTGCAAGAGCCATGTTATAGTCAAGATTCATATGGTTTTATGTTGTTGATTCACAAATTAATTAATCTGTTGCAAGCTAAATTATTCCCTTGTTTTCTCCACAGCCCTAAAGTTCACAGATAAGCATGAGTGGGTGCGAGTGGAAGGTGGAATTGGCGTAGTTGGTATCAGCAATTATGCCCAGGTAGGTTGTTGAATGTTCTTACTAATCATTTGATTTATGACACACTTGGTTCAGAGGTTTACTAAAAATGGGGATATGCTAATGTCTGTAGTTCAGTACTGTACTTTGTCCTCACCTACAGCACCTGTACTATAATGTAACAAGCTAATTTTACTGTTTTATGACTATTGTTTGAGACAATTGATTAATGCCAAACTGCAGTGGTGTGCAGAAAATTGCACAGGCAGGCACTTACTTACCTTTAGACGTTTGAAGCTTTGAATGAAGGCAGGTGTCTTGTCTTCAGTGTTAATGCAGCTTTTAGAAAATCAATTGCTGTACTTGGAGGCGTCGTTTTCCTGGTTGGGAATGTTAACTCTGAGCAGAACTCGGACCATGTGTTATACCCACTCTCAAAAGGTGAATAGGCCCAATCCCAGAGTGAGCCCTGAAGACTAAGCACAAATGGTGCGTTCATGCCACCTGGGAATAAAAGGTGCCGCCCCCGTGATTACGTTGGTTTTCAAAATGCCGGTGTTTGTATGATGCGTGTTCTTCTGTCTGGCATAACAACTTGTTGCATGACTGCTACCAACTGTTGGGCGTAGCTTAGAGCATCCAAGGCCTATACTACAAATCAAGATCAACATGCCCTGGATTTCTTTCAGTTACCTGGCTCCACTAACCCTAACAACCACGGCCCAGCATAAGCTGTGTCACGACGGTGATTAACAATAGTTCAATCAACCCAGTATTTTCCAATCTAGAGATGCTCATGTTCACATACATAAGAGGCAGTGTTTGCACAGCATGACCAAACGCAAACATCTACCAGAGCTGCATATTTTAGATCAGAAGAGCAAACTATAATTCTACATAAATTTGTAGAACAGACACGGTTTACAAGCAAAACGCTGCTTCCTAAGCCATAAAGGAAAGTTGGCAAAAAAAAGCAGACGCTGTAAATGCGTAAATCACAATGCTTATATCACGTCCCTATCAGTCAGGCTCAAGATCTGACCATAATTACACTTGAGCTTTCCATAAACTGTTGTTTCTTTAGCCTATTATTTCAGTTACAATCCTGGCAGTGGTAAGCGATTGTAAAAGCAAATGAAAACATAATTCAAACACACGTGCACATTGACAACACATGGCTCAAGAAGCCAACAAATAGCCTTTACAGAATTCCGTAGGCTAAACTCACTCAGTTTTTGTGTTTGTCCACAATAAAAAGTTTATTGTCAGTAAAATATTTTCAGTGAACCAAAGTCGCCTACATCAAACGTCAGTTGTCAACGTGTCACCAACTGGAAAACTCTGTTAACAAAATCTAGCCTGAGTTTCCCATCTCTGATTCCCACAGGAAGTGACATGAATGATGAAAAAAAAAGTTTTGCCGATGCCCATAAACGTACGGTAAAAACTCAGACTTAATTGATTTCAGGTGCTAAGTGAGTGTGTGAGGCCACAAGGGCTCATATAGGTATTAAAGGGATTGGGACAGCACTTCACGAGATCACATGTAGCCTTGGCCACGTTAATAACGAGATGTTGCTGACACTTGCCGGTTTTGGTATTTTCACTTTAAATTTGTTGCTTTCCACACGGCCAAGGCACAGGAGACGGCTGCCTGATTCCAATTTTTTTTTTTCAAACTCGTTTTACAAGTTGGACAACAGGTCCGTTCCGTGGTCGCTCGCATGTTGTGCTGTTTACCTTTTTGTAATTTCTGGATTTACCTATGATCTCTGCGGTAAACGTCACAACGCTTTGAATTGTGGGTAATTTCCTTTGGTGATGTCTGCATCGATGCAGAATCACGGAAAGGGCTCGGTAAGTGTGTACTCAAACGAACGTGCACCAAAGTCTGTGAGTCCAGACTTTGGGATTGGGTCCATGTCTTCATGGAGTGTTAAAGGTATAAACAAATTGGTTTAATAGTGACCAAGTCAGTTCTCCTGAAGTTCTCTAAAACTCAGTTTTTTTTAGTCTGAAACGGCTTCAGTAACTTCAGAGTCTCAAAATAGTGTCCTTGTTTCCTACAGTCTCTAAAGGGAACATTTTGACTATAAGCGGTTATTTAGAAGTAGTAAATGAGACATGCTGTGCAGGTATATTAATCAAAGCATATTTCAGACAGCTGTCATCATTCAAACATTAACACGTTTGATAAATACCAATAATGTTGCAAAGACATTTTCTTTAGCAGAGTGAGAGTGTTGAAACTGTGAGGTCCACACATGTGTACATCCCTACATGATGTGTACGTAGGCATGGAGTCTAGATTATTGTTTTCCCATCGCACATCAGTTTAGTAGAACATCTTGCACATTTGAGGGCGTTTTCACACGGACAGTTTTTAGTTTGGTTCGTTTGTCGTGCGGTTAGTTTGGGCAGGTGGGAATGCGGCAATCAAACTCTGGTGCGCACCAAAAGTGGAGCAAACAAGCGTACCGAGACATGCTTGAAGAGGGGTCTCGTCACGTTTTCATTCGAACTCTGGAGCGGGTCGTTTGTGGTGAGAACATGATGCATACTCAAACCACACCAACTATACATACTCCACCAGTCTGAGCTGATGTCTCCTGTACTCAGGTGTGTTTAGCAGTCTGTGATGCAGCAGAGCAGCAAACTGCAGCAGCTTGCAGGGTTTCTATCACAGAAATAGACTGCGGTTAAGCTTGCCGCCCGTCACTCGTATCTCCGTGGTCAACCAGCTGCCGCTAAAATTGGGAGACAGACGCCGGCAGAGCAGAGCTAAGTCTCGGTGACTAGGGCTCATGTAGTAACGTCTGTTGCGAAACAATGTCTGATAATTTTAATGAAATGAACTGGTTTGACCACTAGACCAGAACACAGGACTTTCTTCCTGTATGTATTTTCTTGCTCCCGCCCCAAGACATATCCGACCAATAAGAGGACTGGACGTTCTTGCCTGATTTGTAATAATGCAATTCGGTACGCTTGGATTTTTCCAGGTGTGAAACCCAACCAAACCGACCAAGGGCAAATCGCTCCAAGTTTACCACTCACAAACTGATTCGAACCAAAGCGAACTACAGGTGTGAAAACAGTCTCAGGTCTCATTTGGGCTTCATATTTAAAAATCAGCCATTATCCCACTAGTTCCCTTGCGTGTAGCAGACAATAGCTTCAGCCAGTTTATACTGTATATGGATACCAGTATCAAGGGCTGTATTCAAGACCAATTTAAATCGAGTCCAAGACCAGGTCCAGTTGAGTCCAAGTCAAGACAGAGTCCAGAGGAAATTCTGAAATTCTCTATGTCAACAAACCCAATGAAAAGACTAAAACCAACAATGACTTAATCCTTAGTATTTTCTGTATATAGATAGTGTTAATCTATATATATTTGTGACCTGTTTTTAAAGATGTTAGTCTTCAGTGGAAACAAATGGGCTGGACAGGCTGGGGAAGTGTTGATAGACTGACTTTTAATAGGATTTGTTGACAATTAGCAAAAAGAGACAGCCCTAAACGTTTCAAAATACAGCATTACATTTAACACATTCATGGATTACAGCTTGTACTCACTTTTGTATAATTCATACAGTTTCTTCTTTTATTTTAGGAAGCATTAGGTGACGTGGTATACTGTGGACTCCCGGAAGTTGGCCAAAGACTTGAACCATTGGGTAAGGGAATGAAATACACTGCAGGTTTTTGAAAGTTAGTCCAGCAGTATCTCTCATTGTGTGTCTCTGTCTGTCTGTGTGCCTGTTAGAGGAGTTTGGTGCCTTGGAAAGCGTAAAGGCTGCCAGTGAGCTATATTCACCACTGGCAGGGGAAGTGACTGAAATCAACACAGAGCTGGCAGACAATCCTGGACTTGTTAATAAAGCCTGCTATGCAGAGGGTAAGTACTGGCGTAACGGTTTTTCTTTTTTGCTACATTTCTCCCAGTAGATTTGTTGCCAAGATAAACCATAAGTTGCCAAACCATGGAACAGGTTTTTTTAATATATATATTTTTTTAATTGAACTCTTACTTTTCAGGGTGGCTAATCAAGATGACGATTGAAAAGCCTGAAGAACTCGAAGGCCTCATGGATCAGGCTGCATATGATAAATTTATTAAGTCACTTGAAGAATAAATGGATAAGCTCACTGTGCTTTTTTTATAATGTAATTGCAATCAAAGATTAGTAGGCAGGGTTACTAACATCTTGTGACACTTTCTTATTTGTGGTATTTATTTTGATACTAGAATTGTGCTATCAAAGTAATAAAATCCTCCACTTCAGTTAGAATTTGTATAGGTACTAGCCAACCTTGAGGGCTCTTACTTTCAAGATCTGTCAATGTACTTGTTTATCGTGTTTTGCTCCATGTGCACCAATGTCATAAAAGACTGACAAATGACTGTAAGAGCCGTGTCACATTCATTTAATAAAATTTGGTCCTGACACCTGGGATTTTCCCCGCCTACCAACAGCTTTAAAAATGAATAAAACTCATTCTTGGCAACTGCAGTAAACATGCAGACATGTTGTAATTGTGTCAAGATTGTTCCAATTCACACAGCAACAAGGACAAAATAACTTAATATCTACTTTGTTGTACTGTAGACATGTTCATATCATGTTGACAGAGCATGCTGCTTCTTGTTGCTTGTTATAGTTTCCACACACCTTGACCTTTGCCCTCGCATGAAGATAGGCAGAGATTGCAGTTGATCAATGATTAATGAATCAGTGGTTTTAAAATCAGTGACTGGACAAAAAACTGGACTTTCCGGCTGATAATGGAAAATTAAAAGCTGTAATTTGTTTTCCGGGCTAAAACTGACTTACTGAAATATTGCCACATGGTTTATTGCATAATACAATAATTTTTTTATCAAATAACATATTTTAACCAAACGTTCTTACAATAACTTCCTAAAGAGAAGGTATATTGTGCTGACCAAATTGTGCATAATTCACATCTTCCAAAAAACAGCATTTCTCTGTACTAATACCTTTTTACTCCAATAATAAACATGATTCTCTTAAAATGCATTTTAACAGCCATTTCTTGTTATATTTAGCTTATAGATTGAGGGTGCCATGGTTCCATTTTTAATTTCTTTATTATAGATCATTGCAACAAGTAAGTTATGAAAGTGGTTTCAGTTGATCTAGACATCCAGTATAATTATTTTTTATAGTCAATTTTGTTTGAAATGTACACTGACTCAGGGAGATGCTGAGAAACAAGTTCAGACAGCAGTGTACAAATGTAGTCACGTGTTTAGACATGGCATTAGTAAGAAATACTAATGTGGCCTTTTTTTTTCTACACAGTGCTGTGCATTATCGTTAAATGTCTTGTCCTGAATAAAAAAACTGCAGGACTTACAGAAATGTCCTGATTATTGAGGTCTCTGATACCAATGTATAATTAATTGTTTTATTTAATCTGTAGGGTGATATAAATAAAAAAATAATGGAAGAACACCTGAACCAGACAGTCACAAACAATGATAAATGTAAAAGTCACTAGTTAAACCCTAAAACATGACTTTGTTTTTCACAGTTGATGTTCATTTGGTTTTTGTGTCCCACTAAAATCCAAGTCTTAAGTTTCACAGAAGCTTTCCCAGGTCAGCGCTTTCCTCTTCTGATTAATGCTCCCATAAACGGGACGAGTCATCATTTTTTAAATATAACACACCTGAGTTTTTAGCATACACAGATATAAATCTAACCACCGAACATGAGTGAACATGTCTTTATTGTAGGGCTGAGTGATATGGAGAAAATCAAATATCACCATATTTCTGACCAAATACCTCAAGTTATGTAAATATATATTAACTAAGTGAATAAAGGCACAAATAGAAGAGCTAGAACAGGCTGGCAAGAAAAATATATCACTACTGAAATGCAGCCTTTAAAACCCAGGAAAAGACAACACTTATGTCATATGGATATTCAAAATCTAAGACAACATATTAGTCTCATATCCCAATATCAATATAAATTGCCCAGCTCTACTTTATCATATTGATATATAGAGCAGGCTTGCTTCCACTGTTTTCTGTGCCTACAGCACATGGAGAGACAAGCCTCATTTCATGTGAGGAGGATGGATTAGGAGACAATGGGCCCCTGGTTGTAGATTTTAAATCCTCCTCACTCAACTCCTACCTACTAGAGAAACAGCAATGTTTACATATTGAATCATACTTATAATATTCTCTCTCAATACAGAAGGACACGGATCAGGAGCAAGGGCAAAAAAGCAGGTAATCTCTACGGTTTACTGTAATCTTTGACTCTCCAACAAGAAATGCTAATAACAGTTATAAACAGAGGGACACACTGACTCGTTTTGTTTTTCTTTAGTCTTTCAAGAATCATACTTAACACAGAGAAATGACCGGATTGAAAGTGTTGTCTTTGGTAATTTCTTACAACTATACGCTTCCACCATAAATAACTAAGTACAGTATGTACTATTCCAAGCCTTTATAGCCTACTGCAATAGCCAAGACTACTGATGACTGCTAATGAAGGGTGCTAGGCCGACATCTAGTGGCCAGTGAAAACACTTCAAATCTGATTGTAAGTCAAACTTATGAACACAAATTTACATTATTGTAATGTAGGGTAATGAACACAAAATGGCATCATGCAATATTTCCATCAAACATCAACTTGCAAAACACATTTTAAAGTGTAGCAAGATGAACACATAATTCTAAAGCTTTGCAAACGTGAATGGTCTATTAAAAAAAAACAATCACAGCCGTTTAAGTGTTAGTGTAAGGCAACATATCAACAACTTTAGAAAAAATAATTGTAGGCAAATTCATATTTTTACGCATAGGCTACATAACAGACTGAAACATGTTGGATTTCTTTGCATCGTAACCATAGACCGTTAATATACAGTCTATGATCGTAACATTGCGTTCTTACTTCCGGTTCGCACGGTTTTACAGTTTATGGTATGAGCGCATGTGAACTTTATTAGCAAAGATACTGACAAACCTTTGTTTTTAGGTCGTGAACGTAGGCTATCGTGCACTTCCAAAGATATAATATAACGACTTAATTTACAGACGTCAAATAGATTATATAATTAAAATGATGTATTTTTATAATATATTTTATCAAAATCATTTAATACTATATGATCTATTCATAATCGGACATTTTTTGTTTCATTTTACTTTTTATTGTTATACTCTTTGATAACGTCTGTTCGGCCATTGGCTGGTTGACACATATCCCACAATCCACCGCATTTCAACTTCCTTTTTCCTTTCGGCCATTTTCCTTCCTAGTAGGTGAGCTATTTTTTCTCTGCATATTTAAAAGGAATCTAGTGTAATCCTTGGTATTTTAACAGTATTTGTCAATTTCACTTACAAGCTGAAATAGAGTGTATTGTCACCTTTGAAATAAGGTGATTATTGTCTTAAGATCTCTTCGTTAAGTTGCTGAATAACATCTGTATTAGTAGGGATCCTTGGTCAAGTGGTGTTTGTGTGTGACTTTAAGCATTGCCGCTACAGGCCAACATATTTCAGTGATCCTCAAAATAAAAAGTAAACAGACGTAACGAATGCCGAAGTGGCATGGACTAGTACTATGAGATGTAGCAGCCGCTTACGGCAATCACCCATCAAAACAGCCAGTAACCTCGTTTACCTTTTAGCCTAGCATCTCAGACGTAGCCCCGGGTACTCACGGTGTGCCGGCATGACAGTCTGCTCATGTCCGTTTATCATGCTGCATTGCAGGGAAGACGTAGGCAACCATGGCCCCAAGCCGGAATGGAATGCTCCTGAACCCTCACTTCCACAAGGACTGGCAGAAAAGAGTCCGCACCTGGTTCAACCAGCCAGCCAGAAAGATCCGCAGGTGAGAACTGCCTTGTGTTCAAATAAAGATGCTAATTTAAGCTAACATGGCTTACAGTGGCAACATGGAAGAGTAGCAAAGATAAATCTATTTTGTCAATAAATTAAATGAGACGGTATCATATTTTGCTACATTGAAATGTCAAGTTATGTATTTTGTGTACATACCTTAACATTGCGATACAAACTTCAATTAATCTTTTGGTGGACTTTAAACAAAGTAGGGGATGTGTGAGTTGTTCCAGTCAAAACCTTGGAACTTTAGTTTTGCAGCCATTGGACTACACTAAACTCACAGGAGTTTCGAAAGGACATAGCAGATATATATATTGTACACCAAGTTTTACAATGGGGATTCTGCTATGCTGTGAATGCATGTGCATTTAAAAGAAATTGAGATTGTGTTCAGTGAAAGTATCAGTTATCTTGTTGTAGTACCTTCTTATATTGAGGGTCCCAATTGATCAAGTCCAAGATTAACATAGTTAGGGTGCAGTACGTGGTTTGCCGCTTGCAGCCTTTTTCCCACCTCACTTCATTTAATCCATTCATACCTCAGTCACCCAACACTAAAATACAGAACTTTGACAATGACTTTGTCTGAAATTTCTTTTCCTAATTCTGTTATTTGCCTTATTGTCATTGTGGAGATGTGTGGAAACACAATCAGGGATATGCAAACCAGATGTTTAACTAAGATTCCTCTGTCTTTAGGCGAAAGGCTCGTCAGGCTAAGGCCCGTCTTATTGCTCCCCGTCCTGTTGCTGGACCACTGAGGCCCCAGGTGAGGTGTCCCACAATCAGGTACCACACCAAGGTTCGTTCTGGACGTGGCTTCACTCTGGAGGAACTCAAGGTAATACTTTCTTGTTGTCAATGTTTAACATGCATCATTTTTTATTTCGCAATGTCAACCAGTAATTTTATCAAATACTGGGCGGTGTTTCAAATTAATCTATTGACAGGGCAAAAAGCACTTAAGTATCTGATTTTGCCATGAATATTTAGTCAGGTAGAAACACATTTGCATTGCACCGAAACTTTAAAACTAGCTTTTTATCAAAGTGACCTCCAGCTCGTAAATGCTATTGACCATTACCGTGGATGTAAAACAGATCATGCTCAACCTTCTGTGATGAATCATGCATCCCACCCAGCAAAAAACATCTGTAGAAGAAAACAAAGCGCTTTTTTTTTTGGCCAAACTCCACCTTTACTTTCCTCCCCTGTACGTGCCTGCTGTGGGAGGAAGGCTAAATGACTGACGTGCATGATGTTTGAACATTTGGACTGTTTGTTGCTTTTCTTCATAAGAAGTAGGCTCCAATGCCAGTAGTAGTGACTGTTGTTAAGTCTGCTTTGTTCAGCTTATACTGTACCGATTTGTGGTTGTAAAATGACCTAATCTTCATAAATGATAACCCTTTATATCACCAAATGCTATTCAAGTTGTAGAAGGAAACACATGCCCTAGGTGTAGTAAAGTCACCATCATGTGTTTGATCCTCCACATCAGCCAAGTTGTCTGTGAGCGAACATTACACCGATTTCCTGTAAAATGTCAGCCCTTTAAAATGGGCACACTAGATATTTCTGGCCACTAAAGAAACTGAAGGAGTAGAGAGCGCTGTGCACCAGTCATTGTTGAATCATCATTATGAATGGGGTGTAATTGAGCACTTTTTTTTTTTTATTTGCAAATACTGATATTAAAGTTTGCCCTTGTACAGGCTATGTTATGTTAACGAAACACATAATCAATATCCTTACTAAGACGGGACTAGGCTCATATTTAGGGTTCAAACCACGAAGCCACAAACCCTTGTCTGTTTTAGTTATTATTATTGTCTGCCAAGCTGGCTCAAATTCTTGTTAGCTGGAATGAGCTAGAAACATGAAACTTGGGAATAACTGGAAATGGTGTGCATGTGCTTTTATAGAAAAATGAACTCCAGTCAGCCATATGGTGGTGCTGTAATTCAGGCTTCAAAATGCTAACTTTGGAAGACCACGCCCCCCACAAGTAATTCAGATTCACTTGAAATTTCTAAATGTCTGACCTCACAATAACACTGCAAATATTGTTCAAATTGACCACTATGGGGTGCTTTCCAATCGTTACAAAGATTGCAGGGTATGTTTAATAACTGTTTGACCACATGTGAAATTTCTTTGAAGTCGCCATTGAGAAAAAAGGTTTGAACTTGCAAATTGCCGCTTGTAGCTATATTTTAAATGAATTTATATGTAGTCACACTTATTGTTGGCCAATGTGCTAGTAAAGGCTGGGCTTGTAGTTGCAAGTTCTCTTCCATGTGAATAGAAAATAGCACATACCTGGGCTTACATGTAATCATTGAATGACATGTTAATTATAATAACCATCTTATGTTTGGCCTTTCAGCAGTCAGATGATGAGAAATCTCCGGAATCTCTGTATTTACTTGATGAATACTTTGAACCTTTATATCCGATGACTGTTTTTGTTACTCAAAATTGAATGTCCAACATTGAACATCAGTATCTTATTAATTTCTTATGTTTAACTTGTGCTGTGTTCCTCTCTAGGCAGCTGGCATCCACAAAAAGACAGCTCGCACCATCGGCATCGCAGTTGATTCTCGCCGTCGCAACAGATCCACAGAATCTCTTCAGGCCAACGTGCAGCGTCTGAAGGAGTACCGCTCCAAGCTTATCCTGTTCCCTAGGAAGGCTTCTGCTCCCAAGAAGGGAGACAGCGCTGTAAGTGTCTTCTTGTTGCATAAAGATTTGAGTTTGGACTGGTAGTTGGTTGTTTTGTTTTTGATCGTGTGGTCTTATATTCTTAAGGAAAAACAAGTGTTAAACATTCATCAAAGGCATGTTGTCCATATTCATCTTAATTTTTAGAAATTTGAGATGTTTACTATTTAAAAATCGGAATGTATAAAATCCAAAAGAACCTTGTAAAAAAAAAAAAAAAGTGAATTTATTTCCCATGAATGTTAAAGTACAGAGATTTGTCTCTGAAGGAACTCAGATGTTGCCCTAACCTGTGTACCGTGGTATTGGAACTTTGGTGAAAGATGCTAATTTGCATTCCTAATGCCATTTGTTATTTGGTTGTGGCAGGAGTTTTTATTTGATTGCATGGAATTTGAGGTTACCTAATAAAACTGCGGATATACTGGTAATGTGAAATTCAATCAAGAATTGTCTAGCTGATAAGACATCACTGAGGACCTGTTATGTTACAGAAACTTCCATTGTACGGTCAGAACAATGGAAGCTGAATGCCTCACTCATAACTACACCCTTATAAAAATCAGATCCCTTTACACTCCATATTTGATTCATTAAGATTTTATTACACCCATTGCTGTGGTTTTAAAGGAATAACTAAACTAACTTTTTCCAGACTCTGGCTTTTTAATTTGAGTAATTTCACCCAAGAACACCCAAATGCGGCTGACTGATTATCTGCCTCATAACTTGCCTTGCTGAACAATATGGATGTTTTTTTTTTATGTGAAGAATTAACTGTTTGTAATATTTTCAGGAGGAGGAACTCAAGATGGCCACTCAGCTTGCTGGTCCAGTCATGCCCATCAAAACAGTAAGTTTCAATTCTCTAAAGATTCCACTAGCAGTCAACACATCTATATCCAAAAGTATTTTAGGAAATATTACAATGAGATCACTGGGAATGAATGGGATTTAGTTTCAGATGGAAAATAAGCCTGAATGTTATCCTTGAAATTGCACACCAGCTAACCTTCATACGCCATCATGTTAGTGATGACTGTATAAGATAACATTTGCATCACAGCAGTCAGATGATGATAAATCTCCGGAATCTCTGTATTTCTTTGATGAAACACTTGAACCTTTTATTCTGATGACTGCTTTTTACAATTAAGCTGGAAAAGCAAATTGATTGTCTCAAAAATATTGATGGTATAAAATTGGGCTTCTATTTGAACCAGTTAACATTAAACTGGCTGGATTTTGTTATTTGGCAGAGATCTTAAGCAACATGTGGTCAAAAAAATGTTTTCTTCCTCTCTCCCAGGTGCACAAGAAGGAGAAGGCTCGGGTTATCTCAGAGGATGAGAAGAACTTCAAGGCTTTCGCCAGCCTGCGTATGGCCCGCGCCAATGCTCGTCTCTTTGGCATACGTGCCAAGAGAGCCAAAGAGGCTGCCGAGCAGGACGTGGAAAAGAAGAAGTGAAAATAGTCACTATGGAACTTTGCAAAATAAAGTGTTTAAAAAAAGATTGTGATAATGTCATGATTATGATATCCTTTCAGAGTTTTAATGGTGTACTCATAGATTACGGATTTTTTGTTAAAATTGTTGGGTTCAGGTTGCAGCTTTGGTCACACCTGTCGACAATTAAAAACGGTAACATTTGGAATATTAGTTTATTCCAGCCATACCATTTTTACATTGGGACCAAAAGAAAAAAATGCAGAAACGGATTGCTAAAAAAAATAAGATCTAATACTAATTTGAATAGACTTTTATCCCAGTAGACCTTTTAATCTTGTCATAGTAGGGAAGGCATGTTATAATAGCTCTGTTAAATTCAAGTGTCGGTAAGACACGGCAAAGAGCCGGCATGCACAATTCCACAACCCTAAAACTGAATCAACTAAATGACATTGAATCATGATCAATTTAATGTACACCTGTGCTTTTCCTGCAGTGACAGGTCATGTCTACTTCAAGGAAAGCCCTAAATGTTGCATGATCAAATTTTATTTTGCTAGCATTTAAGTACCTTAAAAGATTTGAATCCAGGGCACATGGA
Source organism: Etheostoma spectabile (assembly GCF_008692095.1). NCBI lineage: Eukaryota > Metazoa > Chordata > Actinopteri > Perciformes > Percidae > Etheostoma > Etheostoma spectabile. The sequence continues at coordinate 7,020,036 of NC_045733.1, read as the reverse complement.
GTGAAATCAAAAGTAATGCAAAATATTAAAATAGTTTACTCTCAGTACTTAAAGATTTTCTGAAAACTGTCTGAAATTTACAACCCAATAACTAGAATTTTAAATTAGGGTTCAGAGTCTATAGAATATTAGTCTAAAATTTCCAGCAGTAGGTGGCACTAGAGACAAAATGTATCATTAATGGGGAAATGCAGCATTTAGGAGCAGGATTTGAGAAATTGTAAATCCGTTACTTCCAGTAGCTGGATTTTCTGTTAGCCAGTTATGACTGACATGACAGCGTAATTGCCATACAATTAAACATTAATTTATTTAGTTAACATGTCATTAAGCTAGAAGGAAGCAGTGATAGAAGCACGTACATGTCAATTCAAACGTGCAAGTAACATGAAGTGTCCCACCCACACTTGGCACTTCTGTGTGTGTAGGAATTTTCTTCGGGAAAGTGTGTTACCTGTACCACAAAGGAGACAACGCAACTGCTGTGCGTGTTGCTTTCAATGAATTTTTACAGTTAAGTAACTATTGCACTAGTCTGAACCAGGCTGAGCCTCTTAAACATGACAGACTATTTTAATATCCAGAGAACTGCACATTATCTTTAGTATGTCAATGCACAGATCATATAAATGAAGGTCAATGACAGCCCACAAGCCAGAGGAAGCGAGAAAAAATCCCATCCCAGTGGGACAATTTTACACTCCGCTTCTGCACGGTGGGCAAAGTGGAATTTTAAATTTCATACAGTGAGCTGGCAGACATGAACCAAAACAAACTCTTAGTATGAAACATTGCCATGACTACCAAGACTCTGGACATTTCTGAACTATGTGCTCATGTTGGAAGTGGTGTGGTGTTCTCAATGAAGAACTAAAAAGTTAATAAAGAAGAAACTACCCTATTGAGTAAGATTGCCTATTTTGAATGCATTAATTATCATAGCCGCTAGAAAATATCCGCTTCCTAAATTTTCCAAATGCAAGCTGGACATGTTACACAGACTGAAAAACCTGGATGGGTGAGACCAAATGTCCTTGTCTGTATCTCCTTCGGTGTCTCTCTGTGTTCTAGCTGTCTGAACGCAAATAAATAATTCAGTTATTGAAGGTGAGTGGACAGTCGAGACATTTTGGACCAGGGGTGATTGATATTGCTAAAAGGGAATCTCAAATAGATGGTCATATTTATCCAGAAGATAGTGAACTGCAAAATTATCTGTTTTACTAAAACACATACTGTATGTAAGTAGTGTTACTAAATACATTTACTCAAGTACTGAAGTAGACATTTGTCATACTTGTACCTTACTTGAGTAAATTGGGTTTGTACTTCTACTCCACTACATCTCAGAGGGAAATACTTCACTACATTTTTTTGACACTTTTAGTTCGACTTTCTAGTTACTTATTCCATTTTAAAAACATATCATAGGATTCAGTACAATACTAATATTTTCCCAGAAGTATACAAATGATCTAAAATGTGCTCTACATTGATAATCTTCAACCTTAAAATGCTCATACATGTATTCGTTAGTAATACAAACAGAATAATATAACATTCTATAATATAACACTTTGAAAGGATCCATATTGCATATCAAGTACTTTTGATACATTATTTACATTTAGCTGATCATACTTACTTGAGTAACATTTTGAATTCAGGACTTTTACTTGTAATGGAGTTTTTTTTTTTTTAAATGTTTACAGACTGGCATTTTTACTTTCACCTAAGTAAATGATCTGAGTACTTCTTCCACCACTGCATGTAACAGGCCACTATGAATTCATGGGAACTTTTCCTCTTTCCACCTTTTCTAAATGTGTTACCGGTTTGTTACAAATGTGTTATAATTAACTGTGTAATAGTAATAATAGTAATAACAGATGGTACACAAGTCAATATCCCTTGTGGTGCAAGATGAAATAAGTCCTCATGATTCCTCAGTTTTGATAAGCAGAAACAGGATGACGAGAGAATCGTGTTCAGTCAATGTATATGATTAAAGACTGTTCCAGAGCTGAAAGTGTTAGTCACTTAATCGAGAAGTGTATTGACAACAAAAATAATGGGCAAATTTGATATTAGATTGAGTATTTTATCAACCACCAAACAAGCTCTGATTAATACTTCTTAAATACTTCCTACATTATATCCCTCTGTCCAACTGAAATCAATGAGGTAGCATGTGCTGGCATCAGCTTCACCCCTCTGAAGTGTGCAGCATGTTTACTATTAGGGAACTGAGATGATTTTGACCACAGTGTTTGTAGGTCAGTAAGGCAAATGTAATGATGACAGAGGTAACTCGTGGAGATCACGTTTCTGTTCAGTGAGCTGTTACTTGACGGAGAGCCTGCTGAAACACAAGCTCAGTGATTGATTACCGTTAACAGGGATGCTGCAGCTGCCATCACCAATTAGAAAGACTTTAGAATCGATAATGTTAAAAACAAAACCTACCTATGTGCAAAAATACCTCTGCCCGAGGGAGCAGCTGGTGGAAAACTGTGGATGATGTTACACAAACACCCCAGATACGCAATGTGGTCAGTGACTGGGGAGAAGCAGCGGGGGGGAATCTGAATAGATAATCCATGTGTAAAAACAGGGAACGTCCTGTGAGGTGCTGAACTGACGCAGCAGCAGCAGCAGCAGCATCAGCAGCAGCAGCAGCAGATGGCCGTTGTTTGGAACTGTGGCGTAACAGGGCTCAGGTGTGTGGCCCAAAGCATTCACTTCCTACTGACTCTGAATAACCATGGAAGAAGAGGCAGTGGGGTTGAAAAACACTGCAGGAGAGAACATGACTTTAGGGGATGGCAATGTCAGAAAGCAGCCAGTTTCCACGTTAAACACAGTGAGTGCAGATCCAGGCGTGTATTTGTTACTTTTAATTAAAGAGTTTCACTAATAATATCAACCTGTAGGAGAAATTAATGTGGTAGTTGTGTTGTTTGGTGTGTAAGATGCATGGTTATCAGCTTTACAGAGCAGATAATTGAAAAAGCATGGAGCCAAGGTTTTATTTTGTTTTTCAAGCTGTTGGAATAATTTGATTGACCTGCATGTCTGCACACATCATAATTTTACCAGCTGAAAGCTTCTGAGTGGCTCAACTCTCAAAGAATTAGCCGTGTCCTCTTGAAATCAAAGACAGTCGTAATTCTGCAAAGATCTAATGAATAATAATGTTCTTTCTGTTTGAAGGACACTTCAGAATCATGTCATTTCAATGCCCTCAGGAACAAAAACGCTGAAGCCTACACATGTATATTATCATAAAGTGCACTGTAACTACGGAAGGTACTTTTAAACAGTCAAACTTTTATTTTCGGTTTTGCACTGTATTTTGATGAACCCAAATTTCCCAAGTCATTTGGTCTATTCCTTTGTCTTTTCATGGCCTTCGCCCTGTTAAAGCAAACACTCAAGGGCTGCTGTTTTGTCAGTGCAATCTGAAAATCTATAAACGTTATGTAATGTCTGGAAATACATTCATGAAAATAATACATTTGTGGGTGGACTGTGAAAAGGTTCAAGCACAAACGTGTAGAAACAATAAGTTATGTAACATACATAGCTGTCAAAAGAATCAGTTCATGTTCATTTAAATGTGAGAGACATTAGACTTGAGTATTAGTATGTGCATGTACAGTAAACACGTGGGTGTGTGGGTTTTTAATAAAGTTAAGAGACCACAAAGTCTGTCTGAAGCTCCAACATGGAGATTTCTTTGTGATGTGCTGCTGCTGGACTTTAAGTTCCTGTTGTTTTTCTGTGAAATGTCTCATTTGTATCCCTGGCATTCCTGTTATTGAGATGTGACAAAGCATGGCAGAACCAGATGCTCATATTGCCTTCTTTTCTGAGTGCAAATTAACAAACTATGCAGTAGATCCTACTGAGAGGATTATCATCTGGTTTCCTTTTTTATGTTCACATGATGAGCCCATACTGTAAACATTTAGTTGGAACAACTGTATAGTGTAAAATGCTCACCTTACTGTATGCAGAACTGTGCCATGTACACCATATGTAAACATCATCATAATGCTAATCAATGATGCTAATGCTCAGTATGACACATTCATTACAGTAGGCTGAAGCTGGAGAAAAATCTGATTGAAAGCTATCTTTCTGAATGTAGTCTATATATTAAGCCCCCTCAATTAAGCCCGCATGGGATTATTGGTGCAAAGAAATTAACTTCAATTTACAGGAAGTGTGAAGGATATTGCATCTCTTACCCTTAGATTAAAACGTGTTTCATTGATTTGTTCATATATCTCAAGTTCGTCATTCTTTTAGCCGGAAGCAAATAACAAACACTGTGCCCATATTTTCCGCTTTTACCTCAGGGTTCCATTCTCTGTGAAAGCTGCCAAATCTCCTAATCAATAACAAGCCCCTGTAATGCATCTCCATAGCCTCGTGTCCTGTTTTTTTTTTTTATTATTTTTTTTTTTAGATTCGATTTTCAACCATTCAACCATATTTTTTACCATGTAAAATGAATCCAGTCATTGTTTTCAACCGAACTCCCAAATAATCGAGTCCCAGCGAAAGCGCCATCCTCACATCAGCAGCTGGGCTCTCTCCACTCCCCATCTCTCTAAGCCGAGCCTACTCCCTCCTCGCCAGTCTAACCAATGAGTTTCGGCGGAGAAAAAACCCCAAGCAGTGTGTTATGGGGGAGGATTAAAACATGTGTGTTCAAGAGTAAAGACCAACGACAGGTAGGAAGTGAGTTTCTCGTTTTTAACTTGATGGTCAGCAGAGTCTATTGGGTTTGATGAGGGTATTAAGTACGATATTGCTTGTTTTTTGATCAGCTGGATGTCTTCTTATCGGAAGTAAGACAATGACAAACGACAAGTGTTATCAAAGTAGACTGTTCGTTTTTAGTACGGCGCTTTGTTCATTGTGATTATGAGACAACTAAAGCTATAGATCGTCATTTTGCGAACCTTGTCGTTAACTGGTTTTGAAGGATTACAGATTTTTTTTTTTAGCGGAAATTATGTTTTGGGATGAATTGTTAAGAAACCATATAGGAGCGTTTACTGTATCGCCTTCATTATTAAGTTGTTGGATTGAATCGGTAATCGACGTGTTGCTTTACAAAGAGGTTTTTTACAGCATAACTTTTGCTTGGCTCGTTATTTATAGCTTCTGAATCTGATTGTCTTCCGAGTTTTATTGAGTTAAGTTTGAGATTGATGCTTTGGGGTAACATCTGGTTTCCAGACTCACAGCTGGCAAAAAGAAGAAAACACGGGCGCTGTCCCTGGTGCTGAGGCTAATGGTACACTTGTTCGTTTAAGAATGTGACACTTAAATTGAAGGATGCTGGTAGCGAAATTCAACCCCCCACCCTCATACTTTCTCCCCCTTTAAAACAGTTAAGCAGGGTCATAAATCCTTTGCTCAAGGACACTTCAACAGGGCGGATGTTTGCCACATTGGAGCTTGAACAAATCAAAGTACATGTTTTAGTTTTGTGGTTATCTTCTGGGCAACAAAGCCACTCAGCCGTGTGTCTGCTGGATTCCTGATTTTATCTAGCACTTTACTTTTATGTGTGGTCATTGTTGAATAGTGGAAAGAAAATACCAATTTTGTTCTGCTAAAATAGTTTGATATCTGCTGTATGCTGTCATGTTTGGAGTGGGATACAAATAGAGGTATGTAGAAAATGGCATTATCAAGTCTATGTTTTTGTATTTATCTTTGTGGGTAGCGTAGAGTGACACCCTCCTTATTTTTCATACTGGAATTAAGAGCTTTTAAAAAGAAGAAACCCCTGATTTGACTATCATAAATCAATCTTACTAGTTGATCTGATCGAGGCTCCTGAAAGCACCACCTTCATGTCCTGTCTCTCGTCAGTGCTGAGGTAAGATGATACTCCCCACATGGGGATAGCTCTGACAGGCAGTATTAACAGATGGGGTTTTCTTTGGTCACCTGGGACTCAACAAGAATCTCTGTTCTTTTGTACTGTACCAAGTCAAAAGAGCCTGTCTCCTGTGAGTGTGCCAAGTCTTCACTGAGATCCCTCGACCCACCACTACATTTTACCATCCCACGGAGTCACCACATCGCACTGCTTCGCTGGTTGGGAGCTCCTCTTGCCCTGAGCCAGGATGAATGATGTTCAGGAGGCCACCTCCCCTGCGACTAGCCTCAGCGGTCCGGCTACCTGCGTCTGTAAAGTAGAGCTGCGTGTGTCTTGCAAAGCCCTGCTCGACCGAGACACGCTGAATAAGTCAGACCCATGTGTCATAGTCATGGTCCAGACCAACGGACAGTGGACCGAGGTGAGTTTGTGAACAGTATTTTCTGTTGGAGATTATAAGTGCCTTTGGGGTGGACTTTGGGCTTTTTCACTTCGGAAGCCTATGACATGCACAAAAAAGATATATAAGACAATAAAGGAAAGGAAAAATGCTGAAAAGCATAATATGAGCACTTTGATGCTTACAGGCTTGTTATACAGTAAGACACTGGGGAAAGCACAGTTGGCCAGCCTTCCCTCTGTTGTTCAGGGTCACAAATACTGGAAAAGCTCAGATATGAAGATGAAGCAGTGATGATGTGTGTAACGTTAGACATTGGGATGAATTTTCAGTCCCACTCCAGTTATTCCCAATCCTGTGATGTCATACATGATCGACCAGGGAGATAAATCTGTTAATGGTTTGCTGAACTGGCAGCTGTTTGTTACTCTTTCGGAAAAGATCATGGCTTACACAACAGCTGTCTGACTCAGAATTAAAGATGTCAAATTTAGAATAAGATTTACAGAGAAAGATTGAACATTGTCTGCCTCCACATTTCACTAATTTATACAGTCTGCCCTGTCACTGGTCTTTATGTGTGGACAAACACTGGGTTGTTAATAAGCAGTGTGATGAGGTGTGTTCCAGCTGAAAATGTTTACTTTGTTGGATTGGTCCCAGGCTGATTTGATGCGTAGGCAGCAGCTCTCTCATTTCCCTGTTAATTAAGTCGTTTAGTACATGAAGGAAAGCCAAAGCACAGGTCTCCATTAAGTAGAGGATATCTAATTATATAGATTTTTTTCCCCTGCTACACTTCATTCAACAAAAGCTATCTTTCCAAGGAAATGGGAGATGATTATTAAGTGTAACTTAGATTTTTGCCACATGGGAGCCATTTGTTTGAGATGTTCACTGTAGTGTTTGGACTGAATGAATGTAGAAGCTTGAGATACTATTATGATTAAAAACTCGCCTAGTAGTTCTTTAAGGACACCAGTTGTGGATTTTTCTTGGTTGTAATTTGATTTCCATTAACCGAAGCAAATTCATGTGAAACAAAATAACTAAGAAACACAATGCAGTATTACAAGGAGAGCTCTGTCCATCTATCTATCTATCTATCTATCTATCTATCTATCTATCTATCTATCTATCTATCTATCTATCTATCTATCTATCTATCTATCTATCTATCTATCTATCTATCCATCTATTTGAGTCATGACAGTGTACACAAGTTGTCCAACCCTCCCCTGTCAGATCCCTTGGTACTGGGAGGCAGCATTCCTTGTGAAATTGTTTACTTACGTCAACAACTGAGTAAGAAGCTGAGAGCCCACTCATACCAGAGCCACCCTCTTTTTCTTTTCTGAGCTCATCCTGTATTGTCCTACTGACTTGCAACTGCTATTTGTTGAACTGCATTTATTTATTTATTTATTACCTTATTTCACCACCTGTTTGCTTCCAAGGACAGACACAAAAACAGCGCGGAGATGACTTAGTGTTTTGTCCCACAAGAGATTTCTCTTCTTTTTGTGTTAACTAGACTATACGTTCTCCCGTGATAGCGAGTTAATTCAAAAGCTCATTGTTCTGCTGATATCTGACCTAAACTGAAGGGGCTAGTTATGATCGAGCTACAGACATAACGCTTTACCCACCTGGCCGAACTGATTAGAGAAAGCCTCAATTTTCCATGTAAGAGATGTCTCTATACTTCTGTCCTCCCACCAACAACAAACAGGCGTCACAGACTTCAGCAGAACCTCTCCTCCGTTGCTCCGATAAGCTTTCATTAACAATCAGACTCATCCCAAATCTGTCCATCCAGATGGCACAAAGAGAGGAGAAGGCAAGAGAATGCAATAAAGATAAATGGGGATGAATGAGGCTGAGGAAGCTGGAAGCTCCTTCTTTAGGATTTCTGCCAGAGTGAAAAGGAAACTGTAGAGCAGTAGAGCAGTCCCTGTTACAAGCCATCCTCTGCAGTTGGTATTGTCTGATGATGATGATAATTATTATTATTAATATAAAAATCAAAAAAAGTGAGGTGGATGTTAACAGAACTAAAATCAAG